>NC_067169.1:27584283-27896991 GCF_903995435.1 Acomys russatus
AATGGATGTGCTGGCAAGATGAGGGCAAGCAGACCAAGAACAAAAGTTTCCTTCTTCCATATCCTTAAATAGGCTTGCAGCAGAAGGTGGAGCCCAGATTAAAGGTGTGTCTTCCTGCCTTAAGATGCAGATTAAAGGTGTGCATCTTCCGACCTCAAAAGTTAGGGTTTAAAGGTGTGACTTCCTAACTCAAAGTTCCAGATTAGAAGTTCATCTTTTTACTTCAAATTCAGAGGGAAAAATCCCTCACAGCTGTGCCCTCTATTTTGGGTTTTAGTTCCATATGTACTCAAATTGAGAACCAAGATTAGCCATTACAGAGCACTTTTTACTCTTGCAGAATGTACAGGTTCAGTTCCAAGAACCAGTAATAGACAACTCAAAAGGCTTATATCTATAGCTCCAGTGCTTCAAATGCTGTCTTCTGGCCTCTTTGGGCACCTACACTCACTTGTACATATGAACACACACACACACACACACACACACACACACACACTACCACCTAGATTCTAAAAACTAAGAGTTGGGATGTTAAATACATCTGTAAACATTCTCCTCTTCTGTATGCTAAGTTAGAAGCACATTATACCCAGATCCCATTTAGATTTCAATGAAGAGAGCTGGACAGTGTAGGAACAGTGGGGACAGGAATTATGAAGACCATCTTGGCATCTTTTTTTGGCATACCATCCAAGGCTTTCGCTTCAACTATTGACTCATACTCTCCTGGTCAGTAGGAGTAATGGAGACATTTCTTCGAGTGCAGAAACACAGTCCCTGTGTGAGTCATTAAATGCCACAGGGGGCGCCTTTGGCCTTCTTTTTCCTGGCTCAGGCCCATTCTCTAGATATATTTCTGTGTTAACATGCCAAGTTACCCCAGGGATGGAAAGTCCAATAATTATGATGTACTGTCCTGTGTGGGTCAGGATTTTATTAGTGCTAAATCCATAGGTAAGCTTCTCGTGGCAATGTGACTTTTCTCACTGCCCTCATTTTAGAGTCAAGTTATAACGTCAGGACCAGTTTAGATGGAATAATTCAACCTGACAGGTGAATTATTGAAGATGCTGAACTTTAGTGTAACTATGCCTTTCTCAAGTATTTATAGGGCAAGAGGATGAAGTCAGCTCAGGTCACTTGCTCCTACGTTATTCATCTGGCAGCAAAGCCGGTGCATTCAAGTTCAGTTCCCCAACACATTCTATTTGGACCTCAGAGACAGAGTAGCTTGAGAGGATGCTGTTCCCTTCATGTACCCTCAAGCAAAGATGGGCATGGAGTAAATTCTTTATATATTCCCATGCCCTTCCCAAAACTATGTCACTCTACCCTGGGGGCGCGGGATGGGATGAGACAAAGTCTCACCCTATAGCCCAGGCTAGCCTAGAATTTACTAGACAGCCCAGGCTGCCATCAAACTCATAGCAACCCTCCTGCCTCTGCCTTGCAAATGCTGGAATTATAGATGTAAGCCACCACACTTGTCTGAAGCTATGTAATTGAACCAGATTTACAGAAGAGGAGCAATCTATCTCTAATACTCCTTGAATTTATTTACATAATTATGCTACTTCTGACACTCACAGACACAGGCACACATTCACTACTGCCCAAGATGTAAATGAGTGCACTACAGCACATCACTCAATAATCCATGCAGGGCCAGATTTGGCTTTCTTGCCTCCGTTTTGTCTATACCTCCTACTCCTGCAGGTCCAGCTGCCAGTCAGTATGGTTATGATGTTGGTAGTAATAGTTGCCAAATGTATTTATTTAGTATACCAGATATTGTGTTAAATGATCTTGGTGCATAATTACTGTATCAAATTCTTAGAAATATCAGATATAAATTATCTTCCCAATTTAAAAAAAAAATAAAAAGAAAGAAAATTGAGGCTAGAGACTCGGGAGGAGGAAGTGGCCAAAAAAGGGAATATACCTTAGTGCCTATCTTTAGAATATAATTTAATGTTTTCTAATTTTTTTTCTGAGTGAGGCAGAGAGAATGAGGGAGAAGGGGAAAGTCTGCAGGAGACATGTTTGCCATGTTCAGACTGACTAGAGTCTTTTCATGCTAACTCTCCCTACATCTGAAAATGTGCTGTTATGTCAACATGACCATGTCATGTTGTCATCACCACTGAACTTTGAGGAAGGCCGACTAAACTGGAAAACAGGAAATAAAAGAATTTGGTTTCTAGAGCTGGAATGGAAGTCGAAATTTATTTAATCTGTATATGCTGCAAGCGAGGCAAGTTTCCATACCATGTTATCTAACAAAAGTTCAGTGTGTTTGTTTCACAGAGTTCTTTTAACTCTAACCATGTGGTGGCCTCCACGTATAGTTAGATAATATTTCCATTTTCCTGATAAAAGAGGAATCATATGTGCTTTAATTTGGTTTCCTTAGCCCAATAATCACTGTTATGATTTGCACTGGGCTACAAGAATTCTTTTCTATATACTCAATATCATGGTTCCCAGGTCATTTGAAACAAAGTTCATTGAATTGAACTATAATTGATGCTCTTTTAGTTTGTCTGAGTAAGGTACACCAGTTTCTCAAAATCATGCCATGTTTTGATTCCTTTGTACTGGAATCAATATTTGCTAGGTAGATTTTAAGGTTTTCCTGGAGTTTTTATAGATTTCCACTTTTTTGGACTGACAAAATGAAAACACACTGTGCACATCTACTGATATATTAGAAACCACCCCCAAGAGGCCAGAGACAGCTATAGAGTTTTTTTCCTGGACTAACTTTGTGTACCAGGCTGGCCTCAAACTCACAGAGATCCCCCTGCCTCTGCCTCCCCAGTGCTAGGATTAAAGGCATGCCCCACTACCACCTGGTTAGAAATTGTTTTGTATGTTCAAGACCCACCCCCAGCACTGTCAAAACAAAGGCAACAGCCAATTGAAAGCAGCCCAAGATGCAGAAGCTTAAAGAATCAGTTACTGTCAACTCTCCTGGGGGGAAGCAATGGGCTTAGCTGAGGGGTCCTCGTGTGGTGTCTCCCAAGGATTGAAAATCTGTCAATGATGGAGTCAGAATGTACTGCAGCCTGACACAGGTCTGTTAATTCTTCTCATATGATTGCCATTGGACTGAGAGAGCAGAAGGTCTACCAAGCCTTGTCAAACCAAGGGCCATTTTCCTGAGGCTTGGCTTTCTCCCAGCACAGCATTCAGGAAAAAACAAAAAACAAAAACAAAATCAGCATTCCTTATGTGGCAAATGGCTCCCACAGATATTGCATTTCACTCTGAGCATCCTAAGAGAACCAGACAAAAGGTTTGAGGCTTCATCCCTTTTAGTCTAGATGGTCATTAAGTGACTTTTTGAATCGTCAAATCAAGTTAAATTTAAGCAAAGGGATTCTCCTCCAAAGTAGAGAATTGATTTTTTTTTTTTATCTGCAACCAACTTTGAGCATATGTACTTTCCATAGCCGAGGCTAACCTTGAATTTGCTATATGGCTGAGGATCACTCTGAGCTTCTGATTCCCTTGCCTCTACCACTGGAGTACTGGCATTACAGCCATGCATCATCATGCTGGTCTATGCAGTGCAAGAGATCAAATTCAGGTCTTCTTGAATGTCAGGCAAGAATTTTGCTAATGACATGCCCAGCGTGGCATAGAACAGGCATGGTGGTCTTTCCTGTAATATCATCACAGGGGAGGCAGATTGAAGTTCCAGGCCATTCTTGGCACATAGCAAGTTTGAGAGGAACGGGAGCTATGTAAGACACCAAAGCTTCCACATAATCCAGCATTTCATTTGCCTTATCTGTTCCATGAAATAGGTTGTGCCTGGAGCCTTTGAGGTCCATTTATAGTATGAACAAGTTTTTTTTTTTACCTGCACAAATACCATGCTAGAACTGCCCCCCCCCCCACTTTGGTTCTCAGAATAGAGCCTAAAGTTTCCTACACCTAGTACTAATAGAGGAATTTTCTCATAAAGATTATATAGAATGCAACCCTTTTTGAATTCTTGAAGTTTGAAAATAACTTTGATTTGCCAGTGTTTCATTGATAATTTTGCTCTGTATATGAATCCAGAATTAAAATCATATGAATGCCATTACATTCTATTTGCATCAATTAGATAAAATATTCCTTGTCCCACCCCCACCTCTCTCTCTCTTTCGGTTTTCCAAGACAGAGTTCTCCCGATGTCGGGATTAAAGGCATGCATCATCAGCACCCTGAGAGTTATTCTTGTTCTGCTGGTATTCTACATGCTCACACACACAAAAAAAATACTCAAAAATATCAGTTTTGTTGTGCTATAGAGATGGCTCAGAGGTTAAGAGTACTTTCTGCTGGTCCAGAGGTCCTGAGTTCAATTCCCAGCAGCCACATGGTGACTCACACCACCTATAATGTAATCTAATGCCCTCTTCTGCAGATAAAGCACTCATATACAATAAATAAATGAATTTTTAAAACATCAAAAATATCAGTTTTGCAAAATTATTTTGAAGTCCAGAATTTTTAAATTTTATTCATTTGTTTTACCTAATATCTGCCCACTTTTTTTTTTTTTTTTTTTTTTTTTTTTTTTTTTTTTTGTTTTTTGAGACAGGCTTTCTCTGTGCAGCCTTGGATGTCCTGGACTCACTCTGTAGACCAGGCTGGCCTCAAACTCACAGCGATCTGCCTGCCTCTGCCTCCTGAGTGCTGGGATTAAAGGCTTGCACCACCATGCCTGGCTTAAAAAAATTGTTACTTTTCTGTACATTGGTATTTTACATGGATTTCTGAGAGATTACATCCACTGAAACCAGGGTTGTAGGTACTTGTGAGGAGCCATGTGGACACTCAGAATCGAGCTCGGGTTCTCTGGTTCTTTGCTAGAACAAGCGATGTTCATAACCACTGAGCCATCTTCCCAGCCTATCTGCCCACCCTTTTTTAATATAGTTTATTAATTTATTCATATTACATCTCAATTGTTATCCCATTCCTTGTATCCTCCCATTCCTCCCTCCTTCCCATTTCCCCCTCACTCCCTTCTCCTATGATTGTGACTGAAGGGGACCTCCTCCCCCTGTATATATGCCCACCCTTTTACCTTAGAAGCTTCAGCCTCATTTCTAGATGTTTTCCTTCTGTTCCTCTCTCTCTCTCTCTCTCTCTCTCTCTCTCTCTCTCTCTCTCTCTCTCTCTCTCTCTCTCTCTCTCTCTCTCTCTCTCTCTCTCTCTCTCTCTCTCTCTCTCTCTCTTACTATTGTATGTTGTGTTCAGTAAAGAGAAAATCTTTAGATAGTCATATGTATTGAATTCAGAGCTGTAAGCTAGGCCATTTTCATGAAATCCTCTTTTGGCATGTAGATATGTGCACTGACACTTTTGTGATCTTTAGCTATGGTGTGGCCATGGCCTAAGTAGAGATCAGGCCAGGACCACCATTTAAGTTTCCACAGATCCCTGAGTAACCCTGTTTGTGCCTCTCCTCAGGGAGTATCTGTTGACACTGTGATGTTCATGTGGCATCATGGAAGCATGCTTTCTTCTCCATCCATTTCTGTGTTTGCACCTATCACTTTTGTCAGATTGTGGCAACTTATCGTGCTGGTTTGGCTCCTGCTTTTATAAAAATATTCATCAGAGACACAGCTGGACTACTGATGTCATCCTCCCTACTTCATACTTTTCCTTCCCTCATCAGAAATCAGCACACTTGGTTTTGTTTTTATGAGGGTTCCAAATAGTTCTTTATATAATCCCCATTAAGTCATATGCTCTTAATAATGTACAATGTTGTTAAGCATATTCGTAAAACTGTATGTAACTAGGCATATCATTCTACCTCTTGATTTTATTATTTGACATTAGTTCTGCAAAGTCTATACTCACATAGCTCACAATCATTTATTTTCATTGTTTCACAGTATGTATTGCAGAGTAAATTTATATTCTTACTACTGATGTTCAAGCTGTTTATATTTTTTTGCTACTAAAGAACATTACTACTATAATATACATTCTTGTAACTGTGGGTTTTGTCCTGACATGTGAATATCACTAAGATATATGTCTAGGTCTGAAATTTGAAAAAGGAATAGCTCTTCTTCAACTGACTCAATATTGATTCCCCTCTGTTGGACAGGGCCAACCATGAACAGTGATTGTAAAAGTAAAACACTGCTGTACACCGCAGGCTACATTCATCATGCTGGCTTTCCTTCCACTGGTAGTCAATTCCTTACTATGTCTTTCTAAGGAGGCTACCAGAGCAGACAGGCTAGTTTTCTAAAGGGATACATAGGGAGATGTAGCCATGGAGATATGTTGATTGTTCTCGCCAGAAATAAATTATAATTCATATATCTAATTGAATTTTTAAATAGTGTATTCAATAAAGAATTATTTTAAACCAAAGTATTTTCAAATGCCCATGCTCATATTTAAATATTTTAATATATGTATATATGTATGTATACTTATATGTATGTATATATGTATGTATGTATGTATGTATGTATGTATGAGTGTTTTACCCAAACATATAGCTGGGTACCACATGCATGCCTCGTGTACACAGGGGTCAGAAGATGGTATCAGATCCCTGGAGTTGCAGTTACAAATGGATATGAGCCACTTTGTAGGTGCTGGGAATCAAACCTGGGTCTTTTGGAATAGTAGACAATGATCTTAACCATTGAGCCATCTCTCCAGCACTCTATCTCCTATTTTTATGAAAAATTGTTTTATTTTTCACAACTACATTACTAGAACATAAAAAATATTTGCACTGGGATTTTACTAACATTCATAGATAAACCTAGATAAATCAAACAGAAAAGGTTATGAAAGAGCAGAAAAAAGGCAAAAAAAAAAAAGAGAAGAAAAGGATCTGATCTGTTCAGGAGGCACGTCATTAATATATCTTGGGGAAAGCACAGTGCTGCTTAGTGTGTACGTATAATAACTTAAAAATGGATCTCATTTCAATTATTATAATTTTTATGTCTACCTTGTTATTACTGAAAAATAGGTCCTCCATTGTTTTATGAACTCCCTGGCAGAATTCTGGTTTCCAATTAACTGTATAATATTTCATCATGAGCCGGGCGTGGTGGCCCACGCCTTTAATCCCAGCACTTGGGAGGCAGAGGCAGGTGGATCGCTGTGAGTTCGAGGCCAGCCTGGTCTACAAAGTGAGTCCAGGATGGCCAAGGATACACAGAGAAACCCTGTCTCGAAAAACAAAACAAAAAAAAATATTTCATCATGTACCTCTGCAGTCATTACTATTTTCCAGTGATGGACAACCACATAATCTTCAACTTTGTTGTCCAAACTAAACTAAAGTGAATGTACTCAATATAGCCCTGTTATAATAATATAGACAAACACACACACAGTTGACCAAGATTGTTTCACCTTATCTACCTTGCCATAGAGCATTAATTCATAGTAGCCTACCAACAACTCAGTATTACCCATCATCCAGATTCATCATAGCTTTTCCTATTTGGTGGGTTTCTATTTTTTTATTGTTTTTAATTTATATCCTCTGGCAACCAATAATTACAAATATCTCTTTTTATGTAGTTGTTGAATGTTTCCATTTACTTGCCTTTTAATTTTCTTATTTCCTTCCATCTTTGGCCTGATATTTTCTTTGTTTATTGTTTGACAGCTTCATGCATATAGATAGTGAATTTTAAGAATTTTCATTCCCATTACCTTCTCATATCTCCTTCCTTCTGCTAAAACAATTCTTCCCAGGAAGTCCCCTTCCAAACTTCATGTCTGTGTGTGCCCACAAGTTTAATTAGGATTGATTGTATGATCATGAATAGGACACTGGACTACATTTCAACAGTAAAGAAAATGATACCCTTTGACCCAGCCACTGTTAACTGTCAACTGTCCCTTGTGTGGGTGGGGGTGGGGCACATGGGCCCCTCCCCTATCTCTGATGAAATGCTATTTTCAATGGACTTTTTTTCTTTTGTTGTTGTTGTTGTTAATTTCAAGTTCTTTCTTGTGCACTTAGGCTTGGGTCCAACTGGACAGCCGATGGTTACTGCCAAGGTATGTGTGCCACTCCTGTACCCATAGCGTTATTATGTCATGGTTGTCACTAATGTTGTTTCTTGGTTGCTTTTCTGTCAGCTTGACACACACTTGAGTCATCAGAGAGGGGGGAGTCTCAATTGAGCAAATGCCTCTATAAATTCAGGCTATAGGAATTTTCTTAATAAATGAATTGGTGGGAGCAGGCCCAGAACATTATGGGTGGTATGCTCTCTGGGCTGGTGGTTCTGGGTTATATAAGAAAGCAGGCTGAGCAAGGCATGAGGAGCAAGCCTGTAAGCAGAACTCCTCCAATGGCTTCTGTATCAGCACCTGCCTCCAGCTTCCAGACCTGCCTGAGTTCCTATCCTGACTCCCTTCAATAATGAACAGTGATGTGGAAGTGGAAGCCAAATAAACCCTTTCCTCAACAACTTGCCTTTTTTTGGTCATGGTGTTTCCTCACAGCATTAGAAACCCTAACTAGGACAGAAGTTGGTACCGGGAGTAACAGACCTATGTTGTTTGGGGGTTAGTTTTCTGTCAATAAAACAAGCCAGAGCCATGAGAGAGGAGGGAGTGTCAACTGAGAAAATGCCTCAGTAAGATCAGGCTGTAGGCAAACCTTCGGGTATTTTCTTAATGACTGATGTGAGAGGATCCAGCTCATTGTGGGTGGTGCCACCCCTGACAGGGTTCATAGGTGTGATAGCTGGATGAGACGACCTTGCCTCGATCCTTTGAAAGCTTGCATAGTACCGTATGATCCTCAGGAAGGGGGCATTCAGGTCAGCATAAGGATTTATCTTCCCCTACTGGGGCATAACTAAGGACAACAGTAGTACTAAGCTATATTTGGATGAGTCTCTTCGACATCCCAAACCAATAACTCAAAAGAGGGCTTCCCATGTCTGGGATTGGGGTTTTTGTCAGGTGGCCTTCTACTCTGCAGAAGCACCATCAGTCCAGATAAGAATTGTTCACTAAAACTATGTATGTATATTTATATACTTAATTACACGTGTTATAGAGTTTTTAGGTTAATGGTGTGATTTCTTGTGGCTTTTCAAGTCAGCTATATTGTTATTTTACCTCCTTCTCTCCTCATGTATTTACCTCCCTTCCCTAACCAGCCTGCCCCCTACCACATCACTCCTATTTCCCTTTACCCTCCCCCTCCTTCTGTATTTACCTCCCTCACCCTTCATACAGAGCCCCCCTTTCAGGTTTTTCTATCACATCAGTGTATCCTACCATTCCTTTTGCCTTGTTATTCTCCCCTCTATTGTTC
This sequence comes from Acomys russatus, assembly GCF_903995435.1. Lineage (NCBI taxonomy): Eukaryota > Metazoa > Chordata > Mammalia > Rodentia > Muridae > Acomys > Acomys russatus. Next base: position 27,593,618 of record NC_067169.1, read on the forward strand.
CTTGAGCCACCTATCCTAACGATGGTCTCACTTGACTTCCCTAGTTTCTGTAGTTACTACAGGCTATGGATTCACATTTGAAGATTTGGAGCTAGGCACCTCCAATGAGAGAACATGCAACATTTGTAGGACAATTTTTAAACTCAGAATAGTAACAGAACCATGTTATAATAGGGTAAAACTAACACTTTTTTTTTATTCATTGCATAAGAATTCTAGCTTAGGACTACTTTACAGTTTGAAATGAGAAACTTTAAAAATATTTTTTAGGTGAAACAATTGTAATTTATTAGAAAAAGAACACCAAGAGCTAAAATGGGGACTCTCCCGTCTTCCACCAAAATGTCCAGTCTCAAAGCTGTTACGTTTTTCCTTGTCAGGCTGTAAAGATTGTTTAATATTTGTTAATAGTTTTACCCACAATGATATGAGGGTTGTGAAGTTAAGGTTTGTTGTTGTCCTTATCTGTTTGATGATGGAAGGATGGTCTCAAACTAGTCCTTAACACACAGGAAGATTTTGATTTTTGGTCCCTTCATCTTCTGGTACACAGAACTTTCATACATGTCTTTTTTTTTTAACCTCCTCTTTCTTCCCACAGCTCTTCATTGTCTTTGAGGCTTAAGTATGCTCACAATAGACTGTCTGGATTGTGTGGTTTGTTTAATTCTTCTTTACTGCATGAAAACGGTGGTGGGAGTTTTAACTTTTAAGTGTCCGTTCAGCTTTTAAGCAGAAATGCTCTTCCTTGCTGTCTTGTTGGTCTTGCTTTGGAAGAAAAATGGAGATGAAGAACTTCTGGATGGTTACAGCCTGACAGAAAGGTGAAATATCAGGTATGATGTTATAGTTTGATTTATATGGACAGTGTAAGTTCCAGGTACATAACATAAATTGTGGTGTGAAGTACAGGGGTCCAATTGGGAGCCCTCTACTGGGAGTGCTGCAGGGCAAAGGTGCACTTTTTGTATATTGCGTATAGCAGAAGAATCGAGCGTAGCATCTGTTTGCACATAGACATCGTCATCTCAATCTGAGCCTCCTTAAGTCCAGTCGGCCACTGTTGCTCCTTGCTGATGACTTTGGAGAAGGCTGATCCATCCGAAACTCTGAAGGTTCCAGTCCACTTGGGTGGCTGGACAGTAACAACGCTGCCGAAGACACAATCCAATCCAATGAGGCGGATGGGCTCGGGCTTCCTGATCACTACTTTCTTGTCTGCAGTTCCACTCAGTTGATCTGACGGGTGGCCAGGTAACTCGGGGTTGTCTGCAGTTTCCATTACTACAGCAACTTCTTGAAAGCACCGCTGCACTTCAGAGTTGTAAGGGCTCTGGGGGAAGAAAGGAGAGGCCCGAAAAGGGTGCTTGGAGGAAAAGGTGGGTGTTGTGCGCCTCAGCCACCTCAAATTCTCATCCAGAGTGGTCCACGGAGACCAGAGCTGGTATCCTGCCATTGGTAGTCTTCCTGTACTCCCTACCACAGTGCAGACTTCAGAGTAGAAGCTGAGTTTTTCTCTACCTGGAACCTAGCAACCACCTTTGTGACTCAAGACTTCCAGAACCTGACCAATAGCAAGGCTGGAGGCTAGACGGGTCCCTTTATGAGGTGTCAGAACCCACCTATTGCCTAATCCTCAGAGAGCTGGAGGCCAAGACAAATTTTTGTCATACAATCACACTACAAGTGAAAGATGATAGTTTAGAATTATTTACTGTTTTGCAATAAAAGTGGATACAAAATAAGATTTTAATATTATACAAACAAATATATAAAAATATCACTAGGTCACCTTTAAAAGCATCTTAAAGAAAATAGCATAATAAAAGTAATGAGCAAACACAAAGACATTTTCCTCCTCTTCTTCTTCATCTATCTTCTTTGCAGTTATTTTATTGGCTACTTCTGCTGTGAAAAAAAACTGTAGCTATGATGTTAGAATATGTTTTGTCTTGTTCGATATTAGTTTTGTTTGGTTTGTTTGTTTAAGATGAAGCCTGTACTTTGAGTTTGTAACTCACTGGTAGATGGCATGCCTAGCGTGTGTGAGGCTCTGAGTTCAATCTTCAATGCTGATTAAGAAAATCAAAAGATAATGCCTTACTAAGTTTGGTGGCTTGAATAGGTATGGCTCCTATAGACTCATGTGTTTGAATGCTTGGCCTATGGGAAGTGACCCTCTTAGGAGGTGTGGCCTTGTTGGAGTAGGTGTGGCCTTGTTGGAGGAAGTGTGCCACTGTGAGGGTGGGCTTTGAGGTCTCCTATGCTCAAGCTGCACACAGTCTCCTTCTGCTTCCTGAAGAATAGAATAAAGAAATCTCAGTTCCTTCTTCAGCACATCTGTCTGCACTCTGCCATGTTTCCTGCCATGACCATAATGTACTAAAACTCTGAAACTATAAGCCAGCCCCAGTTAAATGTTTTCTGTATAAGAGTTGCTGTGGTCATGGTGCCTCTTCATAGCAATGAAACTCTATCTAAGACAGTAAGTAACCCAGGTTAGCCTTCAACTTCCTATATATCCAGGCTGACCTTGAACTTTCTAGGTATCTCTAGATACCCTACTATACACTATGCAACTCTAGCTGGCCCCCAACACATGTTCATCGTGCCTCAGTTTCTCAAGTGCTAGGACCATAGTTGCACAGTACCATGTCTGTGCCTTTTGTCTGTTTGGTTTTATTTTAGTCTATCTTTGAAGGCAAAGTAGCATTCACAAATGTGAAGCAATGTCACTGACATTGGAGAGCACAGCTCCATGCAGGTGGGAAAATGGAGTTTGCCTCACTGCCACAGGGACCTCTACTCAGACTTTGAAGTCAAAACAAAAAACACTCAGCTTTTTTGATAAGGGGAAAGGACAGATGCCCTTCAGAAGAATCAAGTGTAGGCTGCAGGAGAGAAAGAGATATCTAAGTTCTTGAGTATCCGCTATAGAAGTGATCTGGTAGCTTTGGGGGTATGTTGTTTGAAGTTGGTAATCTTTAACTAAAATTGAGGAGAGCAAAAATATCTTGGGGTACTCACTTCCTTATGCAACCCATTTCTATAAGTTCAATTATAAGGTTATTTGTGGAAACATTTGGTAGCTCTAAAGAAACATGGTTAAGATAGAAACATAGGGAAAATATTGAAATTCAATATAATTTGGCTATACAGAGGCCACACCAAGCAGTGAAGATAGATGTTTTGATAATGAATACAGTTCATTGGCTGTCTTAATAGTGTTGTCCATGATATTTCAGATGGAAAAAAGTATGACTTCTGTGTCCGATTTCCATGTAGGCCAGTCTCCTGAAAACTATGCTGAGGCACTTGAAACAGTAAGGAAAATGCTGAAGTCATAAAAATTAGGTTAGATCTGAGAAGGGTGATGGCAACGGAAGGCCTTTTCTCTTTCTTATGCACCTTGAATCTTTCTCTGTATTTATAGCATGCTTCAGCAACACACAAATCATTACAGAACAAAATTACCATAACAATAGTTTTTGCTCAATAACTCTTGATTTTTAATTGCAGTTTTAAGCGATCACTTGCCAGGAAAATTGCTAAGTTCTTCAGAAAGTGTTTTGTGTCACTCACTGCATACATCTACATTGATTACCTTTCTATTGCTGTGCTAACATACCATGACCATGACCAAGGCAACTTATAAAAGGAAGCATTTCATTGTACTTACCGTTCCAGCAGGTGAGAGTCTATGATGTTAGAGCAAAGGCATAGCAGCATGAACAGCTGAGAGCTCACATCTCAAATCACAAGCAGAAGGTAAAGAAAATAGCTTGAAATGGTGAGACAGCACGCTTCTTTTGAAACCTCAGAGGCCTCCCTCTGACACACTTCCTCCAACAAAGCCAGACCTCCTAATAATTCCCAAACAGTTCCACAAACTGAGGTCCAAGTATTGAAACATAAGAGCCTATGGGAGAGGTTCTCATTCAAACTACCACAACGGAATACATTCAGGTTGGAATAGGTTAGAGTACAGTATCATAAACTTAAATTTCATATTTAATTTGATATAACTCTGTATATTGTTACAGCATTAGTAACTTATAATTCTTTGTGTTATCTTATGTATTAAGCATATTATCCAAATATGAAAATTATCAGAGAAGAGTAGAGCTAATCCATCAAGCTCTCATAACATTCAACCAAAATTAATCTTAAAATATCTTATAAAACTAAATACAGAAAATTCAAAACATTATAGTATATGATTTAAGGTATAATTCTACCACCACAATAATAATGAAGAATTTGACATGATCAATACACTTCTACTATATTATCTCATATGTGTGTATGAATTTTTTTAGTCAATTATTAATAAGCTGCTAAAATGACTCTTTTCTTTGGTCCACGGCTTTATACTCCTTAATTTCTTCTCCATGGCTTCTTCTTCTCACTTGTGCAGCATCATTCACCACAGTATTCCAAGAATGATCTCTAGGCAACATCACTAATAAAATCACACAAAATATGCAATTTGGTGAAAACTTTTATCAAGTTTATTTCATACGTAAGCTGTGATTCTTAAAGGCATTTAAAGTTTCTTGTGCAGAGGCTAATTGTGTGTGTGTGCATGTGTGTGTGTGTGTGTGTGTGTGTGTGTTGACAACACTCATCAGCAGGCTAGTTTGTCTGTGTTGTAGTATCATAGTATAAATGTTATGGCTTAATTGATAAAATCTCATATCAAAATATGAGGAATAAATTCTTAAATGAGTTTATTTCTGACAGAAGAGAATTTATATTTTAAGTAGCTGAAAATAAGAATCTAATCTTCTGCTTACAATTTTACACATTTGAATAATTAGAAGGATTTTTTTCACAGACTAACTTCTGACTTCAGATATTTCTAGCCACATTTCTCATTGCTATTTTAAATCCTAGATGCTGTGCACATATCTGTACTGAGATAGAACCTTGCCCTTACTACCCAGCAAGTCAACAGAAGAGACCAATATTCTTAGGTGTTCTTCCTACACCAAGATGGCAAGTACTAACTCAAGTGCACACAGAAGCAATCATGAATCATGTAACTATGCCCTACATGTCCAGGTTAAATATATTCATTACTTAACCTCCACTCACAGCTGTTCTTCTGCTATAGAAAATGAGGATGGGAGTGTCAGAAGGAATGTCAGGGTGCAGAGAGATAGCATTGCTAACACCAGTTAAAGTATATGTCTTTTGTAATACTTTTTGTACAGAAATTTATAATCATTAAACTACATTACTAAAGGCCTTTCCTATGGGTTTTGAAGAGACCCATATAAGTAAGGGGATCTAAGGGATGAGCTTTTGCAACTGAACAAGGGAAAAAATAACATCATCTCTCAGCTACTGCTATGATTCGAATGTGTCCCCCAGAATTTATGCATCTGAAAATTGAGGCCTTTTTGAGGAAAGACTTCAAAGAGGGATTCATGTTATAAGATCTTTTTAAAAATTATTCTGCCGCATCTCTTGCCCTTATGTCTCATTCCATGTGATGATGCAAGAAGACTCTCACCAAATGGTGGTTCCTCAGCCTTAGTCTTTGTAGCCTTCAGACCATCAGAAGGATTACTTATTCTTGGGTCACAGCAGCACAAAAAAGACTAAGACGCATCATCTTGGAAGGCATATGTTACACCTTCAGCTGTATTCTGTTGGTACTTGGACAGATTCTAATAAAATATGGATACAATCTATACAAAGGCTGACACATTTTCTGGGTATATTCCAAGGAATGGAATAGCTGGGTCTTGAGGAAGCCCTATTCCGGGTTTTCTAAGAAAGGGCCAGATAGATTTCCAAAGTGGTTTTACAAGTTTGCATTCCCACCAGCAATGAAGGAGTGTTCCTCTTTCTCCACATCCTTGGCAGCTTGTGGTGTCACTTGAATTTTTGATCTTAGCCATTCTGATGGTGTAAGATAGAATCTCAGAGCCATTTTGATTTGCATTTCTCTGATGACTAAAGACATTGAACACTTCTTTAAGTGTTTCTCAGCCAATCGATATTCCTCTGTTGAGAATTCTCTGTTTACTTCTGAGCCCCATTTCTCAATTGGGTTATTTGGTTTGGTGGTGTTTAATTTCTTCAGTTCTTTATATATTTTGTATATTAGACCTTTGTCAGATGTAGGGTTGATGAAGATCTTTTCCTAGTCTGTAGGCTATCACTTTGTTCTGTTGACAGTGTCTCCTGCCTTACAGAAGCAGAAAGACTCACATGGTATATACTCACTTATAATTGGGCACTAGCCCAAAAGGCATGTCCCACGAAAGTCTTCAATTACCAGGAGATTGGGATAGATCTGAGGACATCCTACTGAGACTCTAGGTAAGAGAAATATAGGAGATGGGGAAATAGAAGGACTCAGAGGATCCTAGAAACCTACTAGAAGAACATCATGATGCGTGGATTGGGGCCCAGGGGGGTCTGCTCAAACTATTGCACTAACCAAGGACAATACAATAGTAAACATGGTACCCCTACTCTGATCTACCCAATGGACAGGACATTCTCCAGTTATGTGGAGAGCAGGGACTGACTCTGACATGAACTCTGGTGCCCCATATTTGACCACTTCCCCTTGGTGGGGAGGCCTGATGGCATTCAAAGAAAGAATAAGCAGGCTACCAAGATGAGACTTGATAGCCTATGACCATATAGTGGGGGAGGAGGTCCCCCTCGTTCATAGATCTAGGGGAGGGGAATAGGGTGAAGGCAGGAGGGAGGGAGGAACAGCATGATACAAGTAATGGGATAATAATTGAGTTGTAATCTGAATAAATTAATTAAATAAAAAATTAAATTAATAAAAGGCTGACACAGACAAGTTAAGGAGCATCTCCGATGGGCAATCTGGTAACAGAGAATGTGTACTCTGAGGCCTGTGTCAGCAGCTTTATGCATGGTTAAACATCTCTGCAGCTTCAATGGGTCCAGTGAAAGTTCCTCTGGCACAAGAAGCTTCCATATAAAATTTCCTCAACACCCTCCCCTACACACCAAACACGCACACATGGGTTTTCTCCTATATAGCAGTACTTATGGCCAGCTAAAGAGAGCTCAATTCGTAAACTACTTTTAGTGAGCTATAAGCACAGGACCTGAGATCTCTTCCTAGAAGTCTTGTATAAAACTCAGGCGTAATGGCATGTGCTGGTAATCTCAGTGTTAGGTGGGTGCAAAGACAATGGCATGACCTGCCATTTTAGCAGAATTAGTAAGCTTCAGGTTACCCTCTCTTAAAAATCAAGGTGAACTATGCTTTCAGAATGACACTTGAATGTGAGGCATGGTGGTGCATGCTATGATCCCTGCACTATAGAGGCAGAGGCAGGGGGATCTGAGTTCGAGGCCAGCCTGGTCTACAAAGTGAGTTCAGGACAGCTAAGGCTACACAGAGAAGCCCTCTCTCAACAAAACAAAACCAAACAAACAGAATGACACCTGAAGTTGACCTCTAGTCTAAGGATGTCCCATACAGTACTTATAAAATGACCTTTTAAATAAGTTATTTATTACTTTACATCCCTTCTTTCCTCCAAATCCTTCCCCCTCACTTCACTTCCCCTTCTCAGGAAAAAAGGAAGCCTCCCTTGGATATCAACCAGCCTTGACATATCAAACTGCAGTAAGATTAGGCGCTAGACAAGATAGCGGAGTTAGTGGAAAGGGACCCAGAGATGGGCAACAGAGTCGGAGACAGCCCCTGCTTCTGCTTTAGGTGTCCCACATGAAAAACCAGTTACACAAGTGTTACATATGTGCAGAGAGCCTAAGTCCATCCCATTCATGTTCTCTGCTTGGCAGTTCAGACCCTATGAGGCCCTATGGGTTAGTTGATTCTGTAGATTTTCTTGTGCTTTCCTTGACCCCCATGGTTCCTTTCAATTCTTCCTGTCTTTCTTCTGCTGGATTCTCCAAGGTCCACTTAATGTTTGGCTGTGGGTCTCTGCATCAGTTTCCACCAGTTGCTGGGTGAAGTCTCTCTGATGCCATTTATACTAACTAGGCTCCTGTCTACAAGTATAGAAAAATATCATTAGTAGTGCCAGGGGTTGGCTCCCTCTCATGGCATGGGTCTCATGTGGGGCCAGTCATTGGGTTGGCCATTCCCTTAAATTCTGTTTTATCTTTACCCCTGAACATCTTTAGGCAGGACAAATTGTGGATCTATGGTTTTGTGGTTGGGTTGGTGTCCCAATCCCTCCATTGGAAGTCTTGCCTGGTTACAGGAGATGGCTGGTTCAGGCTCCATATACCTGATTGCTAGGAGTCTTAGCTAGGGTCATCCTCATAGATACCTAGGAGTTTCCATTATCCTAGGTTTCTAGCTCATCCCAGAGATGCCCACTGCAATTCAGTTGATTCTTCCCAATATTCTTTCCCTCCATCCTCCCCCTACCACATTCCATCCCTCCCCCTCCCACACCAGACCCCTTCCTCCATCCAACACTAATGTGTATTCTATTTCCTCTTCTCTGTGAGATTCAAGTTTCCCCCCCTTGGGCCTTCCTTGTTACTTAGTGTCTTTGGGTCTGTGGATTGTAGCATGATTATCCTGTACTTTATGACTAATAACCACTTATAAGTGAATACATACCATGAGTGTCTTTGTGGGTCTGGGTTACCTCACTCAAGATAATTTTTCTAGTTCTATCTATTTGCCTGCAAACTTCATTATTGTTGTTTTTAGTGGCTGAGTAATACTCCATTGTATAAGTGTGCCACACTTTCTTTATCCATTCTTCTGTTGAGGGATACCTAGGTTGTTTCCAGTTTCTGGCTATTATAAATAAAGCTGCTATAAACATAATTGAGCAAGTGTCCTGTGGTATGGCAGAGCATCTTTTGGGTATATGTCCAGAAGTGGTATAGCTGGGTCTTAAAGTAGATCTATTCACAATTTTCTGAGAAAGCACCAAATTGATTTCCGCAGTGGTTATATGTTTGCATTACCACCAGCAACGGAGGAGTACTCCCCTTGCTCCTCATCCTTGCCAGCACAAGCTATCTCTTGCACTTTTATCTTATTCTGGAATGGCTTATTTTTAATATTGAGTTCTATGATTTAAACAAACAGGAGTTGACTCCACCCTTTGTTTGACTTGGCTCTATTAAAACTATCCATTCTACTCTTCACCTCAAATCTTCCATACCATCTTATAATTTATTCCCAATTGTACTCTGGGCACCAAAGAGGCAGACTTCCTCTCTGATTTAGCTAGACAGATGTATTTTAAAAACGCTGTTTCAGACTGGGAAATCCTTTAACCCAATGGTTCTACAGCTGGAGCCAATTGCTTATCAGGAGCCACTTTGGAATGGTCAAGAGACATTTCTTATTTTCATATACTGAAATACAAAAAATAATACCAATGAGTAGAGGCCACTGATACCACTTAACCATCTTAGCATGCAGGCCGGAGAGATGGCTCAGCAGGGCAATGTGCTTGCTGCACAAGCATGAGAATGTGAGTTGGAATTCCCAGCATCCATGTAAACACTGGGTGTGGCAGCATACATCTGTAATCTGAATGCTGAAAAATGAAGACAGGGAAAGTCCCAGGGCTTGGTGGCCAACTAACCTAGAAACTTGTGAGCTCTAGGTTCAGTAAGAGATACTGCTGAAAAAATAAACTGGAAATTGATAGAGGAAGACCTCTGGCTTCCACATGTATGTACACGGGCAAATGCAACACACACACACACACACACACACACACACACCAAACAAACAAAAACCCTAAAATCTTGCAATCTTTAAAGTGCCCTTAACACACCAACAAAATATATGGCCCAAAATATCAGAAGCGCTGAGGTTGAGAAGCCCATTATTCAAATTTCTCTATAAACCTGAAATACATTTAGCACTAAGCTCAAAATATTGGCTTCCCTTTGCCATCTATACAACTAATAATAACAAACCAAGACTCTTTAATGAGCTCCAGTCATGCCAAGATTTCCACAGAAACCAATTTATGCCTACTATACATGTTTTTCAATTTACATATACATACATAGTCTGTAGGCATCAAATATTCTGTGAGCAGTCCCTCTCAAAACTGCACCTGCTTGCTGTTTTAATGATGCAATTAAGAAGTCCATGGAGACTTGCCCACAAACATGCTACAAATGAGATAACAGTTATGGCTGGCTAACCATTGCTGATCATTTCTGCCCTGGAGTGTACTAAAACCATTGACTTGTTTTACAAGGAGGCTGTCTGAAGCTTTTTGCAGAGCCATCTTCTTATTCTTTCAAAAAAGCAGGAATCCCAGCATTCAGGAGGCAGAGACAGGCAGATGTCTGTGAGTTCAAGGCCAACCTAGTCTATATATCTAGTTCCAGGCCACCTAGGGCTATGCAACAAGACACTGTCTCAAAAAACAAACAAAATGTGTGGCAGAAAATAATTACATAGATTTCATTAACGGATATATGTGTATTTTCTTTAAGGTCTTTGTACACATTCATTATATCTATTTTGAAGTCCTTGTCTTGTGCTTCAGTTTTACTACATCTCTTGCGGCCTACTATAGTTAGGTTGTTGGGCTCTACTGAGAGACATACTGTCCTGGCTCTTGATTTTATGCTGGTGTCTAGGCATCAGGGTTTGGAATGGTTGTAATTCTAGATGTTGGTCTCTGGTCTTGTCTGTTGAGTGGGTGTTCTGTTCTTTTTATTCTGTCACCTTCTTTGGATCTTAGGATAATGTCATCACCATGAGTTGTTTTGTAGAGTGCTTCTGAGTCCTTGGCAGGTGTAGCCACTGGGGATCCTGGCTTGGATGTGTTTCTAGGGCCTGGGAGCTAAGACCAAAGGAAGGGGACTGGACTGGGGGCAGAGGTATTGAGAGGATCTATAAGAAAAAAGCCAAGCCAGACCTAAGGATCTGTGGAGTCTCAAGAGAATGGAAGAAGAGAAGGAAGACAGGCCCATGCAGGGGCCTGCTACAGAGCTGAGGATGATGAGATGGGGGACTTGGAAATGGAGAGCAGGAAGAATAATGAAAATCACTTACCTGATTCCCAGGCTGGCATGGCCTCCACGTGCCCAGGTAGAGAGTGACTACAGGGAGAGAGCGAGGCAGAGGAATGGGGTAAGGGAAGAAGGCTACAGGAGATCTATGTAGACTCCTGGCAATGGGGAAAGAGAGGAAGCAGAAAAATTTCACATTCAAGAAATGTAACAAGCCCCCCCCAAAGATAAACAGGAAGGTATCACTCTTAGATTGCTGTGGTAGAATGTCAAAAGCAAGCTCTATTTTTTAAATCTTTTTATTAATTTATTCATATTACATCTCAGTGGTTATCCCATACCTTGTATCCTCCCATTCCTCCCTCCCTCCCATTTTCCCCTTACTCCCCTTCCCTATGACTGTGCCTGAGGGGGACCTCCTCCCCCTGTATATGCTCATAGGGTATCAAGCCTCTTCTTGGTAGCCTGCTCTATTTTTTTATTCAGATTGTCTATCTTGCAAGTATGAAGTGAAATAAAGAAATATTCTTTGATGAGCAAAACTTGAGACTTTGTGGCTGGCAGAATTTCACCACAAGAAATACTAAGTAAAGTAGTTTAGCCTGAAGAAAAATGGTACTGGGTAGAAAAGAATAGTTATACACAAAAAAAGAAATGGAAAGGAAAATGTGAAAATAAATGCCTTTAAGTTGAAAAAGAAAGAGAGAAAGAAGGAAGGGAAGAAAGAAAGAAAGAAAGAAAGAAAGAAAGAGAGAGAGAGAGAAAGAAAGGAAAATCACAAATTAGATTTGACAGGTTATAAAAAAGAGGCCACAAAGAGTTGGGGTGGAATAGATTTTAAAAGAGTGTGGGAGAGGAGTGGAGGTGAATATGGTCAGTTTGCATTGCATGAAATTCTCAAAAGAAGGTAATAAAATGCTATATTCACACAAAGAAAACAGGAATGCAGACATAATCCCCAATACTGAGGTCTTCCACGGTCTGAAACCAGGGTTAAATATGGCATGGTGTATACACAACTCAGAACCTGGTAGAACACACATCTCAGAGAACTTTCTCAGATCATAATATAATTTTCTACAACTACACAACCTATTAATAGGCACTGAGCATGTGACTGTGGTATATTGCACCACAGCTAATCCAACTGGGAAACTAGGTTTTTAATTTATTCTGCATAAATTTAAGTCATCACAGCTATCTACCATATTAGATAGCACAGGCATATACTGTCCTAAAGAACAAAATGTCGATTAAATCTGCTCATTAAAGATGAAACTTAGCAAAGTTACCCATGATCTAAAGGTGTCTTAGTTAGGGTTTCATTGCTGTAAAGAGACATTATGACCATGGCAACTCTTATAAAGGAAAAAAAATAATTGCAGCTGGCTTACATTGTCAGAGGTTAGTTCCATTATCATCATGGTGGGAAGCATGGCAGCATACAGAGGAACATGATGCTGGAGAAGGAGTTGAGAATTCTACATTTTGATCTGTAGGCAGCAGAAGGGGACTAGATTCTACCCTGGGAGGAGCTTCAGCATCAGAGACCACAAGGCCTACCCCCAAAGTCACACATTTCCTCCAACAAGGCCACACCTACTCCAACAAGGCCACACCTCCTAAAAGTGCCACTCCCCATGGGCCAAGCATTCAAACACATGAGTCCATGGGACATACCTATTCAAACCACCACATTTCACTCTGTGGCCTTCAAAAGGCCCCCTAGTCTATCACAGTCTCAACAATGTTTAAAAGTCCAAAGTTCAGCCGGGCATGATGTCACACGCCTTTAATCCCAGCACTTGAGAGACAGAGGCAGGCAGCAGATAGCTGTGAGTCTGAGGCCAGCCTGGACTACAAAGTAAGTTCAGGACAGCCAAGTGTACACAGAGAAACCCTGTCTCAAAAAACAAAAAAAAAAAGTCCAAAATTCACCACATTTGAAGCCATCTCCATAAGGAGGTTCTTTGATGCTCATCATCCTCTTTGAGGTAGGCTTGGTGTTGTCAGGAGTTGGGCTCAATGTCCTCATTTCTACCACAGACAGAATTCTGCCTAAAAAGGGGCAAGCTTGGATGCAGGCAGAGTCGATGACCAAACTCTGCCAATACAGGCTAAGCAAGTCCTCAATAGTTCCTGCCTCACAAATATGTCTGTCAGATATATTGGGCCAGAAGGCTGAAGATGATGCTCCAGTGTTATACAGAGTTTTGGGTGAGTATTCAAGTAGCAAACTGTGTCTGTCATCTTCTCATTTGGAAAGCTACTAACCTGCACTCCCGGCATACTCAGGTAATCAAGTTTATTCCTTCTCAAGTCTCTGATGGGCTTGAAGACCAGGTAGCTTAGTTTTACGATGAAGCTTAGTTGTTTAGGGGGTAAGATGTTTTTAGGTCTAGATAGATGTTTTAAGTTGATAATGGCAAGATGTGATGGAGATTGATTTACATTCAGAATTTTAGATGCACCAAGATAGGAAAGATGTTTTCTTCAAGGCTGTCAAGTACAAATAGCCAAAACACTAACAATGTAACATTAATATAATTCCTGATTGTGTCATGGTTCTTCTTGCTATAGGTAGTTTATTGTATAGATGTGTAATAATATATATGTATATGTAAAAATAAAAAATGTTTATTTAATAAAAAAAGAAGAAAAAGTCCAAAGTTCAAAGTCTCTTCTGAGATTCATGCTATCTCTTAACTGTAATCCCCTATAAAATCAAAATAAAAAATCAGATCACATACTTTTAATATATCATGGAATATATATATATATATATATATATATATATATATATATATATATATATATATATATATATATATATATATAACCATTCCAAAATGTAGGGAAGACAGGAAATACTCGACAAAAGCAAGAAAAAAACCAGGTGGACAAACTCCAAACTCTCTATCTCCATGTCTGATGTCAAAATGCTCTTCAGATCTCCAATCACTTTCAGCTTTGTTGACAACAATACACGTCTTTCTCTTTGTCTGATTTTACTCCCTGATAGCAGCTTTCCTTGGTAGGTATCCCACAACTTTGACATTTCTAACCTCTTGGAGCCTCCAAGGCAAGCCAAGCTTCATGTTCACAGCTTGACACAATGGCTTTCACAATGGCCTCTCTGGACTCCATGTAGGGAAACCCCAGCCACATGCCTGGCCTCAGCAGCTTTCCTTAGTCATGGAGAGAGATTCTATAACCCCTTTTACACAATGGCCTCTTTGGGCCTCCATGACACATTTATGGACTCACAGGTTTTCCTTGATTGTAGATCCAGAACCACATGGCTGAACCTGCCAAATCCAGCTGCTTGCTGCCTCCCTCATTCAATTACATCTCTACCAGATTTATATTTTCCTTCACTGTCTAACCTAGGCTGTCCTGGAACTTGCTTTGTACCGGGTTGGCCTTGAACTCAGAGATCTGCATGCCTCTGTCTCCTGAGAGCTGGGATTAAAGGTGTGTGCCACCACATCTAGACCTAAGTTTTTTCTTTAATTCCTTTTCACAAGATGGAAGCTTAGCTAGGTGGGATCTTGCCCTGAGGTCACCACTCCCTTAATCCCACTTAATATCTTCAAACATAGGCTTTACCTCCCTTCCACTTACTGGTACCCCTTTAATTTTCGAACCATATTTTATTCTTGCTCAGCTTTCTCCCTAACATAACAGTGAACCATAGGACAGAGTCTATACTAGTTTGTTTTGAGATTTTCTTTGCCAATACATCTAGTCTAAATCTCTTGACCTTAGGTTCAGGCAGACTCTTTAAACAAGGGCAAAAAGCTGCCACATTCTTCACCACAATGTCACAATAATGATCTCTAGGCAATGTACTAAAAATCTTCTCTCCTGAAACCTTTTGAGCCATTCCCCCACAGTTAAAATCACATTTAACACTGCCATATTCCATGCTTCTACCAGTATGGCCCATTAAACCCCACTTAAAATATTTCATTCTTTCGAAACTCACAAAATCCACATTCCTCCAAACAAAAGCATGGTCCAACCTATTACAGCAATACCCCAGTCCCTGCTACCAACTTCTGTCTTAGGGTTTTCACTGGTGAAAAGAGACACATGACCAAAGCAACTCTTTTAAAGAACATATAACTGCAGCTGGCTTACAGTTTCAGAGGTTTAATCTATTATCTATAATTTATTATCATGGTGGTAAGTATGGCAGCATCCAGGCAGACATGATCTCAGAGAAGGAGCTGAGAGTTCTACATCTTAATCTTAAAGCAGCAAAAGGGAACTGAACTCCACACTAGGTGGAGCTTCAGCATAGTAGACCTCAAAGCTCACCCCTACAGTGATGTACTTCCTCCAACAAGGCCACACCTACTTCAAGAAGGCCACACCTCTTAATAGTGGTGCTCCCCATGGGCCAAGGATTCAAACATAAGACCCTATGAAGGCCATATCTATTCAAACCAACACAGAGGGAAAACTATTTTAACATGCCCAGCATTTTAAAGTCATTCTCACTTGACTGTGTGCATTAGAAAGGTAAATGTAAATATGTGCATATATTAGGAAATTTTATTCCTATGTGTCTGCTGTTCCTGTGACTACAAACATTAGAAACAAATTTGCCACTGTGTATTCAGTGCTTTCACTGGTGGTTCCTCAAATAATTAACCATAGTTACTATATGGCTCAGCAACTCCACTTGTGGAGAAACTCAACAGAAACAACCCCATATAATGATATAAAATTTGAACAGAAATGTTCATACAAATATTAATTATAGTTGTAAAAGTGGGATGAACTGATATGGTTGTATTAGTGAAATTTCCACTATAATACAATTCTCTAGATAATCAATTTTAAGAGAAGAAAGGTTTGGCTTATAGTTTTGATGGTTTCAGACTGTGGTTGGCTGACCTCATTGTTTTCAGTTTATTGTGGAGCAATGAATTGTGTCAGGAAAGTGTGGGAAAAGGACCCTTTTAACCTCTAGCTTGGAAGTAAAAGACAATAGAAAAGGGCCAGGGTTTCTAATCCCCTTCAAGAGAATGCCCCCTAGTGACAGTAAACTCCCTACTAGACCTACTTCCTAAAAGCTAGACCACCTTCCACCAGTGCTACAAGGTAGAGACAAGACCCTTAGTGCATGAAACTTTTGGAGACACATATCCAAATCATAGGAGTGGTCTATCCAGACAATGGTATATTATACAGCCATAAAACAGAGTAAAGATGTTATACATTACCAGGTTGACCCATGAAAACATGATGCTTAATGAAAGAACCAGTTAGAAAAGCACACATACACATACTGCATGATTCCATTTATATGAAATATCCAGAAGATAAAAATTTAAAATAAAAGATAAATTAGTGATGAGAGGTGATGAGGAAGTAGAGAAGTAAAGCAGTATATCCACAAAGTTCTTCCTACTTTACAAGACACCTCGGTTAGTTTTTGCTAACTTGACGTAAACTAGAGTCACCTCAGAGGAGACAAACTCAACCAAGAAAACGCTTCCATCAGACTAGACTGTAGGCAAGTCTGTGGTAGCATTATCTTCAGTAATGACTGATGTGTGAGAACCCAACCACTGTAGGGAGTGTCAAACTCTCCAGGTTGTCCTAGGTTCTATAAGAAAGCAAGATGAAGAAGCCATAGAAAGCAAGACAGTAAATAGCAGTCCTCTGTTGCTTCTGTATCAGTCCCTGCCTCTAGGTTCCTCCTTTATATTCTTGCCAGGGCCCCCTTCAAAAATGAAATATACCATTTATGTTTAAATAAACACTTTTCTTCCTCAAGTTGCTTTTGGTTAGTGTTTTATCACAATAATGGAGAAGCAAACTGAGGGAGTCCCAGATTTTGCTGATTATGTTACTGATTTAGAGTGATCTTTCTGAAATGCAAATTTTACTAAACTCTTTCCAATCCTTAAAATTCTTGTATTGCCCCACTGAGCACCCCAAGCTGTTCCTTGTATCTGTGCCTGTCATCATGAGTCCTGGATCTGGAATGTCGTTCCTCTGCTTTGTTCCACTAGTGAAGGGCTACTCTTTTAATTTAATTTAATTTAATTATATTTTAGATGTATGGCTGTTTTGCCTACATGTATGTCTGTGCACCAAATGTGTGTCCCATCCCCAAGAAGGACAAAAGAGAGCATTGGATCCCCTGAACTAAGGTATGGATGTAAGGGCTATATGCGTGCTGGAACTTGAACCTGGGTTCTCTGGCCACCATTTCTGTCAACTAAACCACATCTCCAGCCTAATGAATACACACACGCACACACACACACACACACACATATATATATATATATATTCTGCATCTCTGGAAATTTCCCAAATGAGGTTGTCACAGTCTCACCACTTGCAGATGGGACATGAGATGAACACATTAGACTACCATAGCGCCATCTGTCATGTCACAGTGGCCCTTTGTACTAAAAGTCACTTCCCCACATTGTAAAGGGGAAGGAGTCCTGAATCAGCTACATGAAGCCTTGGCTTCTAATCCTCAATCTTGAGACTGACACTTGTGAGAAGATTGCTAAAACTTCTCTGCTCTTAATTTTCCTATGTATAAAACATCTGTCCTTCTCAGCCTCAGACAATATAGGCAGGCCTTGTTTTGTAGCTCAAGCGCTTTCCCAGGGAGTTCTGCGGCCCCACCTCCCTATGCCATAATTTTTGAGTAATGTATACCTCAAAGCTAGACATCTGCTTAAGTCATACATATACATATATATATATGTATGTATATATACATATATATACACATATATGTACACAGATATAAACATGTACATACATACATACATAAACACCGAATTATATACTTATTACAGATATAATACATATATAAACATATATATAAAATGTTTAAATATATATTCAATTTTCAATATATATTTAAGTATACATTGAATATATGTGATTTTATATATATTCAAACAACTAGAGATACCCATAGTAAACAACAAATAGCAGATACTCATTAAATGTTTACTGTTGAATCAATGAATAATAGTAATAAACCCTGAGCTCCAATAGCCCTTTAGGACCTGACTTTATGCAAATGTGTTCATTTTAGCTGCTTTGAAGTATCATTAGGCTAGAATACCCTAGCAAGTAGTACTGGGAATGAAGGATGCATAATTCAGTGCTTAATACGACTCTCCAGAGAGGAATACACTTTTAGACTGCTAAGCTCCAAATGTTTTTTTATTTTTTTAATTCTCAGATTTAATGATACATAGAATTATTTTTGCAGGTAAGTATTTTTACTGATCCTCCTTGGTGTGAGCTTTATTAAGGAGTGTTCCTAATGGGCCTTGCTTTCATGAGTAAACTGAATCATTTGTTGCTATAAGAATTTTCACTAAAAAAAAAAAAAAAAACATTCTGTAGTTAGGTGTTTGGTTTTTAGATTTTAAGTCATTTTCTGCTTAAAAATTCACCTTTCAGTTGGTACAATCACAAGCACAAAGTTCCAAAGTTGTCTCTTTGGGGTTGTTGCTTTTATTGTTGTTTTGGAGTTTTGTTTGTTTGTTTGGTTGGTTGGTTTTGACTTGTGACATTGGGTGAAACATCCCATGTCCATGTGCTTCGGTTTCCTTGTTTGTGTGACAGAGGAAAGAAACAGTTCCTATTTTACAATTTTTGTGTGGTGTACATTCTTCAAGGGATTTTTTTTTAAACGATCGGTTTCATAATTAGCTCTAACAAAAAACATTAATGCTTTCTGGTGGAGTGAAATGAACAGTGTGCTGGAGACTGCCATCTGTGATGTCTAGTCATCACTGGAAGGACAGATTGCTCTTCAGGGCAGGCAGCAGTCTTGTTGAAATATGATGGGGAGTGCATGTGTAGTGGTTTGGATGAGAATGGCCCATACAGGTTGTTTGAATGTTTGGTCCCCAGTTAGTGGAACTATTTGGGAAAGATTAGGAGGTGTGGCCTTCTTGGAGGAGGTGTGTCATTGGGGATAGGCTTTGGGGTTTCAAAAGCTCATGCCAGGCCCAGGCTTCTCAGCAGCTGTTTGCGCTCAGCTCCTTCTCTAGCACCATCCCTGCCTGTCTGCTGCCACACTCTCTGCCATGATGATAACGGACTCACCCTCTGAAACTGGTGGCACTCAGAGGAAGGATAGCAGGCTACCAAGAAGAGACTTGATACCCTATGAGCATATACAGGGGGAGGAAATCCCCCTCAGTCACAGTCATAGGGGACGGGAATAAAGGGAAAATGGGAGGGAGGAAGGAATGGGAAGATACAAGGGATGGGCTAACAATTGAGATGTAATATGAATAAATTAATAAAATATAAAAAAGTTTCTTTTTCATAAGTTGCCATGGGCATGCTGTCACCTCACAGCAATAGTAACCCTAATTAAGACAACTTAAAAAGAACAGCTCCCTCCCGGTAATTCAAAAGGTGATTCAGGCTGGTTGTGGTGATGTACACCTTTAATTCCAATACTAGAGACACAGAAGCAGGTGGATTTCTGTGAATTTGAGGCCAGCTTGGTCTACATAGCAAGTTCCAGGACAACCAGGGCTACAATAGCAATATTTTTTTTTTTAGAAAACAAAACAGAGGGAAGCTGAGATCCCAAGGTTTATTTTGTTCCTTATATCAGCTTGTCTTACAAATGATTCTCAGGACTTACAGTGTTGCTATTTCAACTATGATCCTTCAATCCTCCAATGGATTCTGTGGTCCCATCTACTTCTCATGTGGAAGAGATAAGCTGGCCTTTGAAAAGAGGAAGTATAAGGAAGAAACATGACTCTGGTATTTGATGTCATGTTATAGGGAAACCTAGGACATATGGCTAAATGTAGGTTGGGAATTCATCCTTTTCCAATAGAAATTTCAAATATTGATTTGAAAGCTCCTCATGTGAATGCACCAAACTTCTCTCTGCTACATTTCTTGCTCATGGGTAAGAACTGACCACTATGGCCAGAGCTTTCTATGGAAAGGAAGAAGGATAAGGATATTCACTTTGCCCTGCTAAGCTGAAATAGGAAGTTAAAGAGACATGTTCAGTAACTCTCAGGATCACATTGAGCCCCTGGAATTAAGAAGCAGGCTACTGGCTGATTGAGATTTGACTACCCCATATGCATATATGGGATTGGCTTCTGCCATTATGAACTTTGTGGTTTGGGTGACTTAAGGCTAGGCACAACTGCCCAAAGGCACAAAGGTAGAAGCAGAGTTTCCCTAAATATTCCATAATTAATTAGCCATTCTTGCTTCTCAGGTTCAGGAGGATATCATATGGTTAACTGATGTCATAAATGAAAATTTAACCTAGTAATATAACAGGGCTGGAGGCCCAGGAAAGAACTGTGCTAGTTAGGGAGGGCTGTCTTGTGGGCTCTGTAGTTAGGCTTGGGTAATCCCAAACAAGCCTGCTACAGGGATAGAGACATAAAGATTAAGTTGTATTTGATACCTGGTCTGATAGCAAGGCAAAGTTCCAGAAACAGAATGACCTGGATGACCTGCAGCAAGGCATAGCTACATGAGAGCTCAAAGGCAACCAGAATAACTCAGTCAAGCTCAGCCTATGTTGATGAATGAGGTGAGACATCTCCAGCTATGGGTGTTGTATGAAGGCTTTTTTTTCTGGAGGGGTTAGTTGTTACATGATGGTAGATAACAGATACAAGGAACGATGCTGCTGCTTCATATGTAGACTCTGTATTATATGTTCTCAAGCCACTTTTACTTTTCTTAAGTACAGTAATGTTATAGACATTATGAAAAACAGTGTGCTTCAATGCTGCTCCCAGAAGACGTGGATTATTAGAGGAAAATATCAGTGGCCAACACAGGATAGCTCCCTACAAGTTATTAGTCATGGAGGACTCAGAGGTACCCAAAGCAACAGAGGCTATTATTTGTTTCTGATCGTCGTTGCCCACCATAACTAGATGGTATGCTTTATTGCTGAAGACAACACGCAATTTGGTTACAGTATATAAAGTAATCAATCTCAGACCAACTTTTTCCATTATGGCTAGCTTTCATAGTACCAGAAGGTGCCACAAAGACTGCTGGGGGAGAAAAGAACTCAATGTTCTTACCTAACACTGGACCCTAAATGCTACAGTACTTATCTGTCAGGCAAGACGCATCCACTGATGCAATACTGCCATACCCTTATGGAGGTAATCAGTTGCCTTCTGACTGGGTTTGAGGCCTGACACTGTAAAGCTGCTCAAAAGCTTCTGGCTTGGGAAGTCATATGCCTTATAGGGGGGTGTTGACTTTTGTTTTACTAAATGTTCTTGTTGTCAAATTGCCTTCTAAATATTCATACCCATAGATCTGTGATCATCTTATCTTTGGTTGGAGAAGATTCTTTTCTACAGTAGGCAGTGGTTAATGCCGAAACTCATAAAGTCAAAATGCTGAGAATACGTGACTGTGAGTGCTTTTCTCAATAGGGCACACATGAACTCGCAGCAGCTGTGATTATCTGCATAAGACCCACACAAGATCAAGCCAATCAAAAATTCCAACACTGATGGGAGAGGGGCTTCTGAGGCCCTACCCATATTAGAGGAGCTATTGGCAGTTAATGGCTACCAAGAGAAGGGAAAGTCTCTTTTTTCTAGAAGTGTGGCCTTAGTGAGGTTGCTCATTCTCCAGTGGATGGTTCCATACCTGTGTGCATATGAGCACAGTAATTGGATTCAATGGGTTAATAAAAAAAAACAGAGGAGCATGAAGTTGGGAGAGAGATGTGTTAGGGCTGATTACAGAGAATCGGGGGCAGGGACAAGGAGACAGATATGATCAAAGCACGTTGTGTTATGTATGAAATTTTCAAGGAATAATTTAAAATATCATTTTTAAATGTCCTTATTTATGAGATGAGTAAGATGTTATAATCACTGCAACTTTCAAGTCTTGACAAAAATTATGCATAAATGCCTAAAAAGTAAAGCAAATTATGACAAATGTTGCCAGTTTTTCAATCTCGGTGATTAATATATGTGGGATCATTTTATTGTTCTTCCAACGTTTCTATGTAAGAAGTTGGAGAGCACAATTTTAAAAGTCACTTTTTTCTCACACTGAGGAAACATTTTCATTCTAAAAGAAATGCTTTTGAAATTTGCTTCTGGAACTCTTTAATTGTGAGTAATCATCCTATTAACATTTGACCATAATTTCTTGGTTCTTCTCATAAACACTCAGGTACTTCATAAAGAACAAAGTCCAATTTTTAAATCATGTTAAAAGACACAGAAATTTCTATCAAATTAATGAATTTCAGGGCACATTTATCCTTACCAAATTTGATAATGCACAAAGTTAACTTTTAAAACCCCACGGCCATTTTAATGGTCAGTTGAAGTTGATGTACCAGTTCTATTTTTTGCTTTTAGGAACCAATATTCTGGCCCCTAGCCTGCATGTTTCATCGCTGTGTGTAAACAATAGTTAATACTTCATTGGTAAAAGACTAGGTTTATTCTAGAGGTATAGTGGCCAGATCTGCTCCTTAATAAACTGTAAGAAGCTCAACAGTTCAGTTGACAGATACAGTAGCCAGAGTTGTCCCAGGAACTGGGATCTTGGAAGCTATAGAGATTGGGAATCAACCCTTAGTTATGATACTTTATTCTTTTGTTTTTAATAGTTTATTTTATGTGTATGGCTACTTTGCCTTCATATATGTCTGGGAACACCGTGCATGCATGGTAGCTGAGGAGGCCAGAAGAGGGAGTCAGATCTCCTGAAACTGGACTTACAGACAATTGTGAACCAACATGAGGGACAAAACCTAGATCTTCTGGAGAACAGCCAGGATTTTAAAACACTGAGCAAGCTCTATGGCCCCTATTTTATTCTTTTATTTCATTATTTTTATTTTTAAAAATGTGTGTTCACGTTGGGGGATGCATGCATATTTACCTGTTGGCAATCTCAGGCTCAAGACCACCCAGCTTTTATTGAGACAGGGACTATTACTGGCTAGTATTCACCAAGTAGCCTATGCTGACTGGCCAGTTTCACCCAGGGGTCCACCTGTCTCAGTCTCTGAAGTGCTGGGATTACACCTGGCCATTGGGTTTGTTCATTTTCCATAGGTTCCGGGGATGGATCTCTAGTCCTTGGCGTTGTAATGCAAGCACTTTCCCAACCATGCTGTCACCCCACGCCCTGCAGTTATGATACTTTTCAAATCTAGTTACCACTCTGGTCCTCCTCAACTTCCTATGTTTTAAGGTAGAGAGCAAGATGACCACATGTCATAATGATAAAGTTACTATGTGACTGGATAGACATAATAACACAAAGTAGAAAACAAGTGACAACATGCTTTACACATAGTATCTTATGACTTCAATCTCTGGGAAAGAGGAAAAGTAGGAAAGCATCTGCCAGCTACAGCTCAGCCCTGGGTTTGCAGTGGGCTACCTACCCCATAGGCTTCAAACCCCCCAGAAATCCTGCGAGACAATTAACTGGAGTAAAAGAGGAAAACTATATTTGTGTTCATTTCATCTTTGTATCACATATTTGTTACACTAACAAAGTGGTCTGTTTATTTATTATAAGTAAATATATTGCTAATTTACAAATGGAGTATTGTATGAATACAATTTATAAGGAAACTCTTCCCTTCCTTCAACTGAGAGGGATGTTCAACCCATTTCTGAAGGGGTGGTACAGTCTGCTGTCCTAAAAGAAATCATAGATTCCTTTTTAAAAAAAAGATTTATTTATTTATTATGTATAGAGTGCTCTGTCTTCATGATAGAAGAGGGCATTAGATCACATTATAGATGGTTGTAATCCACCATTTGGTTACTGGGAATTGAACTTAGGACCTCTGGAAAAGGAGACAGTGCTCTTAACTGCTGAGCCAGCTCTCCAGCCCCATAGCTTCCTTTTTTTTTTTAAAAAAAAAAAATGAATTCTTTTTACAAAACATTTATTTCTTAGTATTTCTTATATAGAAGTGCTTGAAGTGTGTGTATAGATATATGTACTATATGTGTGCCTGGTGCCCTTGGACGCCATAAGAGGGCATCAGATCCCCCTGGCAATGCAGTTACATAAAAATGTGACCTGTTATTATGATTCCGGAAACCAATTCCAATGCTTTTAACTTCAGGGCCATCTCTCCAACTTGGGCACAGGACTCTCCCCCTTCCCCAGTGAATCAAGAAACAGAAGATGGAGCCACCTAGGAGAAGGTCAACTCCCCAGATATCTGTAGAGATGATATGCATTATTAGGCTTTCCTAGAGCAACAGAACCAATCATATCTATGAATACTTATACCAAAGTGTGGAGTGGGCTCATGAGAGTATGGAGGCTGGCCAGTTGAGAATTTGCCCAACAGCCATCAAGATGCAGTAGAATAAATAATGCCAGGTATTTGTATTCAAAGTCTGCTAGGCAGTCTAATTCTTTATAGAGGGTCCATTTGTTCGATCCAGTTCTTAGGCTGATTGGGTGAGGACCATCAACATAAAAAGAGTTTAAATGTTAATTCCATCCAAAAAGGTCCTTACCAACGGTCTCAAACAGCTTGTGGCCCAATCAAGTTGATACATAAAATTAAGCATCATAGGACACTACAATTGAACAAGGTAGCATCAGAATATTAAGTATAATATAATGTTATGTTTGCCTTCATACAGAGGCCTTTATGACTACACCACTCTTAGTTACACCACTTCCGTCCCCAAGCACTGAACTAAAACTTCTGCATTGGCCACTTTCAATCACTCTTATTGCCACTGTTATTTCCATGGCTTCTTTTTACTTTGCCAGTGGCCATAGTTCAAATCCCACTCTCACCCTTGTTAATGAATAAGGAAAGTAGATAGAGTTTGTAGATGAGTATTAGGCTTAATTTTCAGATTATAAAGCTTTCAGGTTTAGAGGAAGTTTTGCAAGTTTATCACACAAACATGCTTTAAGAAAAACAGGATACATGCAACATTTTCTAGTAAAGTGAATAGAGTTAATAAAGGGAACCTAATCTTTTGGAGTTGCTGATGTATGAATTCCCCGGCGAAAGTGTGTTATCTTCCCAAATGTGTAGTATCCTAGGAAAGCCCATTGGCTCTTCATCTCCATAAAGATCGGCTATTGATACTTGCTCTGGTGGGACTACTTTTGCCTGTCTCTGGGATAAGAAAAGCAAAGAAACAATTATCAAAAGATCTTTTAAGCTACAACTAGGGAGGCATTGGCAGAGAAATGTTGTCTTCTGACAAGGCTATATGAGGGCTATATTTACTACCTAAGAGTGGAGACTGCATTTTGCCATACTCTGTCAATACCCCCTGTTCACTTGCTTATAGAAAGCCAGGTCTCAGGGAAAGAGAATTAAATCAGAAACCTTAAGATAGGAAACAAGAGTAGATAATATATGCATTACTAATCATTATTTATAATAATTTTACATCCCAACACTGACTAAAGAAGATTCTTTAACAAATTCAGTTTTAACACTAGGAGAAGACTCCATTGTAGATGAGTGTGTACACGTGTTCACATATGTGGAAGTATATGTGTATGTGGTTACATGTGTGCATGCAAGTGTGCATGTGCACATGTGTACATATGTGTATAGAAATAAGAGGAACAACCTTGAATATCATTCCTTAGCTGCCATATGTTAGTTTCTCACTGGGCTGAAACTTCACCAAGTAGGTTAAGCCAACTGGCCAGTGAGCTCCAAGGATGCATCTGCTTCTGCTTCTTGTTGCTAAATCATCCCATCCACCTTAGGGAAAGAGTTTCTGGAACTAAAACAAAGAACTTCCAAGTTTTAAAAGAGAATTTATTGATTTTGTACACTCCTTTTGTCCCTTGTTCATGATATATAGTAAGGACACAAATACTCAATGATGAAATGAATAAAATCCAGAGGGTAAAATTAAAGTGACATTGAGACCAATAGTACTTTAACTCAGTGGCTGGGGATGTACATCAATTGATAGAGTGGTTGCCTAACATACATAAAGCCCTGGATTCCATCCCCAACACCACATAAGCCAAGGTAGTGGCACAAACCTGTAATGCCAGCATTTAGGAGGTAGAGGAAGGCAAATCAGGTTTCAAGATCATCCTTGGCCACATCCTTTAACCCACTGTGGGATACAAGAAACCTTATCTCAAAAAATGTGTTTACCTCAGAGCAGGTGGATTAAAGATGTCATACAAGTAATAAAATTCAATACAAAACCATGAGATGATGCCATATTCATTAGTATGGCTATTATCTAAAACTACAAACCAAAAAAAAAAAAAATCCCAGAAAATAGCATGTACCCTTAAGAATGCATATAAACTGAATTCTTGCTATTGCTGGTGAGAATCTAAAATCTTGTTGCCATTGTGCAAAATGTATGGCAGTTCCCAAAATATTATATGTGGAATTATGTTATTGTGCAACCATCCCATTTCTGGCAAATGCCCCAACCACTGAAGTCCAGACATGACCAGATAAACAGAGATGAGTATGTCAGCAACTCTGTTTACAGTAAGTAAAAGGTGGGCATAACCCAAATGTCTTTGGACAGTTCAAAGGTTAATGCTGTTATAATACACACTCAGTGGGATGTTATTTACCTTTTAAGAAGACTGAAGTTATGGAACATGCTACTGCATGAATGAATTTTGAATTTTGAGGGCATTGTTCCATAGTAGACAATGAAGAGACGGATACCATATAGTTTCACTTATATATGGTGCTGATATCCACAATGACAGCAAATAGGAAGGTAGTTTTCAGAATCTGAGGAAGAAGGGGGAAGTATTTGACTCAGTTTGGAAAGATAAAAACATTCTAGAGAAGAGAACCCAAACAGAACGTGAAGGAGCAAGATGAAACACCAGAAGATAAAGTGGGAAAATGCAACATGTAGGTAATTAAGCTCCAGGAAAGAAAAAAGGGCCTAGAGGGATGTGAGAAAAAAAAATGACAGAAGGATGATTTTTTTTTCTGGGATGACAAAAAACAAGTTTTCAGACCAAATTGGCCCCAAATGGAGTCCAGATTATCAGAAAGATTTGTGTAGCAATACTTGGATAATATTCTTGAGCTCTGGAAGCACAGAGGGAAGCTTAGCAGCATTATTCAGACTGCAATAACACATAGTAGATGTCCAACAGTAGGAGGGACAGAAAAGGAAAATATAACATACACACCTAAAAGAGGACATTTCTGCTATATGAAAGAACCAAGTCATGACTTTTGCAGGAAGATGGATGCAACTGGAGATAAACACATTTAGCAAATTAAATGAATCTTAGAAAGGTAAATGTCATGCACTCTCTCTCTCACTTCTGGTTCCTCAATTTCACATGGCTACATAAAGTGGCATGCATATATACTACACAAAATATATGATATATATTACATAAAATATATATGGCATGAAAGCAGAAATAAACCTGCCTAGGAAGACAAAGGGGACAACCAAGAGGGTAAGGAGAAGCAAGAATGGAGGGACGATGCCATGAGCAGAATGTAATCAATACACAATATATACATGTACGAAAGCCTAAAATATGACAGAAATGTTACTTATAAAGACAGAACAGCTAGGCGTGGTGGCGCACACCTGTAATGCCAGCACACAGGTAGGCAGAGGCAGGTGGATCATTATGAGTTTGAGGCCAGACTGAAAACAAAGTGAACCTAGGACAGCCAAGGCTACACAGAGAAACCCTGTCTCAAAAAACCAAACACAAACTAACAAAAAAGACAGAAGAATTAGCATCCGAATTTTCATGAACAACACTAAATATTACAATATAGGAAGAAGTGACAGATTTCCATAATGGCTATCCTGTTTGCCTCATGCAATTAAGAAAGTGAAATAATGTCCATAAACTGTAAAGAGAAAATAATTATGGATGAAAAACCCAGTATACAGCCAAGATAGCACTAAGTAATCAGGGCAAAATGTAATCTTCCCTGTAATATATTAAGCATTTAGTGTGTTATAGGGTCTCTGTCATGGACAGCAAAAATTGTATCCACTTCTGCCTCCCAACAATCATGTTAGGCCACTACCTTTATTATGAACCCAATGTCACAGCTGAGGGAGATGCAACACGGAGAAATTAAATCACTCAAGAATTGAAGTAATTACACCATTCAGATCTAGCAGACAAAAATCTTAATTCTGGCATTTACATTCTTATGGCATCTTCCTGTTTCCAGAATCAGCTGCCTTTAGACATGGTGGAGATGGGTGTGGAGAGGGATGGCTCTCAAAGTGTAGAGGATTAGGGATAGAAGACCGTGGGTTGAAGAAAGTGCATTATGTAACATACAGAGGAAATACCAAGCATAAAATGTCATATGCTAATGGATTATAAATATATAAAAATTGAATGCACATAGTGACAAGAATTCAAATATGATAGGACATCTGAAAGCCTAAATCTGATGTTGATAAAACTCCAGTTTTATAAAGTTTAGATTTCATTTATTCTCATACATTGTGCATAATCAAGAGTGCAAAATCAGAGCATTTCAACGCTGGAGACAACCTACCTGGGTTCCATTCTCTTAGTTGTTTGGCAACCGAGGGCTTATGGTTGGATCTGTGTGCATATTTCCTCTTCAGGTAGGCTCTACTTTGTGAGAAAGGAGCCAGACTTTCCTCCTCATTCTACCCCATCGGCCTGAACTACTACTGTTCAAGAAGAATAGATGCTGTCATGGATCATATGGTCTTGCTGCTGTGGTTCCAGAACAACCATACGGGAATAACAGCAGATCTTCAATGAAGGTAATGCGTACTCAAAATCAGAAGCAAAGTGCACCAAAATTGGGGAAAGAGCCTTCAGAATCCATAAAGTATAGGCCCCAAATTTTGGAAGAACACTCTAGTATCTTTATAATTTTTTTCTTCCATTTATTAGATACTTTTCCAAATAATGAATAAGCTAATCAATGGAGGAAGGGTTTCTTTTGTCTCATGGTTTGATGGTACAGCCTATCATGGTTGGGAAAATGCCTTGGCAGGGGCATGAGGCAATGGATGCGCATTGTAGCCACAGTGAGGAGGCAGAGAGAGGTGGATGCTGGTACTCATTTCACTTTGCCTTTGTTGTTGTTCCAATGGGACCTCAGACCAGAGAATGCCTACATTAGGCTTACCTCATGTTCTTTGTTTGTGCTCCTTGCTTGTGAGGTATTTTAAGGTAGTTTTGCTAGAAGTAATTTAGTCTGGTCAAAATTAGCTGCAGTAGAAGCCAGAATATAAGAAAAGACAACAGGACAGGTGAGATGGCTCAGCGCATAAAGGAGCTTGGTCGCAAGCCTGACCACCTGAGTTCCATCTCCAAGACACACACTTTGGCCTCTGACCTCCACATATGTTTCATGGCATATCCCATGTTCTCATTCTCTCTGTGTCTCTCTCTCTGTTTCTGTCTTTCTCTGTGTCTCTATGTCTCTGTCTCTGTCTCTGTCTCTCTGTCTCTCTCTCTGTCTCTCTCTCTCTCTCTCTGTCTCTCTCTCTCTCTCTGTCTGTCTCTCTCTTCTCCTCTCTCTCTCTCTCTCTCTCTCTCTCTCTCTCTCTCTCTCTCTGTGTGTGTGTGTGTGTGTGTGTGTGTGTGTGTGTGTGTGTGTGTGTGTGTGGTGTAAACCTGTGTATGTAACATCATTAATGTTTTAAAAATAAAGGACAACAGTGACTTATATGCATCCCTGAAGGTGGATGGGGGCAGCTGTTCTTCCTCTCATCTATCCCCTTCATTTGAATGACACCCTCTGCCCTCACTGAAGTATCTGTAAGCAACTTCATCATGGGCCCTTTTCTTTCAGTAGCCCCAGAGCGAGCTCCTGTATAACTTGGCCATGTTGTCTTAGGGGTTGAAACTGTGTTTCAAGCAGAAATGAATGGAAAAGGTAAAGGGCAAAGGTCTTCACTGCCAATACTTTGAAACATCTTGTTTTGAGAAGAGAAACTTCCCTTTTAATCTCCTTAGGCAGATGCAGATGAAATGCCCTCAAACCAAATGGTTAGTTTACATTGATTCTGATTTTGCCTCTGGGGCTAGGCCAGAAGCCCACTCTTTTGGAGACACAGGGCTGCCACCAGTGTCATGACCAAGTCACTGTCTTTTTGAAGGCTTGGCTGTTAGGTTACTATCTACACTATGCTTATTCTGAATGGAATCATGCAATCTCAGGAAGGAACAAAGAAAGGAGAGAGAAGATGATAACAGTATAGGGAACCCCACTATCTAATCTAAGGGTCTCACAAAGGGAAGAACGGAGCCACAGAACACAGACAAGAATGTGACGTTATGAGACCTAAGGGACATATATGCTCAGCTCCTGTGGCAGCTGTCTATTACTATAGGGAAACATGCTAACTTTGCAGTTTAAAACTGTTCATTTCTTGTATAGTGCTTGGCTATTGTGGTAGTTTAGATGAACATGGCCCCATAGGTCCATAGGCAGTGGCACTATTAAGAGGTGTGGCCTTGTTGGAGTACTCGACTTTGTTGGAGAAAGTGTGTTACTATGGGGGCAGGCTTTGAGGTCTGATCCACTCAAGCCATGCACAGTGTGGCATTCTCTCCTTGCTGCCTGTGGATCCAGATGTAGAACTCTCAGCTCCATCTCCAGCACCATGTCTGCCTGCACGCTATCATGCTACCCATCATGAGGATAATGGACTAAACCTCTGAAACTGTAAGCCAGGTTTGATCAGTTGTTTTCCTTTATAAGAGTTGTCACAGTCATGGTGTCTCTTCACAGCAATAGAAACCCTAACTAAGGGTTCAATCCTCAGGACTACATAAATAAAATATGGTGGCACCTCTCTGTGATGCCAGGAGTTGGGAGGCTGAGAAAACATTCAAGAAAGCATCCTAGGACCCACAGCATCTTTTCAGAAGCTGGTAGTTGCTATTTTTCCAGATTTGTTGTTGTTTTGGTTAGTTGTCTATTCTCTCTCATGTGTTCTCATCTCATCAAGTATTCTGAAGTTCTTCCCAGCTGACCTGCTCTCAAGCGCAAGCCACTGATCACAGCCCCACATGTTGCATTCTCCTGGAGTTTAATGCAAAACTGGGTGATC
Source organism: Acomys russatus (assembly GCF_903995435.1). Classification (NCBI taxonomy): domain Eukaryota; kingdom Metazoa; phylum Chordata; class Mammalia; order Rodentia; family Muridae; genus Acomys; species Acomys russatus. The sequence continues at coordinate 27,624,691 of NC_067169.1, forward strand.
AAAGTTCACTTTTCAGCCTCAGCTTCTTTTGCCTGCCTCTGCCTTCTCAGCTGCCTTCAACCCCTTCATGTAACTTTTAATCTAAAATCTGTAACCTACTTATTCCCAGTGCCTTTAAGGCTAATCAAATTATCATCAAGAAAAAAGCATGAGGAGGTAGCTAGAGAATAAAAGGACCCAATGTGAAGAGGACAAAAAAGTAAAAAAAAATATAACACAGCTCTAAATTTCCTGGAAATCTCGGATTATGAATTTTGTTTTTATTCCTTTTCACAGACAAACATTTCCTTCAAAGTAAGTTCATTTATCACAACAGGGTAGTAAATGAACAAAATAGATACAATATACTTAAGTATGCTTAAGCAATAATCATTAACTCTCTGCATGAGAGAGTCTTTTATTGATCCTGTATAATGATTAAAAACAAGCTATGCCCAATGGGCTGTCTCTTCCACCAGCATGTGTCTTCCAGTGACTGATTCTTAGAGTTCCTTCTCTGGAGAACTTATTGAATATCTTGAGAATGTCAGGCATTATGCCAGGTTGAAATAATTTATTCCTGAGTCCGCTAAGAGATAACTGTCTGGGCAATATACCCCTTAGATAGATTGTTAGAACTCTCAGAACAATTGGATCCAAAGTTTCTGACTGTGTGGAACAGAAATGGAAATTTAGCATTTCTAACAAGTTCTCGGGAAACACTGAAATTTCTGGTTCAAGGACCACAAGAACCACTGATCCAATAATAGTCCGAAAAAGTAGACATTCTGGAGGTGCAGAGATGGCAAAGTGTGTAAAGAATTTGTATACACACTTAAGGATCATAGTTCAAGTCCCAAGTATCCATATAAAAAAAGAGTCAAGGCATGATAGCCACCTGTCATCTTGGTAGTAAGGAAACAGAAAAAGGGAATCTTCAAGGCAACCTCTTTAGCTAGACTATGAAATTACAGTAAATAAAGTGGCCCAATCCATTAGAGGGTACCTATGCTGGACATTGCCTGGATGGCCAGAATCTGAAAGCTGTATGGCTCAGAGACTTAGGGTAGAACCAAACAGGACTAATCCCTTCCCCAAAAAAAATCAATGAAATGATCCCTAGCAATATTCTGCTATACTTATAGGTCAGTGCCTAGCCCAGTTGTCACCAGAGAGGCTTCCCATAGCAACCCTGAAATGGAAACAGATACGGAGACCCACAGCAAAATATTAGGTGGAGTTTGGAGAAACCTAAATGAAGAGGGGAGGAAGAATTGTAGGAGTGAGAGGGGTCCAGGACACCAGGAAAACATTGCCCACAGAAATAGCTAAGTGAGGCTCACAGAGGCTCATAGAGACTGAAGCACCAATCACAGAGCCTGCATGAGTCTATGCTAGGTCCTCTGAATACGTGCTGTGGTTGTTTAGCTTGGGGGGTTTGTGGAACTCCTACCAGCAAGAGTGGGGGTGTCTCTGACTCTTTTACCTGCTCTTGGAACCCTTTTCCTCCTACTGGGTTGTCTCATCCAGTCGTGATATGAGCGTTTGTACCTAGTTTTTATTGCAGCTTTGTATGCTATATTTAGTGAATATGCCTTGGAGGACTGAGTCAGGTTAATTTCCAGCTATACAGAATACTGATTCCCTTCATAAGTGTGCACATAATGGGGCCAATTGTAATATGTGCGCATTTTTTCTCTTTCAAAATCTTAGGATCTTTTTGAAAAAAATATATAAGGACCTAAAGTTATCATCAGAATACATTGTGATTCTACAAAAAAATGAAAATTTGTGCTGAAAGATCATTGGAAATTGACGACACTTGTTTCTTTCTCATAGCTTAATTCCTAAGAGTCCCAGGACTGTTTCAAGAAATATCTATCTCTATGAAGCCTATATGACCTTTATGAACTTGTGAGAATCTATTGAATTCAAAATATATTTCACATCAGCAACCTTACTCAGTTATAAACTCAGAATTAGCAATAACTACTGGCCTGACGAGATATGCTTACTGGTGTAATAGTGGCATCCATGCTATGGGAGTAAACAACCATTTTCCGAATGGATTTAAGGCCTGCTCCACAAGATAAAACTCACGTTTCATATCAATATCTAAGCCAAATCCCTGTAGTTGGGTGGATCATAGGCCTTAGGGAAGAGCCTACTACTGTTTCTAAACAAACATAGTATTAAACAGCTCCCTAAGGACTGATCCTTATCCCCGTGGATTAGTGCTTCTCTCAACTCTCATCAGAATAGCTGCTTTTTGCAATAGATGGTTATTAATATATTCTCAACTAGTCATTTAGGAGCGAATAAGAGACTTGGAGTACTCAGACCTAAATAAAATGTCTGTATTATATCCCTTCTTCCCAAGACTTGGGTGTCATTACAAAAGAGGTACAGAAAAATTATGTCAGATAGTAGATGACTGCAGTAAGGTCATGTTTTCTGGACATGAAAAGACTGTTGCACACATGAACTTATAGTGGCCATGACTTCATGCACAGAACATGCACAGGATCAAGCCAAACATGCATGAACAGATGAGGGGGGGTCACAGGTTCTACCCATAGCTGAGGAGCTATTGACAATTGACAGCTTCTGGGACTGGAAAAGTCAGTTGTCTTTGGGCATGTATCCCGTTGAGGAGCTACCCCATACTTGAGTACACTTCCATACCCATACACACACAAGCAGTACTAAGTAGACCGAGGTCTCTTTTCATGACAGCACGTGAAGTTGGGAAGAAAGCATGGTGGACCACATAGGTGAGGAATTGGAGAGGAGGAGTGATGATTTTTTAAAATTCGATACTTAGTAAAACACAAAAGCTAAATTAAAATATAAGTAACAAGAATAAAAACTACCCTTCTCAGAGGCTAAGTGAAGTAGTCATTTAGAAAGAAGTTAAGATATGCCAATAGTTTCTTGCTACCTGGTCTCCAGGTAATTATCATCAATCTCTTTTACCATTTGAAGATAGCAAAGATTTGAGGTTGATTCAACACTCTTCTGTGTAAAAGTCACTTTTAGTCTCTTGGCTCAGTAGTTGTCTAGGAGGCTTACTGCCTCCTTTTGCTAACCTAGGTCTAGTTATGGAAACATCTATCCTCCGTAAAATCTAACCTAGGCCTAGAATATTTTCAGCCTCTGAGACTTACTGCTTAATGAGCTCACCCTTACTTGTGCTTTCTGAGCTCTGAGCTGGCTGGTTCAACTCAGCTGTTTTGGCTGAAACTCTTCTCCCAGATGACTTAATTTAAACTGGCTTCTCTCTCATCCTGGAATTGCTCTGCTTGACCTCAAACTAACTCAGCAATGTGCTCAGTCTTCTGGATTCTTCTCATTTCTGGCTCCATCTTCACCTGAGTTCTCTCTCTCTTTGCAACCCATATCTCTATTACTGTCCTAGTAAACCTGCCTCTTAAGTAGTTTCCCTTTCCTCTCTCTTCTCATGAAAGTTGGGTATATCCTATTTTGTCAAATTTTCTCCGAAGTTTCACCTTTTCTGCCACACAATTAGACATCATTTTCAAACATGGGTGCTTCCTTCTACAGACTAACTTTGCTTTCCTTTGGGATCAAAGGCATGTACCACCACACCTGGATCTAAGCTTTTCTTTACCTGATATTTGCTCTATACCAGGCTGGCCTTGAACTCAGATCTGTTTGCATCTGTCTCCTGGATTAAAAGTGTGTTTGTATTTCCAGCCAGATTACACAGACCTAGAAGATCTTTGGATGTGATCTCTTGCCAGCTGGGTCACATAGACCTAGAAGGTCTTTAGAGCTGATCTCTTGCCAGAACAGCCATGTTCTGAATTAACGCTCCTCTACAACTTCTCCCTTTCTGTTTAAGCTAAAAATTGTACCCAGTTTAAATTTTACAATAGAAAAAAAATTATCGATCCCACAAATTTAACAGTCTGAAGGTACACTCAGCCACTGATGCAGTTATCCTCCATAACTGCAGTCCTGATCATCTGTCCTTCAGCAACAGGCCATTTCAGCATCAAGGTTGTCCAGTCTGCCAGTCTGATGAACTATCTGTGCCCTCTTCAACTGGTTTTTATTAAGTCGTTTCCATGCAGGGGGATCTGTTTTCTGCATCATCTAAATTGCTGCCTTTCCACATCTCTTGTTTGAGTCATGATTTTTTTAATAGGCCAGGCTAGCTTCCTAACTCGTCAAGATCTATCTGCCTCTGCCTGAGTACTGGGATTAAAGGCATGGGTCACAACACCCAGTTTACAATCCAGTGTCTTTTAGCTAATCTTATTCCCCCTTTCTGTTTCTCAAGGTACAATTAGATCTTTATGAATCCACACATAAACTATACATTTAGGCAGTCTCGTATGTCCAGCTCCATGCCAGGGATCTAGGCTCCATTCCAGGAAGCAGGGCTTCTTACCCTTTATCTACAATTTGTCAACAATTTCATTAGGTACCATAGGTTCAAACCTAAGCATTTTCTGTTCACCTAGTTCCTCTGTCTCGTGTCTCTCAAGTCTTTGTATTGTCATAGAAAATTTTTCTTGTTGTATAACTATTTTCCAACCTTTTTTGAGAGGAAACACTTGAAGATTGCAATTGACAGTAGAGAAGGTTTTATTCCATTGGTCACAGTTGCAAGACACACAGCAATGGCTTTTTCAAACAACATTTCTATATCTTCAACTTCTACCCTGTTCTCAAATGAATCTGAAAGGGAGTTTCCCATTTTTGATGCAGGAAAAGTCTGCCTACGTAAAGTAAAATTGACTTTTGGGGTGTCTTACTGTGCTTCACTATCTGAGAGGCTCCTGCATCTTCCATGCTCTGGGCTCGAGGCTCCCACTGCTCCAAGATCTCCTGAGCCACTCTGGGCATCCAGCTGAACTCCACGAACTGAGTCTTCCTCTGGAGATGATTCCAGGTGAATTTCTCCTCAGGAGCTTTCTGTCAGATGTCCTCTGCTTGTGGGCTTTCTTCTTCACTCACCTGGGGCTTTCTTACCAACCAAGTTGAGCAGCATATATAAGACCTTTTATTCTCCTGGCTCAATTGTTGTTGTCTGGAAGGCTTACCACCACCTCCTTCTGCTGGCCTAGGCCTAGTCTTAGAACCTTGAAGCCTCTGGATAATCTAACCTAGGCCTAGAATGTTTTCAGCCTCTGAAACTTACTGCTTAATAAGCTCACCCTTACTTGTTCTTTCTGAGATCTGGGCTGGCTGGTTCAACTCAGCAGTTCTGGCTCAAACTCTTCTCCCAGATGACTTATTCAATCTGGCTTCGCTCAGCCCAGAATTGCTCTGCTTGGCCTCAAACTAACTCAGCAATGTGCTCTAATTTTCTGGCTTCTTCTTATTTTCTGGCTCATTCCATCTTCACCTGAGTTCTCTCTCTCTCTTTCTGCAACTCATCTCTCTATTACTGTCCTGGTAAAAACTGCCTGATCGCTGTAAAATCCTGCCTCTTAAGTAGCTTCTCTTTTCTCTCTCTTCTTATGAAAGTTGGGCATATCCTATTTTGTCAAATTTTCTCTGATTTTTCACTTTTTCTGCCACCCAATTAGACATCATTTTCAAACATGGGTGTGTCCTTCTACAAACTAACTTTACTTCACTTTGGGATCAAAGGGATGTACCACCAGACCTGGATCCAAGCTTTTCTTTACCTGATATTTGCTCTATACCAGGCTGGCCTTGAACTCAGATCTGTTTGCCTCTGTCTCCTGGATTAAAGGCGTGTTTGTATTTCCAGCCAGATCACACAGACCTGGAAGGTCTTTGGGTGTGATCTCTTGCTAGAACAGCCATATCCTGAATTAGCATTTTTCTACACTTCTGGAATTTTTATTGACTGATTTAAAGGAAATGGAAATCCAGGAGTAGTAACACATGCTTATAATGCAAGCACTGGAGATCCTGAGATGGCCAGCTTCACTACATTGGAAGACTCCATCTGGAAAGGAGGGAAGGAAAGAAGGAAAGAAGGAAGGAAAGAAAGAATGAAGGAGTAGGAGAATAAAAGAAAGGAAGAAGGAAGAAATGCAAGCAGAGAAGTCATTAATCTAGCTAATTTGGCTCATCTTCAAGGGATGCCACATGAGTTTTTAGAAATCAGGGTTTCAATATCTTTTTTCTCCCATCTAGACACACAAATACCAATTTAATAACCAGGGTGTTCAGTGAAAAACAAACCACTAAAATGAAGTGATTATTTCTGGTCCATTCAAAAGTCTCCTCAAGAAAAATATTGGGGTGCATTATTAAGCATACACCCACACACAGAAAATGGGAGGCGAGAATATAATAAAACAACACTGGAGGCAGGAACATGGAAAGACAAATAGTAACTGATTTGGTAGCTGGAGGCAGTCAAATCCTAGCCCCATGGAGCAGATATCAAGAAGCAGGTCCCGCAAAAGGCTCGGGAATTGATAATACCAGTTTCTGAAGGAAGAAGAGATAAAAGGGTGATAATGAATTGTGATTCCTTCTTCATGTGTTAAAGCCTGTCCCCTAGTGCTTAAGATGATGAACCGATTCCATGTTAGAGTCATTAAAGAGAAGATGAAGTTAAGCTGACTCTATAACCGGTGTGTTTATATGAAGAGATGAGTTGAGCATAGGCATAGACAGAAGGCAGACGCTAAGAGAAGACAGGAAGATTCTTTGCCACAGACAAAGGCTTGTAATGAAACCATCCATTATGGAGCACAGAAGTAACACCTGGGTGAATGGGCCAGCACATTGACCTCTGAGTTTGAACCCCCAGAAATATTACAAAATAAATTTTGATTGCAAAAGTCACCAGCTCTGTGGTAGTTTACTTCAGCAGCCCTACAGCACTGACGCAAGATGTAAACTGAAAAATAAGAAAATTTATGGAAGAAAGTCATTGCCCATATTCCACCCCTCCATCCTGCAGCCGGGAAGCATCCTTTCATGTAGGCTGGGAGAAGAACCAACTCTATGTTGTTGACAGAGAAAATTAAAACTTTCCCTGCCCTTACAGAAACAGGCTATGATTAAAGATAAGGGCACTATAACAACAACAAAAGTAAGTTAAATTCTTATCTCCTTTCAGACAAGACATTTAAAATTCTTCCCTAGAAAATTCCATTAACACGCATGAAATAATACCAATGCCTGTGATGCTGGGACTAGGAATGCTGAAGTAGGAGGATCATTAGTTCAGGGTCAGCCTGAGCTATACAACCAGATCCTATCTCAAAAAGAGAAAAGAAATAGCAAACAGTATTATGGATTTTGTGACAGAAGGTACTACATATGAGTTTTCAGTTGTTGCTGTAACTACAGATTAAAAGAGTTCAAAATGACATAAATCTATTGTCTTGTAGGTTTGGGGGACAGAAGTATACAATAAGTGACCTTGAACTAAAATCAAAATGTCAATGGAGCTGGCTGCCATGATTGGGGTGTGATTTGTGGATCCCATGCTTAAGTTTGGTCCCCACTGAGACACAGCTGCAGCTTCTTGGGGGAGAACACTTCTGAGAAGTAATCAGGTCTATTTTGTGGTGTCTGGAATCCAAGGCCTGGAGAATGCTAAGAAGGCAAGGCCGCACAGACCAGGGAAGCGATTGGCTCTGTGAAAGAGATTGATGCTACAGGAGTGTGTTCTTACTCTTAAGTGAAGTTCTATGTGAGTAGACTGCCACACACTTCCTGCCTCTGTGACGCACCCCAAACCCTAACCCTAGCCCTAACCCTAACCCTAACCCTAACCCTAACCCTAGTCCTAACCCTAACCCTAACCCTCTAAACACACTTCTTTTTTTTTTTTATAAAGTGCCTAGCTTCAAATATTTTATTATATCCACAAAAACCTAGAATGAGAAGAATTCATTTCCCCCTTCCTTTCTTTCTTTTCTTCAGTGTCCAGCAGCTTCCTGCATCCCTGGACTCACGGATCCATAGCACTGCGGCCTCTGCTTCTGTTGTCATGTTTTCTTTGACTCTTAGTTGCCTGGCCACCTCTTTTACTTCAAAGGGCTCTTTTGGTTACACTGGACTCATCTGAATGATACAGAAAATGTTCCCCATCTCAAAGTCCTTTACTTAATCATGGGTGTGAAGTTTCCTTTTGCCCCATGAGATAATGTATTCATGGGTTCCAGGTATTCCTGTGTAGCATCCTCAGTCTCATTATTCTGCCAGGCATAGGGATCTTTCTGACTCTTGGAAAGACCTCAGAGTTGACAATTCCCATTTGCTGGCATCCTTTCTTCGGGCGCCACACTGTGACTATTGGCAAACAGCTTATACACATGTGCCTTGCCTTCCATCCTCTGTAACATCCCTTACCACATAGGACTGTTGCTAAGATGAACTGAGTTATCTCTCAGAACACACTTAAGAGAGCCTGCTCACAGATGCTTCTACATTAAAGAAACAACAAAATAAAGCTAATTTTGAACCTCTCAGCAGACACAATGAAAGCTACAAGTATAAAATTTTGAAGGAATATGATTTTCAATCAAGAATTCTGCAGCCAACCAAAATTTAAGGGTGATCAAGATTATTTTTAGACTTTCAGAACCTCAAAAATGTGTTTCTCGTACCCCATTTGCCACTGGATAACAAACTTTTCCCCCAAAACAAGGGAGTCCAAAAGAAACAAAAATAAAGTTCCAGAAAAATTTTAGAGCTGCAGTTGTTAAGAGAAACAAGACTTGTAACAAAAGTGCTGGGCTCAAGATCAAAAGCAAAGGGAAACATAAAAAGGCACTTGGGAGGCAGAGGCACGCAGATCGCTGTGAGTTCGAGGCCAGCCTAGTCTACAAAGCAAGTCCAGGACAGCAAGGCTAACACAGAGAAACTCTGTCTCGAAAACCCAGGGGAAAAAGGTGGGTAGGGTTGAATAATTTGCCTAAGAACTAAGAGCTACAGAAAAAAACCTACCTGACCTGACCTGAGGCTAAAAAGTAATTGTTAAAGAAAGCCACATCTGCCTGCAAGCACAGACAGGTAATGATCTAGGATGACTCAAACTATCTTTATGTTCCATCTCTGTACTGCTGAAGCCTGAAGGCAATTCCAGTCTTACTGTGGTCTGTGCACCCGGACCACTGCACCTGCCCGACTTTAATCCCAAATGCCTTTGGCTTCCTCCACCAACTGGACTCAGCATACTTCCTGTAGCAGCAAGCCCATCTTGCTTTCCTGCTGCTACTGGTTGCCTTGTTGCCTGGGGAAAACATGGATTGAAGAAAGATGGGGCAGGAGAACAAAACAAAAGCAAAAACAAGCATTTACCCTAGCCTTGTACAAAATGCCCTGAGGCTAGTGTAGCTTGTTTAGCTCACCATTTGATTTGCTTTCCCGGGCTTCCCAGTTCCCAGGAGCATTGAGACTGCCAGAGGAACGCCTGGAAGAGGGAACACATATGCACCATTCCTAGGTATTTTTTTAATGGAGTGGCTAAAGGGGAAAGAAAATTCTACAATTGTGCAAGTGGCAATGACGAATGAGTTTCCTCTAAAATATTACCTAAGATCATCTCATCTAGCAGACATGTATTTGGTTTTGTAGTATGAACACTGGATTTTTTAAAATGGGCTTTGAATTCCTTTTAATTTACAAAGTTCTGCCATCTAGTGGCCAAATTAATAATATCTCCTTTGACCTGGCCAATCTGCCGAGGCCTCAAATATCTTTTCTTTGAAACTTGAGCTTTTACTTGGGATAGCTGGGATCAAGGTTGCCAAGTGGAGAGCGGGGTCTGACTAGACATGAACTCTGGTGCCCCATATTTGACAACCTCCCCTTGGTGGGGAGCCCTGGTGGCACTCAAAGAAAGAATAAGCAGGCTACCAAGATGAGACTTGATAGCCTATGACCATATAGTGGAGGGAGGAGGTCCCTCTCGGTCATAGACCTAGGGGAGGGGAATAGGGTGAAAGCAGGAGGGAGGGAGGATCGGGAGGATACAAGTGATGGGATAACAATTGAGATGCAATCTGAATAAATTAATAAAATTAAAGTTAAAAAAAAAAGAAAGAAACTTGAGCTTTTAATATATTAGGTGGAACTCAGGGAATCCTGTGGAAGAAGGAGGAGAAGGATGGTAGGAGCCAGGGGGGTCAAAGACACTACAAGAAACCCATCTAACCAACCAAGCTGGACTCCTAGAGACCCACGGAGACTGACATAACATCAGAGAGCCTGCATGGGTCTAACAGAGGCCTTCTGCATGCATGTTACAGCCATGTAGCTTAGTCTTTTGTGGGAACCCTAACAGAGGAAGTGGGGGCTTGTTTCTGATGCATTTGCCTGCTTTTCAGATCCTTGTCCTCCTACTGGGTTGCCTCATGCAGCCTCAATATGAAAGCCCCATTTCATTTCTGGAACATCTTTATCACAGCCCTACCCTCAAGGCTCAGGAATCCTTGAGAAGGAAGGGGCAGAAGCATTTTGAGAGCCAGATGTAATGGTTGACTCTGAGGAAACAGTGTTTCCTGGACACGGCCTGACTAATGTACACATGACCTCCCAGAAGCAATGACAATGCAAACAATACCTGCTCAAGCCTGAGTCAGACAAAACCCCAACATAGAGCTGTGGCTATGCATCCAAAGTAGCATGCTCCACTGAGGAGATATTGGCAGTTGGGTGTTGAGAGAAATCGAGTCAGGGTTTTTTTTTTAAAAAAGGTATTATCTCTGGTAGGTTAACCACAGTCAAGGGTAGGATCTAGGCCCAACACAATTTGGCTAGGGGTGAGGTAGAAACCTAGCGCAGTGGAAACTCCCAGGAATCTAGGCTACCCTAGCAAAGACGTCTAGTAATGGGGAACACATAACCTGAACAGGCCATCTTCTGTAACCAGGCAATGCTTTCAGTGGAGGAATTGGGACATCAAACCAGCCACAAAACTTTCAACCATTTGTCCTGCCTGCAAGATGTGTTGGAATAAAGATGGTGCAGAGCTTATGAGACCTGCCAAGCAGTAATTGATCCAACCTGAGGCCCGAGCCACAAGAGGGAGCCCACATGTGACATTGCCTGGAGGGCTGGGAACCAAAAGCTGGATAGTCCACAGCCCTAGGATAGAACAAAAAAAAAAAAAAAAAAAAAATCAATGAAATGATTCCTAATGATATTCTGCCATACTTGTAGACCGGAGCCTAGCATAATTATCATCAGAGAGGCTTCATCCAGCACCTGATGGAAATGGATGCAGAGACCCACAGCTAAACCTTAGGTGGGCCTCGAGAAATACTACAAAATGGGGGAAGAAAGAGTTGTAATAGGCACAAGGATCAAGGATACCAAAAGAAAATGCCCCACAGAATCAATTAACCTGAGCTCATAGGGGCTTACAGTGATTGAACTGGCAATCAGGGACCTTGTTTGGGTCTAACCAAGGCCCTCTGACTCTATGTTACAGTCCTGTAGCTTGGTGTTCTTTTGGGACTCGTAACAGTGGCCTATCTCTGACGTTTTTGCCTGCTTATGGGACCCTTTTCTCCTACGGGGCTACTTCATTCAGCCTTCGTATGAGGGGAGGTGCCCAGTCTTGTTGCAACTTGATATGCCATGTTTGGTTAATATCCCTGGTCTCTTCTGAAGGGAAATGGATGAGGAATGGATTGGGGCAATAAGGTAGGTGGCAGGGGGGCGGGAGTGGGAGGAGAGGTGGGAGGGGTATCTGTAGTTGGATGTAATATATGAGAGAAGAATTAAAAAATAAAGTTGCAGCGTGGACATTAAAAAATGGACTCCATATATGTGAAAAAAGAGAGAGACAACAGGAAGCTGGCTGAGTAGAGAGGTGGAGAGTATGAGCAAAATATGTTACCTGAAAGTCTCAAAGAAAAAATAAAAAACCTTATGTTTTTAAAAGTCCCATCCTGGATTCGTCTCTCACAGCCATCGTTTTTGCGTTGAGGCTGAACATGCCAAAGTACTAATATTTGGCCAATCTAGGTCACTGGTTCTATATTTTCGTACTTCTCTGTACAGCAGCTAAAGCAAATAGGGAACTACCCCCCAAAGGCAAAGAAATCTGTTTCTCTTAGGGTTACCAGGGTGGGGACACAGTTTGTGTAATGCATGGTGAATCACACCTTCTCGTGTGGGCAGTAAGGAAGGGCTCCTGTTAGACTGGGTAATGTGGAAGAAACAAGAGTGTCCATTTTGACTGGACAGTTATCACTTTGAAGCTTGTTTAGCTTGGGGTGGCTTCAAAGAAAACCTTTTTCTTTTGTTTTTTTTTTTTTTTAATGAAGTCCTTGAACAACTATTACAATTTTAAATTCTTTATTGTTTTGAGAATTTCATATATTAGTACTGTATTTACATCATTTCCACCCTTCCCTCCCCTCTCCAACTCTTCCCATGCCCCCCACTCCCTGTAAAATTTATGACCTCTACCTGTTTTATATATGTATATATATATATATATATATATGTATACATACATAAATATACATATATATACACATACATGTATGCTTACATAATACTGAATCCATTTAGTGTGTTTCTTCCTCCAAGTCCTCCCATGCTTTCCACTCATTCTCAAATTTATAATCTCTTCTTCAATTATTATTGTTAAATGTACATAAATACATATATACATACATACACACATACAGACATACCTATATGTATATGTATGCTTACACAATCTACTGAATCCATTCAATTTTGCTCATACATGTATGTATTTTACAGCGACCACTTAGGGTTGGAGAACCCAACAGGGCCCTCATCCATGGAGGAAAGTGAACTCTTTCATCACTCATTGACTACTGTAGATCTTCGTTTTGGGATGAAGCCTTGTGAAATTTCACTTGTCCACACTGTATGTTTATAAAATGAGATTTCTTGCACTTCATCCATATTACAGAGAAAGTCATGCTTTGCTTGAACCCTAAATCTGAAGTGCCCCACTAACAGAATGTACTGTTTGCTTATCTGACTGAACACGATGAACTTTAATTGAACTTAATTGATTTCAGTGTCATGTTTTTCCAGTGGTGATCTTTGCAAAACTTCGTTTCCATTGTATTCAGCAAGATCTTCTTCACATATATGGGTTCAGTCTGTTTCCAAAGGTCTTTAGAGGGTTAGTTTGTAAGTACAAATATCTCTCTGGCTCCCGTAAAGAGAGTTTATTTTCCTCCAGGGACAAGACCCCTAGTGGGCTCTCCAACCCCAAGTGGTCACATGTGAACAACATTAAATGGACTCAACCTTGCTTCCTGGCATAGGAGTTTGTCCATCAACAGAGTACAGAGCTCATTGAATAGATATATTAAGAACAGAGATGCTAAACTCATCACAGCTTCTGGGTCTTTCATTTCTTCCTGCAAGTAGACCTCACTAGAGCCATCTTTGTAAGGCCTGAGTCTATGGGCTCCCCCCTCTACCACCAGCAGACATCACGGAGGCTAATGTTTCCTTCTGGGCCTCCCATGCTGCCTGGAAGCTCAGAGCTGTTTGGCATTTCAAATGTTTTTTTTTTCCGCTAACTTGGCTTTCTAACACAATTCTTCCAAATCAACTTGGTCATTTTTAATCTGTGTTAGTAGGATTTAGTCTGGTTATTTTTATGCTTTTTTGTCTTGAAACTGGTCCAAATCTCTTGAGGAATGGAAATAAAATTAAAACACACACACACACACACACACACACACACACACACACACACAGTTACTTCACAATTGCAGCTCCAGGCCTTTGAGATCTGATCAGAAAGAAGGTATTAAGAAGACCAGAGGCCAAGAGACATTTGAGCCCTGTTTCTTGCTCACAGCAATGGTATGGGAGGTGGGGAAGGGAAGAGAAGACAGCTGGAGGCAGAATTATGCTACTTTATTATTTATTATACATTATTATTATGTATTATTATTATTATTATTTTGCCTAACACTGAAATAACAAGCGATAAAGCTGTTACAATGTGGAGGGATAGTTGATGCAGGTGCTCAGCAGACAGATTGAGAGATTAGAATCTTATGAGTTCAAATTTCAGCTCTGTTACCCCATAGGAGCCCACCAAGCTACTATTTTCTCTCTAGCCTTTGGCTGGTTCATCCATAAAATTGTTTGGTAGTTTATTCCTCTTCAGGTTTTATGAGAATCAATTGAAAAATGAATGTAAATAGTGGGATGCTTGAAAATCTACATTATGGTCTTTTCATGTATTCTAGCTAAATAGAGCAAAGTTCAATGATTTACTTCAAGAAGAAAATTGGGATGTGAAGGCAATCTGGCTAGACAGGTGTCCCCCTCCTCCCTCCCTCTTCCATGTGTGTCCCTCCTGAAGCCACCCACTCACTGTTTTGAAGACTAGAGGAGGACTGGTCAAGGTTATACAAGTACCCATGCTTCCCTATTAGAACCCCCAAACCAGCTCTAAAGAAGAAAATCAGATAAGAGCATGTGAGTAGATATTTTATTGGTCCTCATTCTAAATAAATGGCATAATTCAAATTATTTCCTTTTATGAACAGGCTTAAGGATTATAGAAAACCTTACTTTCCTTTTTACTTTTCAGAAACTGACTTGCTTAAAAGGAAACTTATATAGGTGTGTGTGTGTGTGTGTGTGTGTGTGTGTTTGTTCTCATATATACATGCATGTCTTTGAAGGGCAGCTTCCCTCAGATGCTAATTTCTTAGGGCAGTTGGGTGTCTCATTTGTGTAATATAATACATAATCCATGAAAGTCTTTTTTTGTTTGTTTGTTTGTTTGTTTGAGACAGAGATTCTCTCTGTAGCCTTGGCTGTCCAGGACTCACTTTGTAGACCAGGCTGGCCTCGAATTCACAGTGATCCACCTGCCTCTACCTCTCAAGTGCTGGGATTAAAGGCATGTGCCACCATGCGCAGACCAACAAGTCTTTTTATTTGTTTGACTCAAAAATTACAAGTTTACAACACGTTGAGTTCATATAACCAAGAGGTGATAGTTTCTTAAATTTCCTTTACTTTCCAAGAAACAAACTCCCTGGAATGGTCTTCCAGAAAGGTAAAATAGTGACTTTATATTTCTACTAAAGGTTTTTGCCATAAGTAGCATTTACTTTCCACACTTTAGTTCTTCCAAATTGTAGAGAAAATATTCAAATCATGATGATTCTATAAATTTGTTTACTGGAAGGCAATGAAAATAGACATGTGTCCTAAAGTAAGTAGTGTCTGGAGCCCTAAGCTAAACTTGCAAGTCTCCAGTTTCCTATAGCCATGACTCATATGGAGCAAAAGTTACCAAGAAGAAGCCTCGGAAAGACAAGTCAAAAGCTCCACAGTCCTGCTGTTACCTGTTTTGGGGGGTACTACATTATTCGTTTTAAGATGGGAGTTTTATTTATCTAAGAATACAAATCAGGCAGCAGATCATTTGCGGCAAAGAGGAAGGATCCCATCGGGAGTTTATCCCTGACTTTGGCCTTCACGTCAATGTTCTAATAAGGCTGGTTCAGAATCCAGAGATTCAGTATCACACTGCCCTAAGACAACAGCTATGCCGGCTTACTTGCTGTGTTCCTTATATTCTTTCTCTTTTTTTCCTAGCATAGTGAAAGCACCCTCTCTTTCAGGAAGATAATTACATTTCTTCAGCCTTGTGCACGTCCTGAGCTGCATTGCAGGCCCAGCATAATTGGAGACAGGCAGCTATTTGCCCTCTAATTTAAACAGGTCCTGAGGCTTAGAAACACACAGGCAAAAACAGATGCCTGCAAGAGCTAAGGAATCAAGCAGAGGGGTAGCCCCTGGCTGAATGGCAAGTTTAAGCACAGTGGAGGCAGGCAAGTACAATGGATAGTTGGCCTCGTGGAACTGAGGGAGGGAGGGAGGGAGAGAGAGAGAGACAGAGACAGAGACAGAGAGAGACAGACAGAGACAGAAACAGAGAGAGAGACAGAGACAGACAGAGACAGAGACACAGAGACACAGAGCTGGTACAGATGCTAGAGGGAAGGATGTTCCACTGGGCAAAGATGTCAGTCCCAGCTGCAGAACAGGCAGACTACCATGGCTGCAGGGAACAGTAGCATCAGGGGCTTGTCAGATGACTCCATTTTTAAAGAGGAATTGAAGATCAGAGGGTTGTATGTATCTTCCACATTTTAAAAGTTGGAATCTAGCCAACTAGATTTAAGGCAACACCAAAACTCATCTGCGGACCCGGAAGAGAGAGTATAGGAAGTTGGCTTCCTAACTGTGGTTTAGGGGGAAGAGTTCTTCAGTGTGGTTTTGCTTCATAAAATGTACAATGACACAAATGCTGTGCTTTTGTTTATTGTCTCTAGAAGAAATACTAAAGAAAAAATCCTAGCCAGGTGTGATTCATACCCCCTTAATCCCAGCACTTGGGAAATGGGAGCAGGAGGATTAGGAGTTCGAGATCATCTTCACATACCTAGGAGGGTCAGGAATTTAAGGTTTTCCAAACTTACATATCCAGTTCCAGACCAGCCTAGAAAGTATAAGACGCTGCCTCAAAATTTTTCTTTTTACAAATATCTGGGAGGAGTAGTGCAGTAATTCTAGCACTCGGGGGATGGAGGCAGGACGATAAGGAATTCAAGGTCATCCATAGCAACATAGTAGTTTCAAGGCCAACCTGAGCCAAATGAGAACCTTGTCGCAAAAAGAAGCCAACAAACAAGCAACATCCAAAAATCCTAAGATAGGGCATGCCAGGAAGATGAGTTTAAGGTTAGCCTAGGCTATAAAAACAAAGCAGGCATGGTGACATAGGTTGGTGGGTAAAGGTACTTACCATAAAACCTGATGGCCTGAGTTCCATCCCTGGGACCCACATGGTGGAAGGAGAGAACCAACTCCTAAGAGCTGTCCTCTGTCCTTCACAGCCATGTCATGGCACACACACACACACACACACACACAGAGAGAGAGAGAGAGAGAGAGAGAGAGAGAGAGAGACAGACAGACAGACAGACAGACAGACAGACACAGAGACAGAGACAGACAGACAGAGACACAGAGACAGACAGAAAGACAGAGATAGAGAGATGTAGAGTTACAGAGACAGGGAGAGAGATGAGAAATGTAAGTACAAAAACTATCTACTACAGCATGTTAACCTCGATTGGATGAAGGAACAGAAAAGAGCCCACAGCTGGTGAAGTGGTGATATCCACATGATGTCTTGAGATACCTAGAATTCCTCTGGCTCCCTAAGGTCAGCCTGTCCTATCTAACTCTGGACAGCAAGCAATCACAAGGCCAGAAACAGCTCCATTACTTGCCAGGCAACCTTGCACGCGGGCCTCATGTTGTATGCGAGCCTTCGTGTCTTCATTTGGGCTAGAGGAAAGCAATGCCCAGCAAGGTTGCTGGAAACTCACATATGACCATGGAAAGGAGCTGAAGCCCATCATAAGGTCTCCCACTTCCTTCTTGGGGTTCCATCCATGAATGGATGAATGAATGGTCAACCTTTTTCTGTATTTGATGATTAGATTTCTAGCTTTTGTATTACACACAATATACTTTAATGGCTTCATCTGAAGCATCTGGTGAGGAGGGTCCATGCAGAAGCTGAGAGGAAACTGCTGGATCGAAAATCCCTGCTAGTGGCTGGCCAATTTTTCTCTTACCCATGACAGGGTGACCTTGAAGGCATGCCAGGGAAGTTAATCATTTACTAAGCAGGGCTTTTTCCCCAAAGACACTTGAGCTGAGGCTTTTCAAGCCTGAAAAAGGTCACATTAATCCTTCTTTGAAAAGCTCTAAAACAAAAGCACATCATGCTTTTCAGCGCTGGTTTTGAGAGAGTTTTTATCATACATTGGCATTCATGGGAAAGAGCATTTTTTTGTTGCACAAACTGTGGGAGCCATGCAGTTCTGGGCAGATGATAAAGCTTCAGAGTCCTGTTGGGGGGGGGGAGGAAAATAAAATGTTTAGAAAACATTCATCTTTTAAAAAATAATCAATATAAATTTACACAAACAGTTAAAATATTAAGAAAGTCTGGAGATTTCGTATCTCCTCATGGCCTTAGGGGAAAGTACTAGAATAAAGCATTGCTATCTTTTGTTTTGGAGCCAGGGTCTCACTGTATGTGGAACTCAGGCATGGGCTCATGACCCTGCAAGCTCAGCCTCCTGACAGGCAGGCGTCACCACGTCTGGCTATCGTTGATGTCTTTTTAGCTGTTACTTCTGCAAATGATACTGTACATGCGCTAATAAAGCAAAAACAGTGTCATAATGTCAGTACTGAACACCTGATGGTGGCAGGAAAGAACGATAGCTAAACATCTGGGCCGTGAATGAACCTCAACAATACAGGTCACAAACACAGCTAGATGGGGTGCTGTTCCATGTCTCTCCACCACTGAAGTGATAAGAGGACAGGGCAGGGACAATTCAGAATCTGGAGGGACAAAATACCCACAGTAAAAACAGGTCTCTGCTGTTTGAGTTGTGTGCACCTTAGTACACAATGGTCAGAAAGGTGTGTTTTGCTTCTGCCAGCACTAAGAAGTTTCTAGAGATAACTTAGTCCCAACTGATGTTTTCCAGACAACATGTTTATGAGAGCAGCTGCGCCTGCACAGGATAAAGGAGAAGGGAGTCTCAAAGATTCCAAACACCTAACAAACTCCTGGGCACTGCCCACGTCACATCAATTGCAGGAGACTCTTGTTTTCACTTAAACTCGTACTATTTTCTCTGAGAAGCAAGGTGGAGAACATTTCTGATTGCTAAGCTTTTGACTTTACACGTCCTTATTTTACATTCTTGTTTATTAACTTATTTAGAGAAAGGGTTTTGCTATGTCTCAGAGTCTTCCCTAAAATTTATCCTCCTCCTGCTTCATCCTCCTAAGAGCTGAGATTCTAGGCATGTGCCACATGCCTTCTTTATTTAAAAAAGAAATCACTTCATGTGAATCTGTCTCCTGGTGTGCTAGGTGCGGAACAAGTATGCTACTTATGATTTGCTGGCCAAATCCTATATGTTCCATTTCCATATAGTCTTTCAGCTAAGAATGGTTTCTAGAATCTTAAATGATTGGAGAAAATCGCACAAAGGAATAATACATTTTTTAAAAAGGATTTTGTGCACATTAAAATGAAAGGGAAATTTGGGTATCCATAAATAATATTTTGTAGGAACACAACCACAACCATTGTTTTATCTGTGCTGACTGAAGACTTGGCCAGAGACTTGTTGCCTACAAAGTCAAGCATATTTATTGTGTCACCTACCACTGTGTGGGGGACTCTGAAGATCAAACTGTGTTTCAGATGTCCTTAATCACTGGAATAATGTTCCTCACAGTTCAGCCACAATGAAGACTAAACATGTGACTGAAGACAAGTGAGTGAAAAGTTAAGATAAATGTTACAAAGGCAATCCACACAGAGAACAGTGAGATAAAGACAGATGGTTTCAGAAATGGGGGAGTGGGTGAAGAGAATCATGGCCAGATATGGTGGCACAGGCCTTTAATCCCAGCACTCAGGGAGGCAGAGGGAGGCAGATCTCTGTGAGTTTGAGGCCAGCATGGTATATAAAGTGAGTCTAGGACAGCCAAGGCTACACAGAGAAACCCTGTCCTGAAAAATGAGAGAGAGAGAGAGAGAGAGAGAGAGAGAGAGAGAGAGGAGGGAGAGGGAGAGGGAGAGGAGAGAGAGAGAGAGAGAGAGAGAGAGAGAGAGAGAGAGAGAGAGAGAGAGAGAGAGAGAATTATGTTCAGGGAGGGTAAAGATGTGACATTTCTGAGCCAAGATGACAAGATAAAAAGGGGTAGAGGAGCCAGTGATAAGCAGCACAGACTTTAAGGTTCCAGGCCAGTATGATTTTATCTGTACAACCTATTACCTCAGGTAAAGAGTCCAGGTGTGGTGGCTGAAGTGCTGAGATAGGTGGATTCCCTCCTCATTCCTAGCAAGCCTGCCTAATCATTAAGCCCCAGGCCAGTAAGAGACTGTCTCAAAAAAGAAAAGAAATTGAGTGGAGCCTGGGTGTGAGGGGAGAACACTTGTTTGACCTCTGACCTTCAGATACATGTGCACATACATGCACGCGCACGCACACACACTGAATTACTAGGATTATTTAGAAGCTGAATACACTGTCAAAAGGAAAGAGAAGCCTTTTTTACTCAAATCACTGTGAAATCAAATTGCTTGGGAGAGCCCTCACAAAGAGCTCTGTGACGTTGTAAGGCTGTTGGAAAAATCAGTCCTCTAATAAGAGGGACACATGCACAACAGAATTGATCCTTCAGCTAAAAACTACTTTATTCTAGAAAAGATTCAAGGCAACTTGGTTTTATTGTTCCTCCTTTAACTTTGCCCATCCCCCTTCTCTGTTCATTTGTCTGACACTGAAGTTAGATTTGACCCTGTTGTCTGCAGTAACTTCATGTCAGATGGCATGTGACAGGAGAGCAAAAAGCCTTTTGTCACAAGAACTACCATTCTGTCCCGAAAGTATCACTGCAATGAAGAACCACAGGGTTCTGTCTCCTACTGTTTCCATGCACTCTCTCCACACCTTCATGCTGAGGACCAAACTTCCAATGCATGAACTGTTGAGAGACCCCCTGAAGGAACATTTCACCTCAGCTCTTATACGCATTGCTTACACTCGCCTCTGTACACAGGTTGTGAATTCTATACTACTTGGCTTGTCTGCCTTCCTCCTCCACATGAATTATGCATGCTGCCATCCTGTATCTGGCTATCTGCAGCCATAAGAGGCCACCAGACCTATTTTCAGAAGTAGCTGGCACAGCCCACATGACAATGACAGTCTCATTAATAGCACCAGATTTCATGGAATAACCAGGGATATTGGTGTCATTCTACCCTCACCTTGCCTCTCAAGAAAATTTACACTATAACGACCAATTTTCATGAAAACATGTTAGTTTCAAAGTAACAAATGCAGAAATCCCTTGAATCTAGTGAAGATCTTCATTTAATTTGAAGTGACTGCATTTGGGCCTTATTGGGTTTTATATATTTTGTATGGTTTAAGCAATGACAATTTAATTTTTCATTCTTTAAAATTGTCATACCTGCATACTATTGAATTAAGTTTTGCTCAATTGTCTTACTTAAATCATAGTAACTGATATAAACAGGCACGTTCATCCTTCGGGTCCATTCCTTTTCTTTGAGATTCCTAATAAAACATGCCCTGGCTCACATCCCATCCATTCCTGCCCCAGATCTGGAGTCAACCAGACTTCCAAAGACAGCAGATTCCTTTCCTTAGAGATAGTACATAAACCCTGCAGGGTTAAAAAGTAAACCTTCATTGTGCCTTTCTAATCCAAAACAAATATTAGGATAATCATCTGTCACCAGAAGAGAAAAAGAAGTGCCTTACTGAGCAATTCCAGCTAATACTTGTAGATAGGAAAGAATGCCAGGATTAGAAAGTTTGCATTTGGGGAGAAGGATTTCAAAATAGCTTCAGGATGGAAATAGACTGATTGTCACTACGGGAACCACCAATGTATTTCACTGCAGGAGAATTTTATGTGTTAGCACCTTATGGGTGATCACAGTGTTGGACACCAAAAAAAAAAAAGTTTATTCTGTCTTGGTTATGTTTCTATGACCAAGACAAGTTATAAGAGAAAGAGTTTAATTTGGGGGTACTTAATTCTAGAGGATTAGAGTCATGACTATCACTGCTGGGCATATGACAGCAGGCACAATGGCAGGAGAGTACTACCTGAGAGCTTATATCTTGATCCACATGCACAGCAAGAGGCAGAGAGAGCCAGCAGGGAATGGCCCCTAGTGACACACTTCCTCAAAGGCCATATCTCTTAATTTCTCCCAAACACTTCCACCGACCACACGTAAGCCATGGTAGCCATTCTTATTCAAACCACAACAAGTGTCTTTGTTTTGAACAGCTTTGCTGAGATACGACTCGTGTACGATCCAGTTATCCAGGTAAAGTGTAAGATTTGATGGCTGTTAGTGTATTCGCACAGTTGACACTTTGATTGGTACCAGAACACTTTCTTTACCCCTCACCAAGTAATCCACACTCCTTAGCCATAGTTCCACCTTCCTCTGTCTTGCCAGGTTCCCAACCCTAGGCAACCTCTTATTTGGGTTAATTCTAGACAGTTGATGTAAATGAGAGCATGCAGCATGTCATCTGGATATTTATCACTCACATGTTTTCTGGGTTAATCCATACTATAGACTGTATTGAAACTTCATTTCTTTATTGGATGTGCACACTGTATGCACATGTGACCATGGAGGCACCCAATGGAACCCCTAGTGTCATTCTTCAGGTACCATCCAATTTGGATTTGGTTGTTGTTGTTGTTGGTTTTGTCTGTTTGCTGAGACAGGTGTCCTCGTTTGCCCTGTAATTTGCCAGTTAGTCTAGGTTGGCTGGCCAAACAGGCCCAGGATTCTACCTGTTCCACCTTCCCAGTGCTGGGATTACAAACATGTGCCACCATGCATGACTGACTTTCCTTCTTTCTTTCTTTCTTTCTTTCTTTCTTTCTTTTTCTTTCTTTCCTGGCTTGTAATGTAGCAGAATTTCCTTATGGCATTCTCATGTATACTTAGTTTTGAATGACCCTCTCCCCAGCCCAGGCCTCTCCCATTTCCCTGCTTCCCATCCCCATGTAAATCCTTCCATATCTTATTCACCTTCCACTTTTATGTCACACGTATTCTATTATCCCCAGCACTCTCTTGGGAAGTGTCTTTCTTCTCCTTTCATGGATCCCTGTTTAGTTTCCTGGGTTCTATACACACCCACTCCCACATAAATACAAATATAAAAACTAGATGCTAGGATTTGCATCTGAGAGAGAACAAGTACTGTTTGCCTTTCTGACCCTGAATCGCCTCATTTAATATAATATTTTTCAGCCTCATCCATTTCCTTGATGAGTTTGTAATTTTTCTTTTTTATGGCCTAATGAAATTGACTGTATATGTGTCTCACATCTTCATCCACCAGGTGATGGGAGTCTAGGTTGATCCTAACTTGGGTCCTCATGTTTACTAAGCAAGCCCTTCACTGACTTATTCCTCTAGCCCTTCATTTATTTTTATTGCTGAAACACAGTCTATTGAATGGTGAATACCTGGGTTGTTTTACATTTTGTTTTGTATTTTGAATCAAGCTGCTGAGAGGATTCACGTAAACTGTTGGGAGTGCCTGATTTTAATTATTCTGGGATATCCCAATAAATGAAATTGCTGCCTCATGTAGTGATTCTGTGTTCAGTGCTCAAGGAGCAGCCAGACTCTTTTCCAAAGCAGATAAACCTTTTTACATCCCTATCACCTGTATAGCAGAACTCCAGTTGTTCCATATTCTCAGCAACGTTAGAGATTGACAGGTTTTGATAATTGCTACCCTACTGGCTAGCTTGTGTGTATCTTCTTTGGAACAATAGGTAACCAGGTATTTCCCAATTGTTTAACAGAGCTTATTTTTAAAGAACTTTTATATCCACACCAAAATGAAGTAAGAAGGTAGAGCCCTTGCTCACACATGTGCAAAGCCTTCACTATACTCAACACCTGACAGTAGAGTGGTGAGCTTCCTATCGTCCGTACACTTCGGTGGCATATTCTGGTCAGTGTTATTAGTATTCTCTCTTGATGCTGTACCTTCTGTGGATTTAACAAATATACAAACACACATACCCATCATTAGAAATCGTTTCCCTCAAACCCCAGGCAAGCACTGATCTTTCTTAACTGTATCTATAGTTGTGTCTTTTCAAGATTGCCATGCAGTTAGAGTCATGCAGATTAATGGCATTCATTTGGTAGTATGCACTTGAGTGTCCTCCATGACTTCTTTTTCAAGGCAGTATCTCATATATTTCACACTGATCTCTCTCTATCTTACTATGTAGCCAAACCAGGCTGGGAACTTCTGATGCTATTGTCCCCAACTCCCAAGTGTTAGGACTATATGCATGCTTATTACACCCTGTTTGTATGATGTTCGGGGTGGAACTCAGGTCTTCATGCTTGTCAGACAAGCACGCCACCAACTGAGGGGCATCCTCAGCCCTGGTCTCCATGTCATTTTATAGTTTGAGGATTTATTTATTTATTTATTTTGGACATACCACTCTGAACGTGCCTGATCTCATGTGGTTTATTTCCTTTTATTCACAAATAGTATTCTATCATCTGGGCATATCACAATTTACTTAGCCTTTCACCTACTGAAGAATATATTCGATGTTACTGAGTTGTAACAACTAGACACAAAAGAACAAAGCTTTTGTGAAAAATCCATGTACAGGCTCCTTTGCCCACTTTTAAACTGAATTCTTTTTTGCTCATTGAATTGTGGTCATTCTCCATACCATATCCTAGATACAACTTCTTCATGAAATATAGGATTCGTAACCGTTTTCTACCACTCCTTGATGCTATCGTTTGAAGTACAAGTTCTTCTTTATTTTAGTTTTGATGTCCAGCTTATGTATTTTTTTGGTAGTGGCTGCTGCTTATAATTTTCAAATGATATCAAAGACATAATTGCTTGAGCCACAATCATGCAGACTTGTACAGGTTTCCTTCCATGAGTTTTATAATTTTGCTTCTCCCAGTGAAGTCTTTGATCTATTTTGGATGAATGTGTATAGTTTAATGTTCTTACCTTTTTACGATAACCAACCAAGGAACAGATGAATTAGGTGAGCATCTGAAGCAGCTGGAAGGAAATGTGGCAACAACTTTAACAGTTCCAAAACCTATGTGATGGATGGACTCAAACCTCCACTGAAAAAAATTGTAAGTAGTGAGTAAATATGTAGAAATGACAATCAGAAAAGTATTTGATGACAAATAAGATTGAACCCACTTTAGGACACATGGGGATGTGCTGATGTGTGTGTGTGTGTGTGTGTAAGTGCTCATACATGTTGTGCTTAAAAAGGACTTAAAGTATCCAACTCTGTCATCTCCTATTTCTTCCGTTGAGACAAGGTCTCTAACTGAACCTGGTGCTTGGCTGGCACCTAACAAGCCCTAGAAATCCTCTTGTCTTCACTCACCCAAGCCCCAGATCAGGGTAATGGCCATGTGGCTACGCTGGGTTTTTGCATGGCCATTATTTGGGGTGCTGGGGATCTGAACTCAAGTCTTGAAGCATAGTCAGCAAGCTCTTGTACCCACCAGGCCATCCTCGAGGCACCACTTTAGGTTCTTTTGAAAGTAATTGCTGATGAGCTTCAGTGTTTTCTAATTAGCTCTGCATTATTTGCTAAGAGGATGGACTTGTCAAGAGACCTTGGTTTTGAGTGCTTTTATAACTAATTGTTGAAAGGTAGCAGTTCCTAGCCTCCCCTAGCTTCCCAGCACTTCAGGTGTGGCAAAGTCACATTCCAAATTGCAATGTGTAATTTGTAGGTATAAAATATACATCAGAGATTGGGGGATTACTACCAAAACAAGACAAGGAATAGCTCATTATTCTTTTCATGTTCGTTGCATGTTGGATTAATACTAGCTTATATATTTTGTATTAAATAACATGTATTATTGAAATGACTGCACTGTTTTCTTCATGCTATTTTCAAAATGTGAATTATATAAGAAGCTTAAAGTATATGAACTTGGGGCAGCACAGTTGTAAAATGAAAACAATTATGCAGGAACACTCACATTCTGATTCCTTCACTCCCTTTGAATAGCTGAGCAACTTTGATTTATTTATTCCATACATTAGTCCTAGGTGAGAAATAAATTCATTTAGCAAACACACCAAAAACTCCCTATGTGAAAAGAAATCAGATAAATGGAACAGAAAATACAAGATATTGTATTTTTATTTGAATGTCTGATTCTTTCCCCCGTCTCACCCTTCTCCATTCATAAGTGAAGCCACATTCTGAACAATGAAGATTCTCACCATTTTAATTTTGTCACAAATATTTCAATCTCAAGACAATGAATATTGTACAATATGGGCAAGGAATGAAAGCCCATATGCACGAAGTATGTAGTCTTGGTTTGTTGTGAATTTAAATGGTGAGCAGAAGCTGTGTTTCCGGGAGCCCTTCACACCACTCGGGCAGGAATTTTCCTGTGGCAGAACTTTGGTGGACCTAATGTGCAATTCTTTGGTTCATTCCTGCCACACTGACTCTGATCTTGATCATGTGTCTTGCTTCGGGCAGCAGGATATAAGCAAACAAGACGCAAGCAGAGTGCTGGTAAGCGCTCACAAGGCTTATCTTGCTTTTAATTACTTTGTTGGTAGAGTACAAGATAAGCCTCATAGAAAGGTTTCCACTCATGTTTGCATTTATCACCAGGGTTTGTCTCTTTGGAAGACTCCCTCCTGCGACTCTGTAGCTACATTGTGAGGAAGCCTGAATGGTACCATGGAGTCCACATGGAGGAGGAAAGGGCCCGGGGCTCACTCAGACAACTGATTCTTTACCTGGGGTCATTTTGTGCCTAGAGACACTTCTGGTTGTCACAACATGGGAAATGAGGCTATTGGTTTCTCGTGGGTTGAGACCAGGGATGCTTCTTAGCATCCTATATATACAGTAGAGCCCCACAACAAAGAATCACCCAGTCTGACCACCAGTTGAGCTAAAGTTGAAAGAGTTATAGATCAAGGTTGATCCCTGTGGATCAAGGACAAAGGTGCTCAGGAGAGAAAATGTTTACATAAAATCTAGAGCTGCTCTCTTAAGCCTGTACATTTCTCAGTGATGGCCTTTTGTGCAATCTGTTACTTAGGACGCTTTTGGTTGACTCCCATTAGCATCCTTATCTACTGGAAACACAGTTAGCTCTTTGTGCATTCAGCACTCAAGCATAGTCCCTCAACAACCATTTTCTGTCATGACAACACAGATATTTTATCCCATGCTACTACCAAGGTCACAATTTAATCTTAGCTTCTAGAATCTCATCTCTGAATTAACCTACAGATTAGGAACTTTAACTTATATTGTTTAATACTTCATCAGTTTTGTTATCAAAGAATCCTAGGGCCCTACAGCGATCAAAAACTACTTTCCCCCTAATAAAAGCATGTATATATTTAGAAAAATTCTGTGATTCATAAATTTTATCTATGAAACAAATATTTAAGGACAGAAAGAATTATAGTAAAATTGCCAGTAAAAAATTTTATTAGGTGAGTTTAAGTATAATTATGTTAGCAGATTCATTCAATACATTTTTAGACATATGGTTGGATATGAGTATAAATCTCATCTCTATGGTAATTTATTATGCAGATTTAATGTATTATGAAATACAGTCATTTGCCACTTAACATTAGGAATGTTTTGAGAAATATATCATAAGGTGAATTTATGCTCATGTAAGATTGTAGAGTGTACAGAAATGAACTGAAACAGCTGCAGCATCATTAAACAATATAATCTTAATGGTGTAGTCTGTCATCAGAATCTTTATGAAGCACACGACTGGGTGTAGGTTAACACTCACTGTAGGTAAATTGTTGTTGATCCCGTTGTTTTTGAGACCAAAATCTCACTGTGTAGCACAGGCTGGCCTGGTATTCTTGATCCCCAAGCCTTAACCTCCCAATTGATGAGATTACTTATATCACCTTGGCTTTCTTAAAAAAAAAAAAAAATACAATAGGATATATACATCCCTGTTAGCGAAAAGAAAAGGGTCAGAAATACAAATGGAATGGTGCTTTGGAGAACTTTGGTAAGTAGATCTTTGGCGATTTAAAGAAACCCTTTCATAAATTCAATTTGCTTGGGTTTGAGGGGGTGAGTAGCGGGTTTGAGAGACAGGGTTTCACTAGACCAGGCTGGCCTTGAACTCACAAAGATCCACCTGCTTCTGCCTCCAGAGTTGAGACTAAAGGCTTGTGCCACTATGCCTGACTTATTTGCAAAGTTTAAGGAAGGACCCAGATGAAAAAACCCCAAGGATGTATACAATCTGGACAGTCTCCCAAATCCTGCAATACATGCAGCGACTTTAGAGTGGCGACAATTCGGCGCCAGTGATGGCAAGCCAATGCTTGGTGGACATTAGTAAAGCCCAACCATTTATCTGACAAGGTTAATAAGTCTATGGAGTCTTTAAAAATGGTAATCAGGGTCACTTAGTGCCCCACTCCTCCAGGAGTTCAGGACGAATGTCCTTTCCATGAGTCTCCTTTCCTTACTTTTGTTTTGTCCCCAGCGTTTGGCTCTAATACTGCATTCGCTTCTTCAGAAAAGGTGAGGGGTGGGGGTAGGGGGTCAGGAAAAGCAGAGGTATCCAGTAGGTGTCAAATTCTTGAGAATCCAAGGGACAGGAAGTTGTGAAGGAAGCCTGAGGACCAGCCAATCTACATAAAAATAAGGCCTCCCAGTCAATTAGTGAATCACCTGGGCATTTGAGACTAGGTTTTCCCCCTGCACCTGAGCTTAGGGCTCAAAGGGTGGCTCCCATCAATTGCTCATTTACAGAGCAGCACACTTTAAGAACCACTTGGTAAACTTTTCAGGTTTCATGGACCAAGAGGCAAAAGAGAAAACAGGCATTTATATAAGAAAGAAAACAAATTTTCAGCTTTTGTTGGAAAAAAATCTAAAACCAAAATATTTGAGTTCATTAAAAAAAAATACACATCTAAATTAATGAAAGGGAATTCTGGTTGGTGGGAAAACCTTTTTCTTAGTCCATCTTCATAAGTAGTATATGCCATCACATAAAGTACAAACATGCTTCATTCTCGTGTGCAAAATACAGGCCGCTGTGTGGGTCTGGCCTACGTAGACTCGGGGTGCAGTTGAGCCCCAGGTATCACCTCTGGGTTCTGAGCTTCCCGGTGGAAAGGGGGCTCTTGGCTGAGCCATCTCAGGGCCCTTTCCCACAACTGCTCTCTGTGCCCACTTCATCTGGTTCGTCGACCTCCCCACTTAAAGGCAAGTCAGAGAAGGCATGTGTGGAGCACTGTGCACCCCAACGGAGCAAATACACCCAGTTGCTTCGGGAACCACCCAGTGCTTCACAACCTGCTGCCCAGCCTGCGTGGGCAGAAGCTGCTTCCCAGCACCCTCCAGAGACTATTCAGCTGCTCCGCCTCTCTCTGGCTCCTCCCTCAGCACCTCCCCTCCCCTAGGTTTTCCCGCTTCACCAGTTACGGGGGTCACTGCAAGCAGCAACTGCGGCCGCAGCAGCAACAACAGTAGCAGCAGTCTGCGTCTCCTTCCCAGAGCACCCCTCAGTTCCCGCTTGTCACCATGCCCAACATCGTGCTCTTCAGCGGGAGTTCTCACCAGGACCTATCGCAGCGCGTGGCCGATCGCCTGGGCCTGGAGCTAGGCAAGGTGGTCACCAAGAAGTTCAGCAACCAGGAGACCAGGTGGGAGCTGCACCAGGGTTGAAGCAGGGCCTGACGCATGCCCGGGCAACCTCCGCGGGCGGGCAACCTCCGTGGGCTCCGTGCTCTCCCTTCCGGGGCGGGACGGCAGCAATGAGGCTAAGGAGCCACCGCGGCTGCGCCCGGGGAGAAAGAAGTCCAGCAAGGGAGTCGCCCCCTCCCCCGCACCCCAAACCCGGTCACCCTAGAGTCTCTGCGCGCGACTTTAGGCTGTTGTCGCTCTGGTGGCGGGGCCTCCAGCACTCGGACTTAAGCAACCTGTAGACCCTTAGACACTCCAGGCCCCTCTTTTGTACCGCCTAGCCTGGTGTCCTCAGTCCGGAAGAACGACATCGGGGCAGTCACAGCGCGTCTGAAAGAGTAGGCACAGCCTGTGGGCATCACATCGCTGCCGGGAATGGTGGGGGCAGGGAGACATCTGTGAATCACGCCCCAGTTTCTTAGTCTCAGCCAGGCTGAACCGTGGTTGAAAGGGTTCTGAACAGGTCCCGTGCAGTGGGTTTCCCTGGAGAACTTTCCAATGCAACTTACAGCGGCTGTGATTGGAGTATTGCCAGCTGCTTAGGTGACTCCGGAGCAGACTGGTTGTTGAGCACTGCCATATCCAGAAGGGTGGGATTGTGTGGGAGTTGGAAAGAGTGTAGGAAAGCAGGACGCACGTGTTGAGCGCTCCCGGCCTTCCTTTAACTTTGCTGCATCTAATACTGTGAACTAATAGCTTCTTTGTGTTTATGGAGCTCAGCTGCACACAGCAACAAGACCCTAGTTTGGCAAAAATTCCATCCATTTCTCACCCTAGTGCAGCTCCCACCTGATCTTCCTGGTTGCTGAACTTCTTGGTGACAATCTTGCCCAGCTCCAGACCCAGGCGATCGGCCACACACTGCGACAGGTCCAGGTTAGCAAGAGATGGTCACCAGTATTCAGTGCAGCCAGGCAGGGGGTAGTCCTCCGGAGTTGGACTGGAGGCTCCTTGTCCCACCCACTCTCCCAAAGGCAATTTCTTTTCCCTCATTCTATTTAGCACAGTTAACCAACTATATAGAGTACACAGTGACAGATAAACATTCTACGCTTAGCAGCGGTCCAATTCATCCATCCACAAGTTTACGGGGGAAGGGGGGAGGGGAGGATGATTATCCATATTTACAAAAAATAACTTGAAATGGCTTGTAGACAACAATGTGAAATGTAAGACTTAGAAATTTCCCAAAGCAAGCAAAAAATCCTGTTGACTTTGAGTCAATCGAGAATTTGTGAAGTTAGGGGCATTTTTTCCCTTTTGTTTTATATTGGTTTGGTTTTCATTTTCTGGGACAGGATTTTGCTGTGAATCTAGGCTGGTATTGAACTCAATGTGTAGCCCAGGCAGGCTTCTAACTCACAGGAGTACCCCTGCCTCTACCCCACAAGTATTAGAATTACAGATTTGTCTGTCACCAGACCCAGCTAAGAGTTAGGATGACATTGATGACAAAGATGATTTTTTCTAAAAGTGATGTGCATCTCATGTGACCTTTTCTAGGTGGTTAACTCCATTTACACAGCTTGGATGATTGTGGATAGTATTATTGTGAGGACAATTCAGGCTAAAGAATGCCACTCTGGGCTTGGGGAATGTAGCTCAGTTGGTAGAGTTGCTTGCCAAGTATGCACGAAGCCCTGGTCTTGATCCCCTGTACCACATCACAGCAGGATGTGGTGGCACACACAACAATCCCAGCACTTGGGTGGAAGAAGCCAGAAAAGCAGGAATTCAAGAGCACCCTTGGCTACACAGGCGTTTTGAGACCAGCTTGGCTACATATGAGACCATGCCTTTTTTTTTTTTTAAGTCACTTTGCATTTCTTTTCAGTACTTGAGGATGGATTCCAGGTCCTTGCACATGCTAAGTTAGAAGACTCAACCACTGACCTACATCCACAGCTCCCTTGGGAGATTTTAATATATGGAGGGTGCTCTAGGACTTTGGAGAGGGGTGCAGCTGGGTTTGAGTACTACAGGATTTTGTTAGTCTTTATCCAAGTGTCAGCAGCTCTGAAAACACTAACAGAATAAACCTCTTTGTTCAGAAGGTGTTGTCATGTAAATAAAGGAGAGACATTTCTGGATGGAGTGGGTTTTGAAATGAAGTAAAGCAGCCCTTCCTTATTATCTCAGGGCAGCACAATACCTCACTGCAGAGCATGGTTAATCTAGGTGAGTCTGTTGCTGGGTTAGTATTGGATTTCTGCTCTAAGTCCTTTCTGGGCTATTAGGTGAAACTCACTCAGATGTCCAAGTGTCATACATTTATTTTAAGTAGAAAGGGACTTGGTTTTATTTAGTTTTGCTTAACTTTTGACCACACTTGGCCATTAGAGATCATAAGGTGCTGAAAACCCCTCAATTCCATTTTTGTTTTGTTTTGTTTTTGTTTTTTGAGACAGGGTTTCTCTTTGTAACCCTGACTGTCCTGGACTCACTTTTGTAGACCAGACTGGCCTCGAACTCATAGAGATCCACCTGCCTTTGCCTCCCAAGTGCTGGGATTAAAGGCGTGCGCCACCACACCTGACCTTCCCTCAACTCCATTTTACATTTCTTACATTGGTTGGGTTGAGTTTTTGCTTTCTTTGTTGTAGTTGTTGGCTTGCTTTTGCTTTCTTTGAGGCAAGGTCGCATGTCTTCTAGGCAGGTCTGGAGCTCACTGTGTCACTAAGTCTGGCCCTGATTTCATGATCCTCCCTCCTGCCTTCACCTCCCAAATGCTGGGACTGCAGACTACATATGTCATGAAACCTAGGTACATTTTATGTTTCTATCAGAGAGAGATTTTTAAAAGTGTAGTGTGCTGAATTTTCTCATGAACTACACATGGACAGAGGTTGATTTTTTTTTTTTTTTTACACACAGCCCTCAAATGGGGTGTTCCTGTTTGGTTGTAGAGATGAGACATCAAAGGGCAAAAGAAAAAGAAAATGGATTCAATATATATAAGGTCCTCCTCAGTGCCTCTTGCTGAGTGAGCAGCAGAAGTCTGAATGCTGTGCCTGGCCCTGGGCCCCTCAGTTCCTAGTTTTCTTAAATGCTAGTTAATCAGATAGACACTCTTATACTTTTACCTTTCCATCTATGAATTCTTTCCATTGTGCCGAGAAAAGTGCATTCCAGCTTCTCTCCTAACCCCAGAAATCCTCCAGGATTTGGAGGACAGTGTTCATGATGATATCCCAAATCTCCTGTAGTATTTTATCCCCATTAATTTACTGCTGTCACCGGGCATGATGTCGCACGCCTTTACTCCCAGCACTCCAGAGGCAGAGGCAGTCGGATCTCTGTGAGTTCGAGGCCAGCCTGGTCTACAAAGAGAGTCCAGGACAGCCAGGGCTAAACAGAGAAACCCTATCTCGAAAAACAACAAAACAAAAAAAAATTTTACTGCTTTCAGGGTCCTTACCTATACCAGGGGACTCAGTGCTCAGTTTATTTACTGCCATTTAACAAATCACAAGAACTCAACGGCTTAAAGCAATCAATGTTCATTTGGCTCCCAGACCTGAAGTCTGCAGGTCAGAGCAAGAAGGGCTTGTTTCTCTCTCCAGTGGTGGCAGTTAGGGTAGGTACTGGGGCTTTGGGACCCATTTTTTAAGACAACCCATCCACGTGACTGGTAAGTTTGCCTAGCTTTTGCCTTGATGTTTGATTAAGAATCACTCCACAGGAGTGCTTAGGTTCCTGTCTAGCATAAAAGTTTTGATCCAGGAGGGAGACTTTCAATAGACAGGAAGTAGTTAAGTACCAGTCTGTTAAAGCCTTGGCATATCATCACTGCTGTAACTTTTTTTCTTTCTTTCTTTTTCTTTTTTTTTTTTTTTTTCTTTTCTTTTTTTTTTTTTTTTTTTTGTCAAACATAGTGCCCTCTTGGGTCTAGGGAAGGCACTAGATTCTAGGGAAGGGGCCTCGATCTTCTTCTACAGTAGAAAGAAATATTATAAAATATGCAGCCATCTTTTAACTTGCCACAGGCCCTCAGCATTGAGTCAGTCATATGCTTCAGCGTTCTTGTCTGAGGGTCTCTTGTCCTTGGGCTGATGATCCACACAGCCCACTAGAGACCTATACTACAGATTGAGGTGTGGAGATCTTTGCAAGTAGAAGCAGAACTGGCTTTGGAAGAAATGTTGCCATGGTGTTTTCTGTGCTCCCCGGACTGCTAGTCACAGGAGGATTGCAGTTTCTTAGTGAGGAAAGGCAGGCAGGCCAAAGAATGTGATCTGGTGGGATAAACAGTCATAAGACCAGGAGTTAGGAAACTTTCTGTAAAAAGCCAGATCATAAATCGTTTAGGCATTGCGGGCCACATGTAGTCTCTGTTACTACTTTGTCTTACAGGTCTGGGAGCTTCAAGTCCTGAATAGGTCATCTGGGTACCTTCGCTCATGAAGCTTCATGGGGAACTCTGTTTTCTTGCCTTTTCTAGCTTTTTTTTTTCCCTTATAGTCTCATGTAGCCCAGGCTAGCCCTGAACTCTAACTATGGTTGATGATGACCTTGAATTTCTCCTGTTTCCACTTCCCAAGCACTGCGATCACAGGTGTGTATCATCATACCTGGTTTTACCTTATGGGGGTGGGGCAGGGGGCTATCAAACGTGAGGTTTCAAGCATATTTGGCAAGCACTCTACCAACTAAGCTATAGTCCCAGCACCCTTTTCAGTTTTGTAGGCACCCCACAGCCCTGGGATCTTAGAACCTTCAGCAATAGAGGATCTCTCTGACTTGCTTCAGTCATCACATCTCTTTCTACTCCTGCAGTCTTCCTCTTCCATTTTGAAGGGCAGCTATGATCACCTGGGGTAAATTTAAATAGTTATATATGACCTTTCTGTTTTAAGATGAACTGATTTGCATGCCTCTTGCCATCTGCATATATTCATCCCTTTTTGCCATATAATCTAATATATTCAAAGGATTAGGGTATAAATATCTTTGGAGGGAGTTCACTACTGAGACTACATTAATGGGGGGAGGCGCAAAAACAGGTTGTGTGCTGTATTTTGTCAGCCCCTGGGCTATGTAATACTTGCTTTCCAAATTAAATTAGCCTGATGCTTGATGTAATTTTGTTTGTGTGCATGTATGTGCATATGAGTTCCATGACACATGTGTGGATGCCAGAGAACAGCTTTTAAGGAGTCAGTTCTCTTCTCGCACTAGAAAAAAAGGATGGTTCTTGTTTCTGTCATCCTGTATACTCCAGACTAGTTCGGCCTCAGGCTTCTGGGTGCTTCTCCTGTCCAGGCCTCCCAGCTCTCTGTAGGAGTTCTGGGGTTACAGATGTATGCCACCCCATCCGGCTTCATGTATGGCTTCCAGGGACTGAACCCAGGTTGTCAGGCTTATGCTGCATCTACTTTTACCTACTGAGCAACCTCATTAGCCCCAAATCGTGTTCATTCTTGCATTCAAAATAAGGAGATGTATCCCAGTTTCCATCATATTGTAGCATCCTTAACGTACAGTCTTATGCCGGAGTGGGATCGCATATCCAGCATGGTGGCTCCCGCTGGGAATCCTAGCACTTAGAAGATGGAGGAAGGAGAAAGAAGAATTCAAAGTCATTTTGACTGGGACTGTAAGTGTGGGCCACCACACCAAATTCTAATGCTGTATTTTTAAGTAGCTGTATTCAGGTGGGCACAGTGAAGTTTTCTGTATTCATTTTTTCTTCAGTCCAGATGACGGAACCTGGGATTTCATGTGTATTTATGAAAATAGTCTACCATTGAGCCACATGCACAGCCCAGCCCCAGTTTTCTGAATTCTATTTCAATACAAAGAGTCACACAGAAGCAAAACTCACATGATGTGCACAGTGTCCCAAATATATCAATTTGTTCCAACTGTTGGATAAGGATTGCCATTTTAAAACAAGAGCTCTATCAGGGCTGATCTGATTCTTTGTTCTGCCGGACCCTGGGAAGGCCATACCAGAGTGCATGAAGTTTCCCTTCTCTGTGTGGCAGCCAAGTAATATGGATGGGCTGGCTCTCCCACACTGAATGCCCCCAGATTCTCTAACTCCAAGTACAAAAACTTTCAGATACGCGGTTTTCAAAAAGTTGGCTGCTGTTAACTTTTCCTCCAGGAGCTACAGGGTGACAACCAGCAAAACAAGGAAGTATATCACGAAAGGAACACAAAAAGTGAGAAATGGAGTGCAGCAAAGTGGTGGTGAGAATTCCTACGGCTGCTGCGCCGCTCCTGTCATCCAGCTGTGGGTAGAATGTGGTGATGGACTTGAAGACTGACACTGAGAGATTGAAATTGTAATTGGGCTGTGTGAGATGGAATCTGAATGTATCATAAAGAGAGAGAAAGAGAGTGTCATGCAAAAAAGAAAACATATTAATGTTGATTTTAGTTTATGTGCTGGCTCAGCTCTGCGCATCATTTCCAGAGTTCAAAGGTAGCGGTCAGTCAGTCTTTTAGTTTGAATACTGATCTGTATTGACATGATGGTGAGGGTGGAAAGTGTTCATCTGTGTGATGGGGCCAAGAGGAAGAGCTGTTAAATTCTCATCTTCCATAGTGAGAAGTCAATACTTGATGCCTCATCAAAGACCAAGATTCAAGTCTCAATGGTGGCTGGAGACTTGAACATAAACCACTATCTAAAAAGCTATCAAAGATTGAAATTGCTGTCTCCAGGCGCTCTCTCTCTCTCTCTCTCTCTCTCTCTCTCTCTCTCTCTCTCTCTCTCTCTCTCTCTCTCTCTCTCTCTCTCTCTCTCTCTCTCATTAAGCTATAGTCTCACAGAGAGAGACAGAGGCTAGTTCTTGCTCTTTAACCCAGGCTGACCTGGAACTCACAGGAGCAAAGCTCTTATCTCAGCCTCCTGAGTACTGGCATTATAGACTGAACTGCCATACTTTGATCATGATTTGATTGTGTGTGGTATGTGTTCATGTTTCCCTGATCATGAGCATGTAGAGGCCAGAGGCAGTATCGGATGCCTTCCTCCATCCTCTTCTGCTTTACTTTTTGAGACAGGCACTCTTACTAAATATGGAGGTCTTTTATTCAGGGGGCTGCAGTGAGGTCCTGGGATCTGCTGTCTCTGTTTTCCTAGCGCTGGGGTTATAGATGGACATGTGTGCCATTGCGCCTAGCCCCCCCTTTTTTTATGTTGATTCTGGGGAGCCAAATTTAGGTCCCCTTTGCTTGTGCTAGTAAGCACGTTACCAACTGAGCTATCTCTCCAGCTACCGTGATTTGAATTGTTAAGACAATATCCATGCTTAATTTTAATCATCGAAAAATGACCATAAGGAATTAATCAGAGAAGGCCTGGGACGTAGAAAGGCTCCTTGCAAAGTCAGATCTTGGCTGGCTATGGGAACTGAGCTCTGACAAGGATTCCCACACCATTCTTTGATAAGAATGGCTCGTTGTGTGTGAACTATTAACAGCTAGGAAACAATGTGGATTACACTGCACTCCTCCCTGCCTGGTGCAAAGCTAGCATTTTAGTGTGTACTAGGCAGTGGGGGGCTGCAGGATCGGCTTCCAGTAAAAGCCCTGGGCTCTAAATCTGTAAGTCTTCCCTGGAGGCAACATTCCCAGGTTGTCACAGCTCATTGCTGGCTACTTTGAGCTAGATCGTTTGGACTGGGTTTCTGTGACTCTCCTGGGGGAGAACCCTTGGAAGTTCACACCTGGATTCCCTCGTAAACTTTTTTTCCCCTTTGCTGATTTCTGTTCTGTGTCCATGTCATCTCATAAGTCAGAGCCAGGATTGTGAGCTGAGGCCTGTGATTTGATCTGCTGGATTGCTGACGTTGGAGTGGTCTCGGGGAGTCTCAGAGACTGATATGAGCCAGTGTCTCAATGGCTAATTGTTAATTTTCAACTTGACAGAATCCAGGATCACCTGGGAGATGAGCCCCTGAGCCAGCTTGTGGGAAATTAGCTTAATGGTGTTAACTGAGGCGGAAAGGCCCACCCACAGTGTGTAGCACCATTCCCTGACTGGGTCCTGGACTCTCTAAGTGGGAAAGGGAGCTGAGAAGCAGCCTGCCCTCATTACTCTGTGCCTTCCAATTGAGATTTTGCAATTTGAGCAGCTGCTTCAAGGTCCCTCCACCTTAAGTTCCCAGCCATGATAGAATTTGCCTTGAACTGTGGTGCCAAAAGAAATTCTCCTCTCCTTAAGTCGCTTCTCTTAGCGAAGAAATCTAAGACAGATGGTGTTCTTTTGTAGCGTTGAGATTGGCGAAAGTGTGAGAGGGGAAGATGTCTACATCATCCAGAGCGGCTGCGGGGAGATTAACGACAACCTGATGGAGCTACTCATTATGATCAACGCGTGCAAGATCGCATCCTCATCCAGGGTAACTGCTGTGATACCCTGCTTCCCCTACGCCCGGCAAGATAAAAAGGACAAGGTAGGCGAGGTGTGTCCTACCCTAGAAACCTGCTGTGCTCACCACAGTTTCCTCACCTACTGCCATTATCAGACTATCCAGAAGTATTGGCTTTCCTCTTCAGTGATCATATCAATATGTGCCCTTACCTTGTCTGTTTCAGACTTGTCATTGAATCCATCATGTGTGTCAACACAGGCAATGTATGTTTTCAAAGGCATTCAAATACCATTATGCTTGTCATGATAGAGTTTTATAAGGTGGTGTATGGAGCTAAATATACACTATTACTTACACACACACACACACACACACACACACACACACACACACAAAATGGCATGCACACATGCCCATACACTTCAATGAGTACAAGTAAACTGAAGACCATCCAGATTACTTCACTGCCTTGGATCAAGGTGAGGACTCCAGTTGCAATATTGTGATTTTGTAAGTGATTTCCATTGTAAGACTCTGGGTAAAGGGGCCATAGGGCACCTGCATTGCTGTGTCCAACAGCAAGTGAATCCACAGTGCCCCTCCCCCACCACCAAAGTTTAATTAAAATCGATACTTTTTTTTTTAGCTTTGTAAGGAGAACAGCATTAATATCGCTTATTATTTTAGCAAAACTCCCATTAGTGGAGGCTCTGTAAGTTTCCAGGAGAAGATGAAAAAAAAAAAAAATAAGTCGTTCTTAGCCTTTAGGAAACATTAGAGAAGGCTGTTTGGGGGCACAGTCACAAATTACCATGAGCTGGGCAGATTTATAGAACAGGAAATTAGTCTTTAGAAGTTCACAGACCAGATGGCTGAGGTCAAGGTATGTCAGGGCTGGGCTTGCTCTAGGGGAGAATCCTTCCTGCCTCTTCCAACCCCCAAGCCATTCAGGCTTCCCTTGGCCAGGGGCCTCATTGTTTCAGTCTCTGCCTTTGTCTTCAAGACACTTCTTTGTACTCGTGACACTGTCATGAATTTAAGGCCATCCTCATTCAGGATGATCTCATCTCATGATCCTTCACTAAATACATCTACAAAGATGCTACTTCCAAGTGGCATTAATAAGCTATGAG
Organism: Acomys russatus; assembly: GCF_903995435.1. Classification (NCBI taxonomy): domain Eukaryota; kingdom Metazoa; phylum Chordata; class Mammalia; order Rodentia; family Muridae; genus Acomys; species Acomys russatus. The sequence goes on from NC_067169.1 coordinate 27,663,503, forward strand.
GGTCAGGACATAGGTATATAGTTTTGGATGTCTCCATTCAATCCACCATAATTTGGTGCAGCTTCCTTTAAGACTCAAGGGGAGGATCATCTCTGTCTTACCCAGCTCCTGAGGGCTCCCTGCAATCTCTTTGTTCTGGCTACCTTCCTTCAGCCTCTGCCTGTGTCCTCTATGCCATGGCTTCTCTTCCAGTTCTGTATCTCCACTTCTATGCGTTACAAGGATGGTATTACTGGATTGAGGGCCAAGCTTATCCAAAGTGACTTCATCTCAGTATCTTTACATCAATAGCATCTGCAAAAACCTTCCTAAGTGAGGTCCTGTTCCAGACCTCATTCACTTCATGATACTGATAGCTTGAAGCTATTGTTTCAAAACAGGACTTGAAAAATAAAATAAAATAACCTGTATAAACATTTATATCCTAAGATCTCCTTGAATATTAATTCATTGTCTTCAGGAATGGTTTCTAGAGTCTGTAAGGAATACTAATCATTCAGTGTTTCATTAAAATGTGATATGAAGAATTCTATTCAGTATTCAAGACATGACTTACCTTATATGGATAGAAGAGCCAGAGCCTTTTTTCTATAAATGTCCAATTTTTATTGCAGCTAGTCAAATGTGTACCTCAAAAACAGAAATAGAGAATGGTGTATAAATGACAGATGTAGGAAGGAGGTGGGAGGGTAGGTGGGAGGAGGGTGGGCAGGGTGGGAGGGTAAGAAGGAGGAGGGTGGGCAAAGTGGGAAGTTAGGAAGAAGGAGGGTGGGCAGGGTGGGAGGGTAGGAAGGAGGAGGGTGGGCAAAGTGGGAAGTTAGGAATGAGGAGGGTAGGCAGGGTGGGAGGGTAAGAAGGAGGAGGGTGGGCAGGGTGGGAGGGTAGGAAGGAGGAGGGTGGGCAGGGTGGGAGGGTAGGAAGAGGGAGGGTGGGCAGGGTGGGAGGGTAGGAAAGAGGAGGGTGGGCAGGGTGGGAGGGTAGGAAGGAGGGTGGGCAGGGTGGGAGGGTAGGAAGGAGGAGGGTGGGAGGGTAGGAAGGAGGAGGGTGGGCAGGGTAGGAAGGAGGAGGGTGGGCAGGGTGGGAGGGTAAGTGGGCCATGAGACAGGTCAGTATTAACATGCATGTGTGAAACTGTAAAACAAATCAAAATTAAAATGTATTTATAGACAATTGTGAATTTCTATTTTTATATGCTACAAAATATTATTTTCATTTTCCCCACCCCAAAATCATTTAAACATGCAAAAGAAATTTAATAGCTCATAAGCAGTGCCCAAACATGTAGCAGGCTAGATTTGGGCCATAAGCCACACTTCAAATTAGATTACTGCTTAGTTTTATAGTCAAGTTTTGTCTTACTGTAACTAAAGGCTCTGTACTGAGTGACTTATAAAATAAAGGGGTTTATTTAGTGAGGCTGGAAAATCCAAGCAACTGGACTCTGGCATCCTGGCAGGTGTTCATAATGTGGCAGAAAAAGGAATTAGCCACATGTAAAGGGACTTAGGTGAGCAAGGACCAACAAAGTGTGGATGGGCCAGCCTCATACTTCTTATTGCAACCTACTCTTATAGTAAGTTACTCATGGAGAAAGCTAGCTTTATTTGTCCACTTGACACAACCTAGAATCACCTGAGAAGAGAAACCTAATGAGGGGTTATTAGGTCATGTTTTTCTGTGGACATATTTTGGGGGATTGTCTTACTTACTGTAATTCATGTTGGAAGATCCAATATGAAAGTGGGTGGCACCATTCCTTTGGCTTGGATCTTGGGTTGAATAAAAGAAAAGTGTGCTGAGTATAAGCATGCACGCATTCATTCTCTCTGCCCTTGAAGTCCCTACCCCTCAACTTGTCCCAAGATGATGTACAATTAAAATCCTTTCCTCCTTAAACTGCCTTTGTTCAGGGTGTTTGATCACAGCCACAGAAATGGACCTGACTGGCAAGGGGTTTGACACATGATCAGGATGGTTAATATGAGTCCAGTTCATATCCTGTGGGTTTTATACTTTGTGTTTGGCTTGGGGATAATGTTACTTTGTGGCTTCTTCTGGAAATTTTGTTCTTATAAGCGTCCTATGCACTTGCAGGGCCTATGTTGGAACTCCGGATTCTTCTTTAAGAAATACCAAAACCAAGACATATTTGGAGGTGGTTGTTGACATACTGATTGATACATGGTAACCTTTTCTGAAGTGCTATTTGCTGACTTCTTCTCTTTTACTCCCAGTTTATGAGAAACCAGATAAGCCTGCCACCTGCCCCTCATTATTGCGTAGCATGTTTAGGTCTTTTGGTCTGTGCCCTCTGATTGCAATCCCTGCTCCGAGCTACTGTGCTAGCAAAAAGAGCTCTGTGGTGTGTCAAAATACCAGTGACTTTATTTGCTATATTTGTTATTACATCGTGTGTGTGTGTGTGTGTGTGTGTGTGTGTGTGTGTGTGTGTGTGAAGACACACACATGTGAAGGTCAGGACAATTGGTGGGCCTTGCTTCTCTCCTTCACCAGGTGAGTCCCAGGGACTAAACACGTCATCACGTTTGGTGGCAAATGCCTTTACCAACTAGATCATCTCACCCCACCTCCTCCCACCCCAGGTGGCTTTGTTTTTCAGAACTACACTGTGTGGCCAGCTATCTACTAGCTTCCCCATTGTTAGCCTTTTAGATATGCTTTCCATTTGGGGCCATTTTGAATATGTGCCCCATGTCTTTCCAAACATAGCTGCTAATCCACAAGATAAGACTATCTGTCTTCAGGCAGCAAAGATAGGATGACATTTGAGAGACAATGGGAACAGCTCAGGAAGCTGTCACTTACTGTTAGAGAAAATAGGCAACCATAGGGAGTGTTTTATTTCTTAGCACCCCTGCAACACGACTGCAAACAGAATGGCTTAAAACACCAGCAGTGTATTCTCTTAGAGCTCTGGAGTCCAATGATGCCAAGTCAGGTACCAGCATTCCAGCTACACCAATGAGTATAGCTGAAGTCGTTGCAGGTGAACATTTTCAGGCCTGGCTAAGCTTTAACACAGTACTCATTTCCTGTCATGGATCACCTCCAATAGGACACTCTAGAGATTAAAAGGAAGCCAAAGAGCCAGGAAACAAGTGTCCACTCCTTGCATGTTCTCAGCAAGTCTGATACATAGCCACTCTTGTATCAGTCTATAGCCAAAAATGGCCTTAGAGGGGGTGAAGACCCATAGACTGTTCTGGTGCCATGATTTTCTTTATTCCTAATCTTACTTAAGTGTGTGTGTGTGTGTGTGTGTGTGTGTGTGTGTGTGTGTGTGCATATACATGCCATGGCACACTTGTGAAGGTTAGAGGGAAACTTTGTGGAGTCAGTTTTCTCCTACCTTTATGTGGGTCCAGCTCAGGCTTACATAGCAGGCCTTCACCTCCTGAGCTCTCTGGGTAGTCAGTATGATTCCAACTATAGTAAGGAAACTATTTCATTCTCTCATCCAATTGAATCTGTCAACCTGTCATTCAGGGTGTACCATTTGCATTGTGTAAAGTTTTAAACCTTGTACCATGCAACTTAGCCTGATGCTGTGGGACTGCTGGGTGGGCAATGAGGACTCAGTAAGAAATAAGAAATGACCAGAACCTGGTAGTGTACTTCATTTCTCTGCCTACTGTACCATTTCCCAGTGTCTGGGGACCATGAGGATACCAACCGTGATTTAGGATGGAGGAAAGGTACTTCCTTTCTTGTTATTTCTCTTCACTTAGGAAGGCAGAGAGCCAGGTCGTATTTGAATGTCATAGAAAGCCATGCGCTACACTTAATCTCTGGAATCTTCTTGTTGGCTCCAGGAGGAGCGCTGGGCAGCACTCCCAGACTGCCTATTGTTCTTTTCTCTTCCTTTGGGACTGTATTGCCCGTGGCCTCTAATGGCACTGTGAAATTCTGTGTAAAAGCCTCTACCAAGAACCACCAGCTGAAAAAAAGCCCAGAAAAACCTCAGGGCTTTAAAACATCTTCCAAACTTTGTTTCATGTGTTTTGAACCTTCGTGATATGTATGTGGAAAGGTTTATTTAGCTTTGATTTGTAAGTACTAGAACCCAAGGGCAGCTTCTCACAGGAAAGAAACAATTTCATAAATGACCACTTAACATAATGGAATATTCACACAGGAAACTGACAATGATGTCATAGTAATTGTCTAAGGCGTGATGTAAGCCCTGGAGTTGTGGCTTTGCAATGAAGGGGGCTCAGCTTTGGATTCCAAGACCATGATTCACCCAGTTTGCCCTTTTAAAAAGTTACTTAAACTCTGCACCTTCAGTTTCCTCACCTGTAGACTAAGGACCATCTTAGTTACTATGGATGAAGTTCCTGGCCTATCATACACAGATGGATGAGCTTCTGAAAAGAACCAAGTGTTAGATATATGCGGCTTTATAGCCTATTGGGTGGTTGTTGTAGCAGTTCAACTTCTATCATTTTAGTGTAGAAACTGCCATAGCCAATATACAAATAAATGGGGGTGACTGTGTTCCAATGATACATTATTTATGCACACTGAAGTATGGGTTTTATGTCACCTTCAAATGCTACAAAATCTTGTGGGTGTTTTTGTCTGCTTTCCAATGCTTTCATAAGTGAAGAGACCATCCCTACCTCCAAACCAGGCATCAGGCAAGTCTAGCCCATGAGCTGACGTTTGCTGGCTCCTGTAGTAGACACTCAGTAATTGCTACTTCCCTTCCCTAGAGAGAACAGTGGGTTGTGAGCCAGGCAGAAAATAATTACTTCTGAGAGAGTGGAGGGCTGTCAACTTGGAATTTTTTTCTCTCTCTTTTTTTTTTCAGAATCATTTGTGAGATGATATTCGTATTTCAATGATAAAGAGATAAACATGTCTATTGAATCTTGCATTCTTTGTATGTTTGGGGGACATGTGAGCAAATTCACTACACTTCTATTTGCATAAGTAGGAACACTAGCTCAGGCCATTTTTCTGGTGTCTGCTGCTGTCTACCTTTGTGGGTATGGGTTTGGGTTTGATCTTAATTTGATGAAGTTTCTCATTGGCCTGAAGTTTGTCAGGTAGCCTAGGATGACAAGTGAGCCCCAAGGTATATACCTGTCCTCACCCTCACAGTACTTGTCACCACAGCACAACATTTTGATGTGGATTCTGGCCTTGGACTCAGGTGTCCACACATGCAAGGCAAGTGCTTTCCCTACTCTTTAAATGTCACGCTGAGTTTTCTTTCTACAGGCTTACCAGTAGTTGGAATGAGAATGGCTCCTGTAAGCTCATGTTTGAATGCTTGTTGTATACTTGGTAGAATTGTTTGGGAAGGATTGGGAAAGTCAGCCTTGTTGAAGGAAGTGTGTCACTGGGGGTGGGCTTTGAGATTCTAAAAGCCCATGTCAGGCCAGGCTCTGTTTCTCTCTATACCTCTTGGTTAGTGATGAGATCTAAACTCTCAGTGTGGCTCTAGCACCACATCTGCCTGCCTACTGCAAAGATGGCCATGGACTCACCCTCTCAAAGTGTTAGCAACTCCCCCCCAATTACATGTTTTCTTTTATAAGTTCCCTTGGAAGCCATAATACACACACACACACACACACACACACACACACACACACACACACACCTTGTGCTTGCTGCTTCAGCAGACCTTTGCTTAGTTGATTTTGAGGACCTTGTTCTCTTAGTGCCCTCCATTCCCTCTGGCTCTTACTGTTTTCTCTTCCATGGGGCTCCCTGAGGCCTGAGGGAGGGATTTGATGAAGACATCCTATTGAGAGCTGAGTGTTCCAAGGTCTCTACCTCTCTGCATAATGTCTGCCTGGGGTTCTCTGTATTTGTTCCCATCTGCTGCAGGAAGAAGCTTCTCTGATGTCAGCAAGGCACTGATCTGTGAGGGTAGCAGAATATCAGCCAAGCACAGTGGTGCACACCTATAGTCTCAGCACTTTGGGGAGACAGAGTCAGGAGGATCTCTGAGTTCGAGGCCAGCCTGGTCTACAAAGTGAGTCCAGGACAGCCAAGGCTACACAGAGAAAAACCAAAACCAAAACCAACCAACTAACCAAACAACCAACCAACCAAACAAACAAACAAAAAAATGTACAGCAGAATACCATTAGGAGTTATTTGATCACTACATGGTTTTCTTTTTTAGACCACTATTATTTGATTTTGCCCTAGGTCCCTGGGCTGTCTAGTCACAGGTTCTTGGTCACCCAGAATCACCTGAAAAGAAAGGGATTGTTTCTAGAGTTCTTAGAGGCACTTAAAATTGCAATATGTGAACCAGACCTTGAAAAATCAAACTCATGGTGTAGCAGAGATGAGTGAGATTGGGGCAGCTGAGTATGTGAGACAGCCTCTGTCTGCTATTCTGGGAAGGGTGCTGGATCAGAGGCAAAGGAGAGCAGTTTGGAGTTAACTACAACCACATTGGCCAGAGTACTTGGATATGAAAGCCAAGAAAATAGGATTCTTTCCCAAAGGTAACTTGGAATACCATACAATGGAGTTTAAACAAATGAAAACATAATTTTGATGTAGCGTTTGTCTAGAGAAGACCAAAACAAACCAAAAACCCCACCTTTTAAAAATAAGAAAGAGAGGCTAGAGAGCTGGCTCAGTGATAAAGAGCAGAGGCTGCTGTTACAGACGACCTGGGTTCCATTCCTAATATGCCATGATGGTTCACAAGCATCAGCAGCTCTAGTTCCAGGAGATACAACACCTTCTTCTGGCCGCTGAGGGCACTGTATACACATCATATGTGGACATGCAGGCAAGAAAAAAAAAACCTAAAATTAAAAAAAAAAACCACTCCCACCAGGCATGGTAGATCATGTGTTTAACCTTAGCACTCTGGAGACAACACCAGATAGGTCTCTGTTAGTTCAAGGCCAGCTTGTTCTACATTGTAGGCCCTAGTATAGCTAGGGCTACATAGAGAGACCCTGTCTCAAAAGATAAAAAAACAAAGACTACCTCCCTATAGTTTCTTTATAGAAAATATGCTTGTATTAATTAGTAGTGTTTCCTCTGATAATTTATGTATGTGTAATTAATGTAGCATTATATCAACTACACTATTGATATTTATTATATCTATAAATAATATATAACTATTATTTTATTATAAAGGGTATGTGTTTATTATTTATTTTTAAATAGCAGAATAGTGTTTGAAAGGAAATAAAAACAGTATTAACATTTTCATAAAATTAAGATTGTATTTTCTTTTTTGTGGCTTGCATATAAGAATGCAATGCTATTACTAACTGATCTCCTCCTATGTCATGTCTGGACTATGTCTAATGATACCTGTGTAGTCTCTTTGATTGCTTTGATGTGGACTTTATTGTTGTCAGTGATTTATGATATGGAAACTGAAGCTATAAAAAAGTCAGGTAATTTTTAGAAAAGGTTTAATGACATTAACAACAATGAACATGTTTACCTGAATGTTGAATTCTCAACTTATATATATAAGTGTTCTTTCTTTCATTTGATTTTTGTTGAATTTGTAACCATGTTAACTTTCCTCTGTCAGGGCATGGCACTTTGTTCATGATTAGACTTCTTTGGGGCCTCGGATGAGCTGTTTGATGGTGTTTTGTCTTGGGAGACTTTATATGTGTCACTTGGCTTCTAGAACACTCTTCTGCCAGTTTTGGCTGCCCTTGCCCTAAAAGTGATTTCTTGAACCATCTTGTTGAACATCTTCATGTTTTCTTGCTATTTGAATAATAGAATTTTGACTTTATTCCTTCAGTATTTGTATTCTACATGTATTGCCAGGTGCATGGCTGCACAGTAGGATATGTAAGGCCAGAGATTTTGTTTAGTCAGTAGAATGCTTGTCTGGGATACAGGAAGCCCTAAGTTCCAGCCTAAGTACCACAGAAATTAAGCATGGTGGCATATGTATATAAACTTAGCATTCAGGAGGTGGAGACAGTAGAATCAGACGTTCAAGATCATCCTTGGCTACATAAATAAGTTTGAGGCCAGCTATGTGAGCTATATATAGCTATATGGGCTATATGAGACATAGGCTCAGAAACAAACAAATAATGCCCAACTAATAGTAAATATTTAGTAACCAAATACAATGTATCAAATATATCTTTTGTTGTCATAATTTACTTTCTTTATTGGTTCTATCTGTGGTTTGGTTTCTCCATGACTAGCTTTGTGAGAAGAATCTAACAGTTTCCTTTTTTTTATATATTAAATCATCATTTGTATTTTTTTCAGAGTCGTGCTCCAATTTCTGCTAAACTAGTGGCCAACATGCTGTCAGTTGCTGGGGCTGATCACATCATCACCATGGACCTGCATGCCTCTCAGATCCAGGTACCACCATTGTCTTTCTGGCCATGGTTAGGTACTAACTCTGTTAACTAATGTTGAAAGGTTTGAGTCTGCACAGCTACTCTCTTGGCCAGTTTACCTTTCCTGTAGATGCTGCCATCTCTCTCACACCTTCCCTCCAACTCATTTCAGAGGAGCAGGGATGCTTTCTTATATGCTCTGTGATGCCATCTAAACGTCTGGAAAATAGTTAAAGTGGTGGCATCATCACGTGCATGTTTGTGTGCACCTATATGTGGAGGCTAGTGGTCAACACTGGATATCTTCGCCAGTCACTCCCCATCTTAGTTTTTATGACAAGGGCTCTCACTAAACCCAGAGCTCAATCAATTCACGTAACTCGGCTGACCGACCAGTGAGCTCTGGGGATCTGCCTGCCTCTGCTTCCGCAGCACTGGGGTTACAGAATGTGTAAGATGCCATGCTTGTTGAGCAAGTACTTTACACATGTACACACTGAGCCATCTCCCTAGTCCTGCAATACACATTTTTAGTTTCTTCATAACCTCTTCTTTTGTCATGAAAACAGGCTACATTTCATGGTGCCTACTTAAGATATATAATGGATGTGAAGTATGTAATTTGTGGTAAATGCTAAAACAACAACAAAAAAACAACTGGTTTCCTCTCTTCCTTGCAGTGCTATTCTTTCCTTCCATGTACTCTCTGTCACATAAATTTCAGAGCATGCCCAGAAAATAGATTAGACTGAAAGATGTCTTGTGACATCTTTATCATTAGATTTATTTCTGTTACAATAACCCACAAGGAGATGGTTCTATGAAAGTATCTTTTGGATAAATAATTCAAATATTACTTAGAGATAGCAATTATCTTTTTTAAAATCTGCATCTAATTAAGCTCAGTTCCTTTTCTCATGGGGCCTGGTGTATGTGTGCAGCGACTGCAAACAGCATCCTACTCAGGGGCTGCTTGTAGTGTTTCTGTAAGGGACCTTGGAGACAGAATTTTCTGGTGGATAATCATATCTCTTAGCTCATGCTGTCTCCACTATAGGCTTTAGACAGGTATATGGGCCACTTTTGATAAACCTCAGGATGTCTATCTATAAAACAACCTGAAAAATAAGGAGCCATGTGATTGAGACCCTACACAGGGTCAAAATCAAGTTTCCTAGCTGCCAGAAGATCCACATCTCAGAGAAGTGATACTTCACCAAGTTTTTTATTAGAATATATGAGGTTTATTAAATGACTATAGGAGAGAAGGGAAGGGGGGAGGGTACCCTGGAGAGAGAAAGAAAGAGACAGAGCCAGGGACAGAGACAGAGGAAGCTAGAGGAAGAGAAGGGAAGAAAGGGTAAAAGAAAGAGCTCACCAGATTTAATGTCCATGAATTTGAAGACATTTGCTGAGAAGCTGCATTTTCTCAATGAATGTGAGACAAATACATTTGCACTCATGGTCCCTCAGGCATGTGATGGGCCCTGCACTCCTGAGAGTTTCCACTGTGCTGAACTGCTGACCCCACCGATCATAAACCTCACTTTTCTGTCAGAAAATAAACCTGCAAAGTGACATTGATTATTTTTCCTTAGGGATTCTTTGATATTCCGGTGGATAATTTATATGCAGAGCCTGCAGTTCTTCAATGGATTCGGGAGAATATCACTGAATGGAGAAACTGTATCATCGTTTCCCCAGATGCTGGAGGAGCCAAAAGGTACCAGACAAGTGACACCATGCAGACTTCTCTCTTTACCTAATTTGCTTTCCTGATTTCAGCATTTCTCTTTGTCTTAAGTGAGAAAGCATGTTTTGTGCACTGGGGGAGGGGGGGAGTTCAATGGTTACAGCGTTTGCCTCATAAACCTGAGGGCTGGAGTTGGGTCTGCAGAACTTATATGAATGCTGGGCATGCTTAAAGGTCTGCCTGTGATTTCAACCTTGGAAGGCAGAGATGGGAAATCCCCAGAACTATCTGACTAGCTCGGATTTAATTGGGAGACACTGCCTCAATAACTAAGGTAACAGCAATCTAGGAACATTCCTGGCATTAACCTGGGGCCTAGACTATGTGTGCACATACATCCACACCACACAATGGCATATGAAGAACATCTTAGAAAGTGTAATGTGTGTGTGTGTGCACGTGTCTGCGTGTGTGCGTGTGTGTGTGTGTGTGTGTGTGTGTGTGTGTGTTGCTGGGGATAATACTCAATGCCTCATAGATACTAAATAAGTGCTGTGTCTTTGAGCTATGTGCTGTGTCTTTGAGCTATATCGCTACCCCAAGCACGCTTGCTTTTAATTATATAATACTATATTCTGCAAATGAGCAACTAAATAGGTCTCAGGCTTTACGTCTAGGGCAGAAGCCCATCACCCTCTCAGCATTTCACATTAGTCCTGAAAATAAAACAAACACATATGTGCACTCTATATAATAAGGATTGTAGTTAACTGAGTTAGTCCTAACCACAAACACTTGACGGGAGTAGCCAGAATAAAACCCATTTTTTTTCCAAAGGAAAAGTATTGTCCTTCCTTTGAAACGGGAATGTGTGGAACAACAAGAAAGGGAGATGGCTAACATCTGACTACATCCAGATGGGGGCAGGACTGCACTATGGTGGTCTGGGGGATAGGGCTGAGATGGGGAAGGGCCAGCAGCTTGGCCTCTCCCACCTATGCAGGGGCTTCCGTAAAGCAGGGAGCTAAAAGCCAGACCCCTAGCCAATAAACAGGGCCTTTGGATGAGGGAGAAAGCAATCACCCATGAGAAATCCATCCACAAGCCTGTGATACCAACATGAGATTATGAGGTCCCCCTGGGGTACTGGACTCCCTGGGCTAAGAAAATTAAGGCAAAAAATTAGTTCCAGGCTACAGTACCCCTATGGAGTAAGACTTCCACAGTTGGAGTTGGCAGGGGAGAAGTTGCTGAAGAATGTGACCCGTCATTCTGCTCATCCAAAGCCAGCCAGCCCTGAGAGCCCAATATGCCTGGACTCAGTGTATAGCTAGCAAGGCACAGCTAGCCAGTGCTTAGGAGTGATGGTCAAATGAGCAAGTTTAAAGACAAACTTGCTATGCTGCCATAGTGGCAGCCTAAGGAAGTAGTACTGAGTAGCAGAGTCAGCCAGCTGCATGGAGAGCTTGAAAGAGTCTGTGAGTCATTAGGGCACTTGGTGTTGAGGATGCAACAAGAATAAGGAGATGATGCTGATTCGATGGACTGCTTACTGCAAACTGAGCCTTAAGACCCTGAACCTTGTAGAACTTGCCAGCTGCTATCTGGGAAGACAAAACCTTGTGGAGTGGAGTTTTATTGCCAAGGTAGAGGCCACCATAAGAAAGGAAAACTTAAGAGGAACCTCCACCCACCAGCTAAAGTAAAGAGGCTCATAAATGTGAGTCAGTCGTTTGAGTCCAGGGTCAAGAGTGACCATCAAGCTTCAGAATAACCCCAAAGTGCAGTGATCTTGGGTGTGGCTCAGTGGTAGAACATTGCTAGGCATACCTACAGCCCTGGATTCCATCCCCAGCACTATACAGACACACTTGAATATACACTTTCTCTCACACACACTCACATTCACATGTAGCTTCTCCCCATATTTTTAAAACACCACAAATAAATTTATTAGGAAGATACTGGATGACTCAAAAATTAGCTGGGAAATGGAAAAGCAGGCTTTGAAAACATGCAGAGGGGCTGTAGAGATGGCTCAGCGGTTAAGAGCACTGACTTGCTCCTCCAGAGGTCCTGAGCTCAATTCCCAGCAACCGCATGGTGGCTCACAACCATCTATAATGTGACCTGATGCCCTCTTCTGGCCTACAGGTGTACATGCAGGCAGAGCACTGTATACGTAATAATAAATAAACGAATTAAAAAAAATAAAATCCCGAAACAGAGCACACAGTCACAGCTATCACATCTCTCCTAGGCCAGGGGCTCCAGGCCTGGGAGGTAATTGGGTTATAGGAAGAGCTGTCGGTTTTAAGTCATGCCTATAGTTTACCCATGTAAAGTCTAAAGCTCCGTGCTTTTCAGTATATTCTTTGATTTGTGTGACTGTCACTGCTATCCACCTCCATGACAGCCGGTGGAAACTCCATGTCCCAGAGCAGTTGCCACCCATGTCCACGGAAGCCTTTGGCTACACCAGTCTACTTCTATGTTGACTACACTAAAAGACATTTTCATATCCATTGATCAATCAGCAAATGACCATTTTGTCTGACACTAAGAAAAAAGAAAATAGATCTTTGGACTAAGTAGCCTAAAGAATAATAGATTCCATGGATTTCTTTTGGCCCTTTCCTTTTTGCTATCCCAACGGTCTCTCAATATAGCCAAAAATATCATTCATGTGTTCTGCAAAAAGAAATTGAAATAAGGAGCCAGTAAGATGGCTCAAGAGCCATCCAAGCCTGACAGGCTGAGTTTGTTATCTGGGACCCTCATAGGAGGAGAAAACTGATTTCTACAAATTATTCTCTGACTGCCATACATGTGCCTTTGCACATGTGCGCATGAACACGCATGCGCACACACACACACACTATAATAAATTAAAACAAATTGAAAGAATAGTATGAAAGGTGAGTCAGCTTCACTGTTGTTCTTTCCAGTGTTTGGATGGTATTCAAACATACTCACCCTGCTCTGTAGATGCAGATAATAATGTGCTACTATGATTTGAATGTGGACTGTTTTCCCGAGCCTTCCGTGTTTGCACACTTGGGCCACAGCTGCTTTGGGAGGCAGAGTGTGACAAGGAGAAGAAGGTCATTGTGGCGTTGGCTTGTAGTTTATAGCCCAAAGCAGCTTCTGCTTGGTTCTTTGCTTCCTGTTCCTCTAAGATGCGGTAAATATGAGCCACCTGCTCCTGCCACCAAGAAGCTGCCTACTCCGAGCTATTTCCTCCCATGATGGGCTATATTTCCTCAAACCATGAGCCAAAGTGAAACCCCTCCTCTTTGAGTTGTTCTTTGTCAGGGGTTTGATCACATCGGTAAAAATAGTATGGATCCTGTACACACTTCTCCACTTGGGTTTTTAAAGATGAACTTGCTATATTTTAGCAGTAATCCCATAGTTATGTAACAGATATTCTTGATCACTTTTCAAGGGAGGAGGTATTTATTTTGGCTTGTAGTTTGAAGGTACAGCCTATTATGGCCAAGAAAGCACAGCAGCAGAAACATGAAGCAGCTAGCCACATTGCGTTCTTGGTTAGAAAACACATAAATGCCGATTCCCAGTGTTTCTTCTCTTTTCTATTCAGTTTAAGAAACCATTCCATGGGACGGTGCCACCTATATTCAGGGTTACCTGGTTGCTTTTATATCTGTGTAATAGTCACTTACATGTGGGTGTGTCATTTCCATGATGCCTTGCCACTCACGCACAGACACTGTAGTTTATGTAGTCCAGACGCAGCAGACTTCCTTTGACACTTTGCATACTTGTCTAACTAAGATACATTCCTAAAAGTAGAACCAGTAACCCACAGGCACAAGCCATTTGAGTTTGGGTGGACAGTGCCCAAAGTGGGTCGTTCAGGAAAAATATTCCAGATGGCACTGCCCAGTATGGCTGCTACTGTCTTGATATGCAGCCTTGCTCACATAGTGTATTATCAGTTCCATTTGACATTCTAGGGAGCTGACCTTTGTGACCTTTGTGACCTTCGTGAACTCGGGTTATTGTGAGTGAGAGCAGGCGTCGTTTCTGGCATGATGATTTTTTCCATGAGCAAAACTGTTGTTGTCTTGCCTGCAGACTTTTACCTGTGGATTGGCAAAGGTACAGGATTACAGCTCTGCCTTTCATGAATGTCTCCCCTGATTTTTAATGTCCTCCCCCTTTTATATGCTTATTCCCTGAAGGCCTTTCAAAACCATCTTACAGTTATGCTTTCTTCTTCACATTCTGGCTTCTGGGCTTATGAAGCACTTGCCTTTCTCTTAAATTTTTTCTTCTCTTGTGATTTTGGATATTTTTAAAGATCTCTTTTTCTCTTTTAATGTTCTGATTTTTCTTCCATTTGACATTTATTGGGAAATAAAAGGTAAAATAAAAATCCAATTCTCCCTCTCCTCCACCAGCTATCTAGTCATTCAAGAACTATTGAATTATCCATCCTTTCTCTATTGCCTTAAAACAGCATCTTTTACTATATATTAAGTTCTTCTATCTACCTGTGAGCTCCTACTTTTTTCTTCCTTAAATTTTATTTTATTATAATTTATTCACATTACATGCTGATTGTAATCCCCTCGCCATTATCGGTCTGTTCCCACCCTCCCCTCTCTCTTCCATCCTATTCCCCTCCCCTAGACCTCTGACAGGTGGGGTCCTCCTCCCCCACCATCTGACCACAACCTATCAGGTCTCATCTGAATAGCCTGCATCCCCTTCCTCTGTGTTCGAAGGGGCCTCTCCACTTAAGGGGCAGCAATCAAATCATGGGCATCAGAATTCATGTCAGAGTCAGTCCCCTGCTCTTCCTCCCACCCCCCTTCCCCATGTAGAGAATGAGCTGTCCATAGGCTTATTTTTAAAATCACAGAACACAGCTTTGGAGATGCTCAGTGGGTAAGCACTCTTTCTGCTCAAGTATGAGCACCTGAGTTCAATTCCCAGCACTGGTCTAAAAAGCCATGTATGGCCACATACCCCTGTCACCTTAGCACAGTGAAGAGTAGTGGCAGAATGTTCAGTGGGGCTTGTTGATTGACAGCCTAGCTCCAGGTTCAGTGAAGAGACCCTGCCTCAAAGTGTAAGGTAGAAATTGATAGAGCAAGAAGTGTGATGGCCAACAAGAAAAGTTGCTCAACCATGTTCATAACAGCCTTATTCATAATAGCCAGAACATGGAAACAGCCTAAGTGTCCCTCAGTAGAAGAATGGACAAAAAAAACCTGTGGTACATATACACTATGGAATACTACTCAGCTATTAAAAACAAGGAATTCCTGAAATTTGTGGATAAATGGATTGAGCTAGAAATGATCATAATGAGTGAGTTAACCCAGAAGCAGAAAGAGTCAAATGGTATATACTCACTTATATCTGCATACTAGCCCAAGGGGCATGTCCCACGAAAGCCTTCACTTACCAGGAAACTGGGACAGAGGGGAGGACATCCTATTGGGACTCTAGATGAGAGAAGCATGGGAGAATAGCAAAGTAGAAGGATCCAGAGGGTCCTAGAAACCTACAAGTAGAACATTATGATAGGCAGATTTGGGCCCAGGGGTCCCGCTCAAACTAAGGCACCAGCCAAGGACAATACAGGTGGTAAACTTTAAACCCCTTCCCAGATCTAGCCAATGGTCAGAACATTCTCCATAGTTGAGTAGAGAGTGGGATATGAGTTTCTCACGTACTCTGGTGTCTCACATTTGACCATGTCCCCTGGAGGGGGAGACCTGGTGGCACTCAGAGGAAGGACAGCAGGTAGCCAAGAAGAGACTTGATACCCTATGAGAATATACAGGGGGAGGTAATCCCCCACAGGAACAGTCATAGGGGAGGGGAATAATGGGAAAATGGGGGGGGGGGGAAGAATGGGAGGATACAAGGGATGAGATAACCATTGAGATGTAACAAGAATAAGTTAATAAAAAAAAAGAAGTGTGATGGCTAATTCTAGCCTCTGGGTGTATATGCCTACACACACTTGTGTACACATACTGCATCACACACACACACACACACACACAAGAGAGAGAGGCAAAGAGATGGAGGGAGAGACACAGACAGAGAGTAAGTAAATCACCAAGTTTAAAATGTTATTTTGTTTAAAAGTCCCCAGAATGCTCTCATCTAGCTACTTCTGCTCCTGCCCCCTCTGCTGAGAAAGACCAGTTCTGTAGGGGTACACATGTAGGAATGTGAGTCACCTTCTTTCTCTTTACCCTGTCTGCTGTACTTCCTTGTCATCATCATGTCTTGGAATGGGCTATTCTCCCACTGACAGTCCCACTGGAACAGCCTAGCAGGTAGTATGCAAAGTCATATTTCACTAGAGAAAAGATCTGTCTATCTGGAAAATCTAATTCTGATGTTTTAGAAAAAGCTTTGGGGCCAAATCTTTCCAAGTAAAGCTTTGTCTTGCCACAGGAGGTCACTCTTGAGTAGTCTTTGAAACTTAATTGAGGAACATAGACCAATAAGAAAGAAGCATCCCTATAGTAATTAAATACATGTATGCACATATATATGCACATATATTAAATACAACTATAAAGGGTTGTGGGAAGTAGGTAAATCTGGGTGCTTAATATGTAACCTTTTTCCTGATTATATGTTCTTTGATCATGTACTACCAAAAAATTCAGTTAGAAGGAAGAAAAATTTAAACTACTTTATAACCTTAGGGACACAAATAAGAATAATTTAGTGTACTAGATGTCCTGGGAATTCACACACACACACACACACACACACACACACACACACACACACACACACACACACACACACACAGAAGAAGGGAGGGTGAGAGAGAGGGGGAGGGGAGAGGAGTAGAAGAAATAAAAATCACATCTGTGCACCTGGGAATGGTACAGCTTGGCAGATAAAAGTGCTTGCCATGCAAGCCTAACCCTGAGTTCAGTCTCCAGGACCCACAACTTCCAAGAGTTGTCTTTTGACCTCTACAGGCATAGCATGGCCTGTGCATGCCCGCACTCGTGCCCATACTACAAATAAATAACATTTAAATAAATATATATATTCACATTACTTGATGCGTAAACTGCTTGCTGTGTAAGCATGGTGCCCTGAGTCTGTTATCTCCAGCACCAATATAAAAGGTAGGTGTGCTGTGCCTGTCTCTTAATACTAATGAGGCAGAGACAGACAGATTCCAAGGGCTTGCTGGCCAGCAGGTCTAGCCAAAACAGTGAACTCCAGGTTCAGTGAGAGCCCTGGCTTCAAGAAGAATGTGGAGAGTGACAGAAGAAGACACCCAACACCAAGCTCTGGATTCCATACACAAATGCAATCAAACAGAATTGTTATTCTGTCTCTTTCTGCCTATGATTTCAATGTGATTTGTTGTATTAGCCTTACTCATTTGGGGCACATATTGAGTCTCCATTGTGTACATAGAATTAGTTACATGCAGCTTTCTCAGGAAATGATAATATTATATCAAACCAGGGGATCTGGGGCAGGAATCTTTCTTTCCCTTTTTTCTTAATGCTGCATGAACCAGCAAGTAACTGACATGGCTGGAACTCCACCCAGATCAAGTGTGCATGTGCCTCAGCGCCAAGAGCCACAGAGCTCACTGGCTTTCCCTGGCCTCTGTGCCTTTCTGTCTGTCTGTTTGCAGTGGGGTTGCAAGGTCATACCTGGACTTAGAACTTCAGCCACAGTGCTGTCCTGTGGAGCAGGTGCCCTTCCTACTCCTTACTGGATAAATAAATACAAATTATTTAGTATCTGCATTTTGCACAATCTGCTCAAGTGCCTTTTCTTGAAGAAGAAGAAGAAGAAGAAGGAGGAGGAGGAGGAGGAGGAGGAGAAGAAGAGGAGGAGGAGGAAGGAGAAGAAGAGAGAGAAGAAGAAGAAGAAGACGAAGAGAAGAAGAAGAAAGAAGAAAGAGAGAAGAAGAGGAGGAGGAGGAAGGAGAAGAAGAAGAAGAAGAAGAAGAAGAAGAAGAAGAAGAAGAAGAAGAAGAAGAAGAAGAAGAAGAAGAAGAAGAAGAAGTAGTCGTCTCGTGTTCTGAAAGACCACTTTTTCTTAATGAGAGTTTAAAAGGTTTATTGTGAAATTGGCATGTGCACGGTATATACTTGAAGGTGATTATGGGGCAAAATTTTTGCCTGCCTTCAAATTACAGGCTTCTTCCAGTTAGCTGTTTAAGTAAAGAAGCTGTTGGTAAATGGACAGCGTTAGAAAGGAAGGTTGTCTGCTGGTATGTCTAGGGTTTTGTTTCCTGCTGTGGTTTTTTTTAGACTGTTTTCAGATTGTATCGTTTTCCTGAACATATCTCCATGCTTCTTTTCCTGTGGACATGCAGTGTTAGTGTCTCTAAACTCACAGTCTCACTTCATGGCGGATGCTTAGAATTCCTGCTGGTCCTCTCTAGGTGCCCTGTCTTTACTTCTTTAAGATGTCTGATCTGTAGTTTTTTTGTAGTTGCTTAAGCATTCATTTTTTGCGTGTATTGCTCAAAGGTTCAGTGTCTTCCAGTAGTTCTGGAAAATTCTTAGACGTGTGTGTGTGTGTGTGTGTGTGTGTGTGTGTGTGTGTGTGTGTGTGTGTGTGTCCAGAGGTCAACCTCAGGTGTCGTTCTTTAGTAGCTATCTGTCTGTGTTTTTTGTTTTTTGTTTTTTGTTTTTTTTGTTTTTTTTTTTTTTTTTTTTTTTTTGAGACTGGCTTTTTCACTGTAACCTGGAATTCCCACTTTGTCAGCCTGCCTGACCAGTGAGCCCCAAGTTGGCTATCTCTGCCAACCCCAGGACTGGGGTCACAAGCACATACCACCACACCTAGCTTTTAGGTAGATACAGGGGCTCAAGCTCGAGTCTTTCTGCATGCGTGGCAGGCACTTTCCTAGCTGAACCAGCTTCTTTTTCTCTTTGACAAACTACAGCTACTCTTGCCACTTTGTCACTCTGCTGTGCATGGCTTTGAGCTCATTTTACATGTTTCCCTTCTCTTTTGTTTTTTAGGTTACATTCTGAACTCTAACTTCATCTCATCTTTAATCCACTTTATCTAGATATTTTCATTTTGTTAGCTACCATGTTTATAAGTTTGATAAAAAATGTAAATGTACTATTTTCTATTTCCAACCTTTCTTTTCTTTCCCAACTCTTCATTGGGCATTCCTCATTACCCTTTTATTCTTATTTGGGCATCCATTTTATTTTCTCAAAACATGAAACAATTCCATCATCCTCATTTTCAACTAATTCCAGTGGCTCATTCCTTGGTCTTGTGATTTGGTTACAGCTGTTTCTGGCTTCCAGTTTGGGTGTCTTGTTATCCTTGGATGTCTTCTGGCCCCCCTTTTTTTGTACAAAAAATTTTTTGTACTATTGAGAGGACTTTCACATATTTCTTTTGGGTTCCTTTAAGAACTACCCCCAAATTATTGCTTTAAATTCACCTCTCTGCTTGAGGATTTTCATCCTATAAATAATGGGAACTGAAATAAGCAACCATCAGGAGACTGCAGATGTGGTTTAGAATGTTCTAAAAAAAGGAACTGACCTTCACTCAGCATCAGAAATAAGGCAGGGTAAGCATCCTTCCTGTTCCCATGGGGCAGTAGGATGGGATTTCAATGTTATTACTCTGGAGGGGAAAAGTGTGGCACTTCTGTTACCCAACGGTTTCCTGTTAGATCCTTGTTTCAACGGGGTCCTAGGTTTACTTTCTCCCCTGCCACCACCCTCCAACAGTCCCAGCAACAAAGCACAAACTGCAGATTGTTAGGGGGCTGGAGAGATGGCTCTGTGCTTAAAAGCACTTGCTGTTCTTATGTGATAATGGAACAGAGCTAGATTCCCAATACCTGTGTTAGGCAGCTCACAACCACCTGTAACTCCCAACTTCAGGGATCGGATGCCCTATTCTGGCATCTGTGGACCCTTGTGTGGTGCACACACACACACACACACACACACACACACACACACACACACACACACACACACAATTTAAAGACTATTAACACTCCTAGGAGAGCTTCAGAGAAAAGACTGTGCCTCCTGCAGCTTCTCAGTGTCACCTGCTTCTACCAGCTGTACAGCTAGTGGTTTTTTTTTTCCTACCACCTCAGCTTTAGGGTACATCTGTGATGGTAATTTCCTCAAATTCCTGCATCATCTACCTTTGTGATTCTTTCTATTGAGAATAGTCAAGCTGCCTAATTATCCAGAGGGCCAGATTTCAGCCTCAAATATCATGAAACTCTGAGTTTGGATCGGGAGCACCCATGGAAAAGTTTGCCATGGCTGCATTGCCAGCACTAGAAAGCAAAAAAGGGTAGGTCTTAGGAAGTTGAGAGGCAGTAACTGAACCCTAATGGCAAGCTCTTGCTTCAGTGAGAGCTCTGTCTCAAAGTGATACAGTAGAGTACCCACTTCCTTGTCTAGCTTCTGCGCATGCATGAGCAGAAGTACTATACACATTTATAAACACACACACACATGCGCACGCACACAACCCAAAAAGCAAAGAAAGATTGTCTCATTTTCTTCGATCATATTGAGTAAAAGAAAGTTGGAGGCTGTGAAAATTACTGGCTGAATAAGTTGTCCAGAGTTCCTCATGTTCTAGCAGTTCAGCTCCCAGATCAATGCTCAAAAGATCTGAAAAAAGAGCCTCAGCTATGCAGATGCCAAGAAGCATGGCAGCACAATTACTAGGGATGGGCTTTTCCTTATGGTTTTGTGACATGTTTTGTAACTAGGCAGAAGTTTGTGGCTGTGTATCGTTGTGAATACACTGAATGCCATGAAGTGGTTTAAAAGATAAAGTCTACATTATATGTATTTTGCCACAATTTTCAAAACTCCTGGCCATGTTGAAAGTCTTCAGCCTCAGGACATGGTAACCTGAGTGGAATACTAACTATGTCTGCTTTAGGCTGTCCTCTCAGACACAAAAAGTGGGTTTTCTCTGATAGTTGTCCACTACTTTGTCCTGATGCAACACATACTTCTTTTTTGGTTGTCATCTGAGGATGACATGCTGAATAGCCCTACATGAAAGGATAGCCTCTGTGCACTGCTTCCTAAGTTGGTATGGATTTGTGTTAGCCCATCCATTTCTTTTTAAACCTGAGTTTTTATGGTGACAGATTACTGTTTTAAAAATTAAAATAGGAAAACCCTTAATGCCACATGGTATTGATGCATTGTTTTGAAGAAGTGTCATCATCAAAGTGTATTTTTCAC
The DNA here is from genome assembly GCF_903995435.1 of Acomys russatus. NCBI lineage: Eukaryota > Metazoa > Chordata > Mammalia > Rodentia > Muridae > Acomys > Acomys russatus. The sequence continues at coordinate 27,684,781 of NC_067169.1, forward strand.
AGATAAATGCAAACTGCCGTGGGCTCGCTCACTCTCCTGCCTTCCCTTTCTCTCTCCCTTGTATACTCAGGTCCACCCCCACCCCCCCCCCCCCACCCGCCCCGAGTTGGCAACAATGATCAGCCACAGTGGATGGCAGAGGAATTAGAGTCAGGCAGGTGTGGCCAACTTTCGGACACTGTAACACTATGTTATCACATTTGAGAACCACACAATTAGGGTTCATTTTTAAATCTCATTGTTGTCCTGTTTGATAATATCATACATTCATAGCATGTTTTGATCAAATCCTCACTCCCTTCTCTCCCCTCCAATTCCCCTCCTGTTTCCCCCACCACTTTTCCCTCCCAACTCCATAGGCTCTTTAAAAAAAAAAACAACCTTAGACTTGAGGGATGGCTTAGCAGTTAAGAACACTGGTTACGTTTCCAGAGGACCCACGTTCTATTCCCAGCACCCACATGGTAGCTCATAACTGTCTATATGAGTTCCAGGGGACCCAAAACCCTCTTCTGGATTCCATGGGCACTGTAGACACATGATACACCAGGTAAAACAATCATACATATAAAACAAAAATAAATATTTTTTAAGTCTCATGTTTTGAGTACATTTACAATTTGTGTTGGGGCATATTCATAGTGTCCTTGGTGACATATAGCCTACCAACTTTCGGGATGGGCACATCTGAACAGAATCTCATTAGGTCTCAATAACACCCCTCTCACAAGCCTACAGATTGCCTGGATATGTCTAACTTGGTTCCAGAAACCAAGCAAATGGTTAAGTCCTAAGTAGCTTGCCTTAAGTTGTGCCTGTGAGTTTTAAATGGACTAACAAATGGCGTATCGGTCCAGCAGGCTTACCCAGCTGCCGTGGGTGCCCTGACATGTGTGGCAAGCTGCAAGAGAGGCAGAATTCAACATTAGCCTGTTCCATGTGGATTGTGTCTCGACTAGGCCTGGTGTCACAAGTGTGGCCCATGCAATCCTTTTCATTATCTTGAGTGTGGTTGCTTGCTGTATGCCTAAAATATTTTTTTTTCAAAAACAGATTTTGGTTTTTAGTCCTAAGAGATTCATACATATTAGTAAACAGGGTTTCTCAGTAAGGGCCTGCCTGGAGTTCGCTAAATAGACTAATATGAATTATTATCAAGACCCAGGGATCTGCCTATTTCTGTCTCCCCAGTGCTAGAATCACAAGCATGTGCTGTCACTCTTGGCTTTTTAAGCATGCATACTAGGGATTCAACTCAGGTCCTTATTCTTGCTAGGCAAACATTTTACAATTGGGCTGTTTCCCCAGCCTAGGATCCAGTAATAACTTCTTAGATTGACTGTGTTAGTATGTTCCTTTGCTTCTTTCCACAGGGTTACATCAATTGCAGACAGGCTGAATGTGGAATTTGCTTTGATTCACAAAGAGAGAAAGAAAGCAAATGAAGTGGACCGGATGGTTCTGGTGGGTGATGTGAAGGACCGTGTGGCTATCCTGGTGGACGACATGGCTGACACGTGTGGTACCATCTGCCATGCTGCAGATAAGTACGTGGGATGGTCCAGGAAATAGGCCAAGAAAACATCTCCTTAAGAAAGAAAAACATCCATTTAAAATGTTATTTTAATTATTTATTTGTGTGTATGTGCTTGCATGTGTATGTATCTGTGCGTACACACACGTTAGGGAGGCATGCATGCTATGGTACAGTGGTGGTATCTGCATGCTATGGTACAACTTTGTGAATCAATTATCCCCTTCCATTATGAATCACGAAGATGGAGCTCAACTTGTCAGGCTTGGTGGCAAGTACACTCGCACATTGAACATCCATTATCTGAAATTTAGCATATTTTTCTTAATTGTTGCTGATGGCTTGGCATTAGAGTTTTAGGCCAAAGGAGACTTTAGGCTCTTTGTTCCAGTCCTCTTTCCTTGAGAGAAAAAACATGAACAACAACAAAAATCCATGGGCTTTTTCGTTTCCCAGGTTGGACTTTCAGGTCATTTTTAAAAGGTCAGAGAATGTGCTTCCCTAGAAATCAGGTCCAGAAGGGCAGGGTGTTTGGTTTGTTTGTTTGTTTGTTTTCATTTGTCTTCACCCTTGCTTCCTTCAGCTCAAACTTTAGGCTACAGATGTATACTTGGCGGGATAGGAGCTTCCCCGACTCCCTTGCCACACACGACTGTGAAATACAATTTGCGATATTCTCGCTGCCTTGCTTGTAATATGCTGGCTTGATTACATATTGCATGTTTAGGGATATTAATTGAAACCAGTGGTTTTCAACATAGGGTAGATTGTTCCTTGGGCAGTATTTGACAATGTCTAAAGATATTATTGGTTGTCACAAATAAGGGCATGGGGGTGTTGCTAGTGTGTGGACGTAGGATGCTACTGAATTTTCCTACAGTGGACAAGGTAGCCCCTATGACAAATAATTATATGGATATAAATGCCAGAGTTGGTTGCTAATCCTTGATTTAATGGAATATAAAGCATTTTGCTAGCACATACATTTAAAAGATCCTAGCTTAGGATAGTAAATAAAAATGGATTTTGTCCCATCTTTTCTTTTATAGGAAACACTTTTCACTTGTAATAATGAGACAAGGTAGAGTACTTCAAGAATATTTGAATATTTGTGGTCACTTAATTTTTTTGAAACAGATTGTTGCTTAGTAGCTCTGGCTTATACTGCAGTCAAAATCTTCTGTCTTGGCCTCCCTAGTGCTATGGTTACAGCTATGAAATATCACTAATAACTTTTTTTCTTCTATTTTGCAGGTTACTCTCAGCGGGTGCCACCAAAGTTTATGCTATCCTTACCCATGGAATCTTCTCTGGGCCAGCTATTTCCAGAATAAATAATGCTGCCTTTGAAGCTGTTGTTGTCACCAACACAATACCACAAGAGGACAAAATGAAACACTGCTCCAAGATTCAGGTACTTTCTATACCCCAGGCAGAACCATGCACCAAACAAGGCATCTCGTCAGTCCCTTAAATAGCATCCAGCCTTCTGTTTGCTAAGGCAGATGCTAGCAGCGACAGAAGTTTCTCATCACAGTAAGATATCAGTCATATTAGATCCCTGAGAAAGGCCACAATCAAGAGGACAATGGTTGCTATTTAGAAATAGTACATGAAAAAGGAAGGGAGGAAAGGAAGGAAGGGAAGATGGAAATGGAAAGGAAAGGAGGCTGAGGATGTAATGCCATCGGTAGAGTGTTTACATAACATGCATGAATATGGGGGTTCCAGCCCCAGCACTGAATAAAGTAGTCATGGTGGTGCACACCTACAACCCCTGCACTCAAGGAGGTGGATTCAGGAAGATCAAGCACCCAAGAGCATCTTCATATTTAAAGCCATCCTAGGAGGGATGAGACACTCATTTTGAAAAAGGAATTTAAAAAGAAAATTTTTAAAACCAGAAAATTATCTATGTGTGGTGGTACTTGCAATGTAGAGGCAGGACTATCGTGAGACCAGCGTGACTACACATTATCTTGTCTCACAAACAAAGAGAAGGGAATAGCAAATGGCACCAATGAGATGGCTCAGTGAGTAGACAGAGAGAAACAAAAGAAATAGCAGATCATAAGATAACAATATAAAACATCAAGAGAATTGGGGAAATAGCTTCGTATAGCACTTGCCTAGCATGGCCAACACTAAAAAGCAAAAGTTAAGCATATATATTACCCAAAAAGTCTACCCCGGAAAATGGAGTAGGTGAGGCAGCAGGCTATGCTAATCACGTATGGGGACCTACTTTTTCATGTCCCTCCTGACTATATGCCCACAGACTACTAGAGAGCTGATGGCAGTCACTTGACACCACTGCAGCTTCTGTTTCGAATTGATCTTTCAGTGACGCCCCTGGCCAGTCATTGTGTCCTTAGAAGCCCTCAGTGAGCATAACGATGGGACACAGTGGTGTTTTTCATGATTTCTGATCATGCTAGATTACAGAAAAGGTCATTTCAGCACAAGGAAATCAGTTTGAAAATTGTCAGAGTCATGGCATGAGGGTGTTTTTATGCATGATCAACAGTACATTAATAACTGCTATCCAACGGCCAAGTCTAGCCCAAGTCTTTAAATAAGGTTTTATTGACACATAAATGCTGGTATACTGGGATTATAGTCAAAGCTTAAGATACAAAATGAAAGTTGTAACATTAAAAAAGACTGTAGTTGCTATATAGTTTATAGAGTAGAGAATAACCCTTGCCACTGAATATAGAAAACTAATTTTTAAACAGCCAGTGTACCAAGAAGGGACCATCTGTAGGTAACAGCAACCCTGAATGTCCTCGCTGAAAATCTTCCCAAGAACTGATAATAGTAATTGGCTCTGCTGGTCTTGATGCCTGTGAAGCTGAAACCTGCAGTTGTTTGTCTTTTCTTTCTCAAAGAAATGGCTGAAAGAGGTTTAACCGAAACATACCATATGTGTGCTGGAGAAGACATTTGTAGGCTTTCTGGCTTTTCAGCTTTGAAAGAAATAGATCTCACTCTGGTCTTTTGTGTTTTTCCCTTGCTATTCAGGTGATTGACATTTCAATGATCCTGGCTGAGGCCATTCGAAGAACCCACAATGGGGAATCCGTGTCCTACCTGTTCAGCCACGTCCCGCTGTAGTCCGGATTGGGATACTGAAGGTGGAGCAAGCCTCCTCCCACTTCTCATGGTCTTTGTTTGCCTGCTGTTTTAGCATTAGGACTCAGCAATTCTAGGATGATCACTGGCAAATGCTATCTATGTACACTCTGAGATTCCTTGTCTACCCTTCTAACGCTCAAGACTACTTCTTTCCAGTTTGGGGGTGGGGCCAGAGAAAGGTGGTGGTTGTTTGGTCTTTAAGTGAGCTGATAATGAGAAATAATCATTTCCTTCATTCCTTTTTAGTGCTTTGAGCCAACAACTTTTAAGCCTAAAATTCCACTGAGGAAATTTGTCATATATATATTTTGAGGTTGCCAAAGGTGACTTCAGATGAAAGCCTTCTGTGTAAATATATAATGATATTTAGATATTCGGGGGAAATCCTAAATACCCTTTGCTTCAAAGTCAACCTTGGAAAATTTATGCTATCATGCATTTCGAATTTTTGGTTCTTTCTTTTTTTTTTTTTTAATGAGAACTAGGTTTATTTTATTGTTGCCCTTAATTGGGACTGAATTTTATTGAGCCTAAGATGGTCACTGACATATTGACTTTTCCAAGTAGATATTAAATATATTGAAAACAATATAAGGCTGTACTATTTTTAATTGCCACTTTAGGGATATGTCATAATTGTTAACTTATCTGAAACTCCCAAATTATGATCAGTGATCACTGTGATTTGGGTGCCACTTCAGGATGTAGTCAATGAGTTGATGGCCACATTGATGTACAATTGTTATCTATCCCAGGGGAATTGCTCCTTAGGAGGCAGCTCATGTCCTACCATCTTATTCTCAGACTTTAGCAATAGCCTTTACTTTGCATTTTTCCGAATAATTTCTTCTTGTAATTGCTTCTTGTCCACCAAAAGAAAGACTCCTTGAAATCCCCCCACATTTTTAGGCTGATTATTATTTTGGGTTTTTTTTCACATAAATAGAATGAGGAAGTTTTAAGAATGCTATCAAATGTACATACTCAAATACTGCTTAATGAGCTTGAGTTAAATGTTCCTTGCTCCTTTGTAATCAGAAATATGAAATCTCTAATGGCTGGTTATCCTCTCTAAAGCTGTTAAAATGTAGATGGGAAATGCCTGCAAAACAACGGATACAAAAGTAAATAGTTATTCCCTTAAAATAATCTTCAAAAAAGTAGTCCAAAAAGCATTGTGAAGAACAATTTCACTGATGGCATTCTAAATAAAATGCTCCTTTAACAAGGTGTGGAGGAGGTTCATATCTGTACTCCCAGCTTCTCGGAAAACTGAAGCTTAATGTACAGAATGAGTTCCTGCTCAGCCTGGGGTAGAGAATTGAGACTGTGTGCCATAACGCAAAAACAAAAAGCATCATTGAGAATGGCAAAGACCACCCATTGGCTGACTGTTGATCAGCCTAAATTCTGCAGGTAGAAAAAGCTTACCCATCTAAGTAGTACACACAACTTGCACTCTAGAATCAGCCTTCAGAGCAAAGCAAAGTTAGAAAGTATCATTTATGGTATTACAGAAACTGGCATTTTGACAGTACCGTATTTGTAACTGTTCTGAAGAAAGTAGTCCCATCACCTGGGATATTCAGCTCTGGGGTACAGACTGTAAAGTCTTGGCTATACATATGTCAAAACCCTATTTGACACTATGCAACTGTTATTTTTGATAAGTGTGTGACGTCTGTATTTCTTAGGTCTTATGCCTATGCTGAATGAAGACATCCCTGTGCACACCCATATGGAGATAGCTTGATCTATGTGTGCAGATGTCCCAAAGCACCAGCATGGCAAAAGTCAGTTGGTAATCATTTTACCTAAGATATTTAAAGCTTAATGTGTATAGTGGATCTTAAAATAATGATCTTTGGATTTAAAACCCCCGCTATAAAAATCTACGTGTCCTCTGAATTGGGAACTGATGGTTTTGGTTTCTGCCTTTGCTTGGCCTGAGTTAGTATTTTAAAGTACCCCTGAATACATTTATGAGCTAATTAGACTGAAATGAGCCTTATACAGTGAAAATATAGACTTCAAATATTTGATGGTTTCAGTTTGGCCAAAATGGCAAAGGCTACCTCATGAGGAGCCTAAACCCAGAACTTTCTTGTTCTTTGCTGCTTGTGGTAAAGAAACATACGGGGAATCACCCAATAGGTCAGCTGTGTTCTATGAAACGAAGGTATGTTAGGCTTGTATCTAGCCAAAAAGGGGGAACCAGGAAAATGTGACTATACCAAAGTTGTTTAGCCGCCACCTGAATTTTATTAGTCAACTGGTATTCATATGCTAATTTTTCCTTGTTAGTTACAATGTCGACTAAATTCAGGAATATATTCTTTGCAGTGTTTGCCCTGGTTTTCGAGACTAGAGAATTTTGAGATCCTGTGACATTTATTAAGACATTTCAATAAAATCATGCTGTCTACTTTGTTTCACAGTTCATATCATTTTGGAATAACTTGGTTTTGATAAAGTGACATGCTGATGAAGTACCTGAGAATGTCTGTTACTATCTGATTAAGATCCAGTTTGTGAAGTTAAAGGAAAGCCAGAAGTTAATTAAAGTGTACTCCGCTGTTTGGCAGCCTTTTCTTTGTGAAGGACTCATTAGCTTTCTTCTTTCACAAAGGCATCATAGCTGTTCCACATAATGCATCCAAGTTGATCGGTCTAGATACTACCTTTCAAATTAAAGAGCGGACTGGTGAGCTGATACCTGCCACCAAGCTGACTTGAGTTCAGGTCCTGGGACCCACATGGTGGAAGAAACTGTGGCATGCATTTGCCCACCTGCCCTGACATATATCCATAAATTGCTACAATGTATCATGCATCAAAGTAGTGACATTCAGTATCCATCTATCGGAACAGTCCAAACTTAAGTGAAGTTTGTTCATGTGCTTTGTTTTAAAGGGTTTCTGTCTCTTTATTTTATCCACCACCACCCCCTTCAGTGATGTTTTAAATTTTGCTTGTGGGGACAAAATAATTGTATGTCTGTATTGTGTGTGTGTGTGTGTGTGTGTGTGAGAGAGAGAGAGAGAGAGAGAGAGAGAGAGAGAGAGAGAGAGAGAGAGAGAGAGAGAGGTTCATGGGTATGAATGCCAGAAGTTAAATTGGGTATCTCCGCCTCATTGGTTTTTTTTTTTTTTCTTGTTGTTTGTTTGTTTGTTTTTGAGGCAGCATCTCTCACTGATCCTGGAGCTCCCTGGACAGCTTGTATAGCCAAACCAGTGAGATGCAGGAATCTTCCTGTCTCCAGCCCTGGGATCATGGGCAACTGTTACCACGCCCAGCTTTTTACATGGGTCCTGGGGACACAAATTCAGATCCTCATGGTTTTGTGCAACAAGCACTTTACAGACTGTGCCATTTCTCTAGTCCCAGGACAAGATATTTTCACAATTATTTTCTTGTAATGAAGCTCAGCTTTAATGTATGGAAAACACTGGGTGAGAGTGACAACCCAGAGCCTTAAAATCACCATACAGCCAAGCATGGTGGCACATGCCTTTAGTCTCAGCACTCAAGAGACAAAGGCAGGTGAATCTCTATACATTCAAGGCCAGTTTGGTCTACATAGTGAGCTCCAGGCCAGCCAAGGCTACACCGTGGGTTGCTGTCTCAAAAAGAAATCATCATGCAATATAAAGAACTACAACCAGGTCTGTCTGAGGACACAGAATGAGAGAGAACAAGATAGGATTACTTTAAAAGGAGGAGTGATGCAAAGTAGAGATGGAAACACCACACTGGCTTTACAGTGGCATCTAATAAGGCTGTCACATTTTGAAGGTGTTTCATTTCTTATATAAGTCCTCTCTAATCCACCCATGAACTACAGGTGCCAGGCCAAATGAGGAAGAAAAAGATGAAGACTAACGAATTTAGAACATTGAATCCAGTCAGGTCTCACAAAGGGTTTAGTGAAGGGACCACTGCTAGAGGTGGTAATTTCACCACAGAATTTTCCAGAATGCAACAGCCGTCTTCTAGCACAGACTGGTTTATGATGTGTTTGAAGGAGGGTAGCCAGTGTAGATTGGGGCTCGCAGTAGAAACATGACCATATCCTTTATCTAAATTGTGTGCATCTCAACAGACTACTTAGAACTGATCAGTTTGTTTGTTGGGCTAGGGAGATGGCTCAGCAGGTAAGACTGTTTGCTTTGCAAGCATGGAGGGCCAAGTTCAAACCCCAGTTCATATATAAAAAGCAAGATGTGGCTACTCACATGCCTGTAACCCCAGCACCCTGAGGGGTGGGTACAGGAAGGTTGGTGGAGGCTTGCTGGCTGCCAGCTTGGCTCCAGATTCAGTGAGAGACAGTGTCTCAAAGGGATAAATTAGAGTGACAGAACAGGGCACTTATCTCACACAGACAAATGATCAGCTTATATACTAACTTTAAATTTTAGAGCAGCTATTTTAAGTATGCCATTCAAATGGGTGGAAGACAGTCCTAAGTTTTGCAGGCGTTCAGCCTAAACGGGGACACAGCCTCCATGCCTACCACTGTAGAAGGACTAAGTACATGGTCTTCGCACGTACCTGTCTGAGCCAAAGGTAGCACTCAGGCAATAACAAATAGCTGCATGGGGGAAACACTCCCAGTGGGTGTGAAGAAATAACTGGTAGTGATGGGTGCCTGGTGACCATGGAGACACTGCTCCACTGAGGCCTTGGACAAACTGGTTGTGCTCCAGCCTTCTGTCACCATCCTCTCAGAAGTACAGTCGGAAGTGGTGCCCAGTTGAGTCCTGTGGCTAAACTCATTTTACATTTTAAGAGCATGATAAAGTGGGAAAGGACAATGGCACCCAAAGGAAAGCAGTGGGAAGTGCCTTCCATTGGGAATGTGGCAATCTGGAGTCTGGCCTGACATGCTAGAAGCACATTGTGACCTCACAACAGATGTCTGTACTTCTGTGAGACTTCCGTGTCTCCACAAAACTCATGTAAGGGAATATCGTTGCCAATGCCCCAGCAATTTTATCATTCTATGTTGACTAGAAATAGTTGGGCCCACCAATGACTGTGGTTTCAATGAGGAAATGGTAGAAAGTTGCTTCTCTATCTTCCTCCATTGAGGGGCCAGCTCATTTTGCTTTGGCTGGGACGTTTTCTCGGTCTTAGAAGTGAAGGTCTGCTCTCTCTCTGGAAACTCTTCAATCCTGAGCAACCTGGGACAATTGGTTGCCATAGTTTCCTGTCCTCTAAAGTCAGAAGTTAAGGACTCCCAGCACTGTTGTTCAGAGATGCAAGTGCATGTAGCTGATTCAGATGGAAGGTGGAAGGTATTCTAAAGTTGCTAGGTGCATTATTAGGAAGAGGATAGGTATGTACCACACATGCAGGTGAAGGATCGGGCCTCTTAATGTTATTTTTACATAACTGTTTGTTTTTCAGTTTCTCTCATAACCTGGCTGTCACACAAATAATTGAGATTCTATTATATTATTTAAAGAAGCTTCACTGCATAAGAACTGAGCAGTTATCACTCTATTCTTAACCCTAAGCTAATTTGACTTCCTCTATGCTCATATTCAAGAGACACTTGCGTTTTGTAGCTTTTCCTGTTACAGCTCTCTCTCCTGATCCTTCTTGGGCCTCTCCCAAGCCTGAGCCTCCTACTTCTTCCTCTAACTCCTCCTCCCCTGGCTGGCAGGAACTCCAGCCCTATTCTCTCTCCTTCTCAGCAATTGGCTGTAAGCTGTTTTATTGGCATACCAGGGGACAATTTGGGAGCAGTGTTCACACAGCATTGAGACAGGAGATTCTCAGAACAAGGATTGCCACCAGATATGGGGGTGGTGGTGGTACAGAAATCAACATTTGAATTACACAATAACCTTATGCCTACAAGGTCATCAAATATGCAATTGCAAGGTGTGTTTGTGTGTGTGTGTGTGTGTGTCTGACTCGAGCAAAACAGGAATCTGAGTGTACAAACTTGTCTCTGTTTGCATGGCTCAGTAGTAGGCACTGGTGGAGGCTTGAATGGGAATGACCCCCCCATAGGCTTATATATAAATGATTGGTCAGTAGTTGGTGGAACTTTTTGGGAGGGAAAAAGAAGTGTGGCCTTGTTGGAGGAAGAAGTGTGTCACTGTAGGTGAACTTTGAGGTTTGAAAAGCTTCTCTCTCTCTCTCTGTCTCTCTCTCTCTCTCTCTCTCTCTCTCTCTCTCTCTCTCTCTCTCTCTCTCTCTCTCTCTCTTTCCTTCTTTCTCTCTCTCTCCCTGCCTCCTTCCTCTCTCTCTCTCCTCTCCTCTCCTGGTTGATTGTATAACTTTAGTAAAATGTGAAAGTGAGTAGTTGAAGCAAGACTTGAGGTCCTAGAAAAATAGCTCACCAGTTAAGAATACATACGGTCTTGCAGAGGACCTGGGTTCAGTTCCCAGCACCAATGCTGTGTGGCTCGTAAGCAGATGTAGCTCCACTTGCAGGGGATCTAATGCTTTTTCCAGAAGCACAGCACTCATGGGCGCAAACCTGACATATACATATAACTAAGAAATATTTTAAAACAGGGCTCTGCCTTATTAATCTATGATTCTTCAAAGATTGGCTCCCTTGTGGGAAAATTAGGTTTAATAATAGCTGCCGCCCAGATTTTCTGTTTTTACACTTCAACAGGTGTTGATACCTCTAATTCCATGGAGTTGTCAACAGGATGAAGATACTGCTTGAAAGGCAAACTGATGAATAACAACATTTTCAGAGGGTTTATTTCAACAAACAAGATTTTACATCAGAAGCTCCAAACCAGAGTAACTCAGGAACTCTACTGAATGATAAAACTTCTGTAGGATGGCCACCAAAGTAAAGGAAAGCAAACGTTTGACTGGTTATAACTATACATTAGCAAAGCCTTTGGCTTAATTAAAAATGTATTGACTGCTTCTGATTGAATGAACTTAAGTTGTGAGTTTGGCAACTATGGTCCTGGTGGATTGCTTTGTCACTGAGCTGTGGCCCCAGCCCCCGATTTTCTTTAATATACACATTTTCAAGAAATTGCCAGCTAGGTTTCACCTATGTTTGTCGTCTCATCCCAAAATAGCCTTTCCTTTCTTTGAAACCAAGTCCCTGTGATTTATTTGTATCAGGGGCGTTCTTTCCAAACATCTGTACCTTCAGACTCATTTGGTGAACTCCGGTGTGTATTTAGGACTGGCCTTCCGTCCTAAAGAAGGTGTGTGCCATATTCATTTGCATGGCCTCCCACAGTTATCTTCACAGTGCTTTCATTTCTTAGTAAAATGAAACTTACAGAAGAAGTAGGCAGCAGGGTACTTCATACTTCAGTTTAAAGGAGGAATGACAAAAAAAAAACTGCAAAGCTTATGACAGTGGAGCTTTACAGTCTAAAAATACACTACACACAAAGAGTTGGGTAGTTTGTGTTCCTCTTCCATACCCTACTTGCAAAGAACATGCTCAAAAGTATCTTAAATGTCTCATACAGAAGAGTATTATGTTTTAAATGTCCAAAGTTGTATCTATCTGATGAGGTACTGGAACTGTTATTAAAACACTGTGGTGTGTGGTTTTGTTTGTTGTTGAGTGAGAGCCTCACATTGCAGTGCAGGCTGGCTTGGAGCACATGATGTTGGAATTAGAGGAGAGTCATCATGCCAGGTCTGATGTTTATCATCAAACATGTTCCGGCTTATATCATCAGAGAGTAGAAACAATTAAAGAAGAGTCGTTAGGAATATTGCCTGCCTATCACTCCCAAATCAAGGGTATGTCAGTGAGAGACAGACAGACAGACAGACAGACAGACAGAGAGTCCACTTGAGCAACTCAATTAGCAAATGTATATAGTTAGCCATCAGTAAAGAATTTCTCCATCTTTAAGAAAACAAGTATCAGGGCTGGAGAGATGGCTCAGTGGTTAAGAGCACTGACTGCTTTTCCAAAGAACTTGGGTTCAATTCCCAGCACCCACATGGCAGTTCACAACTGTCTGTAACTCAAGATCTGACACCCTCACACAGACATACATGCAGGCAAAACAGCAATGCACATAAAATAAAAATAAATAATTTTTTTAAAAAGGACGAAAACAAGTATCAGCTGGGCACAGTGGCACATACATATAATCCCAGCACTCAGGGAAGCAGAGGCAGACTGTGAGTTCAAGGCCAGCCTGGTCTACAAAGCTAGTTTAGGACAACCAAGGATACACAGTCTCAAAACAAACAAAAAAAAAAAAAAAAAAAAAAGAAGAAGAAGAAAGAAAACATATCATCTTTCACATATCACTCTTCTTTTTAAAAATATTTTAGTTACATTATATATCATTTCTTCCTTCTCTTTCCTCTCTCCAGGCCCTCTGATGAATCTCCTCTTGTTTTCTCTCAATGTATAACTTCTTCATTTAAAATTACCATTACATGTATACCTAAATACATAAATACAACCTGCTCAGTCAGTAAATGATACCTTGTATGGATATAATCTCAGGGTTAGCCACTTGGTATTGGACAACCAATGGGAGGTTCTTCCCCTCAGAAAGACCATTTTCCCAGTCTTAGCATTCCCCAGTTGCACAGAGTTCTTTACCTAGGGTAGAAGCTCCACAAGTTTTCCCCTTTCTATATTGATGTCATCATTGATATTCAGTCTTGTTTAGGTATACATGGGGATGAGAATTCACAGGTGTAGCCTTTCTAAAATCTCTTTCTCTTTTCCTCCTCTCTCCTTTCCTTCCTTCTTTCCTTTTATCTTCCTTCTTTTCTTCTTTCCTTCATATTTTCATTCTCTTCCTTTTTTTTGAGACAGCATCTTACCATGTAGCCCAGGATAGCCTTGAACTCACAATACTTCCTTGGCCTCCTCAATTCAGGGAGTAGGGTGAAAGCGGGAGGGAGGGAGGGAGGAATGGGAGGATACAAGTAATGGGATAACAATTTAGTTGTAATCTGAATAAATTAATAAAATTAAAATTAATTTTATAAAAAGAAGGCAGAATAGGCTATTATAATCTCTCAGGACCTTGGTATAGAAGTCCCAAATGCAGATTTTCTGATTGTACAGCATTATCTTTCCTTTTGTGGATAAGTAATTAGATTTAATTTTTAGTCATTTATGGAATCAATTTTCCTTCCCTCCCTCCCTCCTTCCTTACGTCATTCCTTCCTTTTTTGACACAGGTTTTTTCTATGTAGCCCAAGTTAGTCTAGAACTTCCCCTGCCTCCCAAGTACCAAGATTACAAGCATATGCCACCAATGTCTGGCTGTTCCATTTTTCCTTTAAGGCACTGGATTGTTGTTGTTGAGGCTTTTTTCTTTATTGTTGTCTGTTATACTTAGAAGAGCCTTCACGCTGCCAAATTACAATTTCTTTATGATTTCATTTTTTATTTTATTGTTATATGTATGGGTATTTTGTCCATGTGCACATATGCATACCACATGCATTTCTGGTGCTCAAATAGATTAGACAAAAGCACTTTGGATGCCCTGGGACTGGAGTTACAGATGATTGTGAGCCACTATGAGGGTGCTGGGAATCACACCCAGATTCTCTGAAAGAGTAGCCAGTGCTTTGAACCATTGAGCCAACTCTCCAGCCCTCCTATTTTTTATTTATTTTTATTTTTATTTTTTAGCATTCTCAGTGTGGTTTGCCTTGTGTTTAAAAACATTTTGGATCCTAAGAAAGCAAATGTCTCATAAATAATTTCTGATAAATAGCTTTATGTTTTTCTAAAACTCTAAGCCAGTGGCCCAGGATTATCTGAGTAATCTCTTTTGCCATTTAAGTGATATGAATACCCCTATGTGTGCTGTTACCTAACTCTGACTTTTCTGTTTCCTTGCTAAGTTGGTATCGCACTGCTTTAGGATTTCAGCATTATGGAAATGGATTCATAGATTTAGGAGAGAAGCCTGCACCTTGGCGCTTTTTCATTCATAATTACCTGGCTGTTCGCAAATCAGATCCAATGCAGAGCACTCAGTAATGTGCCGTTCATTATTCAAAAGAAGAAGACATACATGGATAATGTTGCCTCGTATTACTGAATAAACAAAGAGGTCTGATTCCCCAAATGCCCCCATTTCAAGTCAATCTGGCAAGTTTCTCATGAAATCCTGTTGGTATTTGATTGAGATTGCACAGCAACTACAAATCAATTTAAACAAAACTTTCATTTTTATTTTTACACTGCTCTGGCCACTATTTCCAGTAGCAATATATTTCATGTCACTTATGTGTTTGTAGCTTCCACAGCCCTGACAGGAAACTGATGTCGTGTTCATTTTAGAAACTGATGAGTTCAGCATAGTGTGTGTATATTTGGACTGGATTTAAGGAAATCACAATGAATGACACATTGTTTCAGGGAAGAACAATCCTAGTTTGAGTCCAAAGTGGCAAGCACAAGCAACAATTACTAGAATTCAATGGGGACAGCACCATAGGAGGGACAAGAACATCAGTAGGTAAGAGTTACAAACAATTCGAGACAAATAGAGGAAAGAAACCGTGGAGAGAGAAACTCGACTCTACGTTGCAATGTACAACTAAGGCTTTTCTTTGCTGACACCCAACCAGAAGACAGTAGCCAGCAAGGTGTTATCATTTATACAGCTCAGCCTCCAAACCCACAAAAACCATATAGAAAGGCTAGAAAACTCTGCTGGGCCCAAAGGTTAAGTATATAGTGCTGTAAGCACTTTATTGTCACAGCCCAAATTCTTTGCATTTCTTATCATTTCTTTCCTCCTCCACATGCTTTAGACTCTAACATTTCAATGGTCTCTTCCCTTCCAGAACCAGTACAGATTAGTTGTTTCTGTGTGAGAAGGCTGTTCATTTTTACATATTGTTTTCTCAGCAGAGACTTTGAGAAGGAGGTATTTGGTGTGTATGTGTGTGTGTGTGTGTGTGTGTGTGTGTTTATTGCTTGCATGGATATCATTTTTTTGTTGTGTGATTTGAATCAAGTTCACTGTTCTTCTTGTACCAGTTCCAGTATTTGTAAGGAATGCACAGTGAGACATTTGCCTCAAGGACTGGAGGGATGGCTCAGTGGTTAAGAGCACTTGTTCTGGTAGTGGACCAGGGCTGGAGTCCCAGCACCTCCATGGCAGCTCACAACTGTCCAGTTCAAGAGGAACTGCTGGCTATATTTCAGGTGACAAGAGCCACTGTTTTCACAGGCATTTGTTGCCTGCAATTTATAAGTTGAGTCATCAGTTTTACGTACCACAAATTGGAAAGTGGATCAGAGGAAGATATTCTGGGCATATTGTGAAGTACATATCATCCAGATATACACAGACTAGTTGATTTTCCCTTTCAGTGCCTACTCCGCTTCTCACTAAATCAGAATAATTGGAAGCAACACATGCAGCCTTCGTCTGGTTCCTAGTTTGAAGCCATTGTCACCTAAAGAAAACTCTAATTCCTTCCAATTCTATTAATTCCCTTTATTGTTCATGAAAAGCAGAAGCAGAGCAAGGCATCTGGGTTGTTTCCACGGTAGGTTTATTTCTGGTGCTACTGACTTGCTACAGCAAATGAGGAAGAAAGTGTATGTTAAACCCTCAGTCTCACGATCTTTGCTTCTGGTTCCAACTGCTTGGACAATACAACTTGGCTCTTCATCACCACCCATGAGGACAATCCCAGTTCCAATGCCGTCTTCTGGCTTCTTTGGGTACATGGCATACATATGACACACAGACATCACACCCTTTGAGCAAAATAATGATACACATAAAGTAAAATAAATAAATCTAATAAAGACATTTACTCCATTATGTATTTAATATGCCATTCAGTATTTAATGACATAAATATGAACCAATTACAACTGCACGTTTTAACATAACAATCCCTCAGCAAATGTGGTCTACTTGTAATGAATATTTTCTCAGCTGACTTGTGGTACCAATGCAGGCCAGTATATTAACCCTGGTCATTATTAAGTGATCTCCACGTGTAATTTCTCCATCTTCTTCCTTGATGAAATAGGTATATGAAATAATTTTAAACATGGCTACAGTAATAGAAGTATGTTTCCATAACCAGTAAAGAAGAGAATACTTCTCTTGGGGATTGCATGTTGAGAAGCATGACTTTCTTTATATTACTTTGGACCGAAAATATGGGTGACCGTTGGAAATTAAAATGAGTGACCCAACTGGTAGCTTTTATACCACTCAAAAACCAATATCCCTTCAAATTGGGCAAAAGACAAAGCAAGATATATAGCTCAGCTGGGCGTGGTGGCGCATGCCTTTAATCCCAGCACTCAGGAGGCAGACGCAGGCGGATCGCTGTGAGTTCGAGGCTGGCCTGGTCTACAAAGTGAGTCTAGGACAGTCAAAGCTACACAGAGAAACCCTGTCTTGAAAAACCAAACAAAACAAAAAGATAGATAGCTCTTCAGGGCATACTCTAGAATCTATGGAGACATCTGTGATTGTCACAAGTACAAAGAGGCCAGTGCTATTGGTATCTCGTGAGATAAAGCATGAATGCTACCAACCAACCTACAATATAACAAAGTACGATGCAGTCAAAAATGTCAGTAGTGAGCTGTGGAGATGGCTCAGTGGAGAAGAACACTTGCAGCATAAGTTGAAAGACCTGAGTTTGAATTCCCAGAACCCTAGTAACATGATGATTATGGTCTAAACTCTCTAATCTCAGCACTGTGGGGATGGAGCAGGGGGATTTCTAGGATTAGCTAGCCCTAGTCTAGCTTCAGATACAGTAAGAGACTTTGTCTCAAAATGATGAGGTGGTGAGTGATAGAATGGGGTGCTTGATGTCTTCATTCCCCTAGTTTCTTCACACACATGTCTTCCTACATACCATATTTGCACACACACGCACACACAAGCACACCATCAATAAATAAATCAATAGTGGCAATGTTGAAAATCCATGGTATAAGAAATAAAGAAACCTAGCTATATCAGACTGTTTGGATTGAGAGATGTTGCCTCAAGTATGGTGACAGAAATAAGAGGAACCAAGCCTTTCTGTAAACCTCATGTGTGGTGGCTTCAGAAGTCATGCTCTTTCCTGCCCCCCTCCTGCTACCCAGCCTCAATTTCATATTTGGAAAGCCCAGGGCCTGCAGCTCAGCGTCTCTGTGAGTCTGTGCTTCCTGTTGCCTTATCTCTGCCTCAGAGGACACCACATATAGAACCACTCCATGCCATCAAGAAAGATATTTTAAGCACTGGGACACATTTGGATAAGTTCAGTAAGTACATTTCTGTGCTGTCGCAAGGGAGTGGGGGGAAGGGAAGAGAAGGAATCCAAATCATATGCCAAAATAGTTTAGAATGTAAAGAAAATAATGTTGTAGTCTAAAATGGCAATTCCTTGAAATCACACTTTCAGTAAAATTGGAAAGTTCCTTGGAGTCTGTCTTTTTTTGTAAGTACTTTCGATGAAATAAATACTATAAGTATTCTTCTCAACAGCACATGTATAAAGCAATGTTGCCAGCATGTCTTTAAGGTTCAATACCATTTTACTCCCTTTTAAGTGTCACATCGGATGTCTCTGTTGCTCACAGCGGATGCCATTGGATCCTTCTCAGGCTGATCCTGGTCTATCTCAGGCTCCGTTCTCCTCCCTTTTGAAAGAAAACTGGAAATGGTAAGAAAGGCTGTGGAGCCTGAATTTCTAGCTGGGAGTCTTTGTGTAAAGAACTGCAATCAGTTGGTAGGAAAAAATATTTCGGAATTATTTGGGGATGGAGATGTAGCTCAGCAGTAAAAATGCTTGCCTGGAGTCCCTGGGTCCCATCCCCAGAGTGTTGTTTCCAAGTAGAAACTGTTTTGTGGCATTTCATAATCAAGATGAATCAAGGTAGTATTTCATAATTTCAGACTAGGCATTGTTTGCTCTGTTCAAGTTCCCACACAAACTAAATACATATTGTAGTGAGCAAGAGTAGATGTTTGAGTTGAGGATTTCTTTTTTTTTTTTTTTTTTTTTTTTTTTTTTTTGATTCTCCAGTTTGATCTTTAAAGCCATATAGATTCCTGGAGTGACTTAATGCTTTTCCTACCATATGCTGTTATCTGAGTGACTGTACAGAAAAGATGGGGCCAGAAGACACATAGAACTAGAATTTTGGGGACTCCGAGTGCTATTGCTGCCAAAGACACCCAGAGCTTATGATTATATTAAATGGGCTTTATCAGGATGAGCAGACCAAGGGAAGGGCCCTCAGGCTGCACACGGACTCAATTCTGAATACAACCAGAACAAATGTAATTTAAAGCAAAGGGTGGGTGGATGGAAAATTACTAAGAGGAAACCTCAGGCGTGTGTGTGTGTGTGTGTGTGTGTGTGTGTGTGTGTGTGTGTGTGTGTGTGCGCGCGCGCGCGCTCTAGCTAAAGCGGCCTGACAGAATTATTGTTGGAGGCTGGCCTGTATGGTGCAGCATTTCCTTGTGGATGAGGAGAGTGAGGAATGCCATCAGACATGATGGGGGCTGGATCATGGAATATGTAGGGAGTGATCATAAACCAAGGTAGGATTTTCAAGAAAACAACTTAGCAAGATCCCTGCTTAAACTAGACAAAACAAAGGTGACACAAAGCCTCCACACCAAGGCCAGGCCTGGCTGAAATTCAGTCAAGGAGAATCTGACCATGTCTAGCTGGGAGACTATGTACATTTCAGGTCGGTCTTCTGGAATTTACTGTCCTTAACCATGTGAGCATTAGGATCTCTTACAGAGCCACAGTGAAGCTCCATACATTTGTTCAAGATCTTAACAAGTGGGAATTAGGTAGAGCAAAACCAAATCAGGAAACGCTTCTTCCGATTTTTTTCACCCACACTAGTCTCAATAAAGGAGAGTTCATTAGCAGCACACTGTGATTTTCAGATGATCACGTTGGTCCCAA
This sequence comes from Acomys russatus, assembly GCF_903995435.1. NCBI lineage: Eukaryota > Metazoa > Chordata > Mammalia > Rodentia > Muridae > Acomys > Acomys russatus. Next base: position 27,704,354 of record NC_067169.1, read on the forward strand.
GCTCATGATGCATTACCAGTGAGACCACTCTACTACAAAGGAAGTAACCACTTTGAGTTTCATTTCCTAGGTGTCTATTTTAATGCACACACATGCCCCCATCTGTCTTTGCTCCTCTAAAGGTGGTATGGTAAGTGGATGAGTGAAGAAGACAGTTTAATGCATTGACCACTTACTGTGAGTCAAGCCTTGTGTTTCTATTTCAGCCTCAAAGCTGGTCTAGGCACAGATAAAGAAAGTGAGGCTTGAGAGGTTAAAGAGTTTGAGGACATGGTCCTTGCTGCCCATCTCTTGAAGTTGGCCCTTTAAGAGTACTCTGTTCTTCCAAGAGCAGGCCTGACATGCACTTTCACCCAGCAGCTCAACCAATCTGAACTTCATTGTAATATCATTCTACTTAGGAAATAAAGGGAAATCTGTGTCTTTGTACATGAAGTCATAAAAGCAATTTTCAAAAGAAGTACAACAGGCCCCAAGTAAGGGGAAATCTGTGTACTTACACACAAAAACTCATAAAAGCAATTGTCAAAAGGAGTACAACAGGCCCAAAAGTAAAAAGAAAATATCCAGTCTTGGCAATAGTGGTGTCATATGCTTTCATCTGGAAATTCCACTTCTAGAAGCTACAACTAAGGATGACCAAGTGGGTGGTGGACTATTTGCAAAATTCATATATACAAGACAAAGAAAATGTCTCGTCGTGACCCATGAGAGGGAATGATTGCTCCACTGTGGGACACTTATTAAATGAAATGCTATAGAACCATCAAATCCTATTTTAAATAAATAGTATTGAGTTGTTTAAGAAGCTACTCACACTGTAGTGTTAATTGAAAGAAAAAGCAAAGTAGGAATCAGTAAGGACTGTATATTTTCTGATGTTTTTAATGCACACACTAGACAAGTGCTGGATACTTACTAAACACTGGATAATCTATGGCTATGGTTTATACAAATAAGTGTGTTATATACTTTAATTTCACAACCAGCCCTGAATTATAACCATTTAAAATTTTTATTTTAGGTAAGCATTCTCTCTCTCTCTCTCTCTCTCTCTCTCTCTCTCTCTCTCTCTCTCTCTCTCTCTCTCTCTCTCTCCTCCTCTCCCCTCTCCCTCTCTCCCCTCCCCCCTCTCCTCTCTCTCTCTCTCCTCCCTCTCTCCCCGCTCTCTCTCTCTCTCTCTCTCTCTCTCTCTCTCTCCCCCCCCTCTCTCTCTCTGTGTGTGTGTGTGTGTGTGCCTTTGTCGCCCTATGAGTCTATGTGCACTATGTGCATGCAGGTGCCTGTTCAGGCAAAAAGTAGTCTATGAGACCTCCTGGAACTGGAGTTATAGGTAGCTGTGAGCCATCTGGTATGTGTGCTGGCAAGTGAACTCTGTAGTAAGTACTCCAAACAGCCAAGCCATCTCTTCAGGACTATTATAACTGGCTTACAAGTGGGCAGCTATAGATAAAGTGATACCTGAAGGCAGAGTTCTTACATGGCAGACTAAGAATTTAAACCCAAATTTCCCATCTGGCAAAGCTAACATGTGCCTTACTATATGAAATAGATGAGAGATCTATTAAAAGAAAAAGTGCCAAACTGTTTACAGTGGCTAAGCAGTTAGTTTTTAAAGTGAAACATTTTACTTTTAGCTACTGCTACTGTTTTTTGTGGTTAAATAAAGGGGAAATAAGGCATTTGCTACATTAATTAAATACCATTATTTTAAAATCTGGAAGCTCTTGGTGGAATTAAAGACTATCATTCAAGATTAATCCAGCAGCCTCTGTGCACCCCACGAATAGATTATTTCTATCTCATAATTCCACCAAAAGTTTATGGCTGAGTTTGGAGAACAGTGGCCATAGCCAAGCTGTCATTTTTATAAATTCCAAATGCTTTGTGTGTTTTTGCAAATTTTTGATGGCTTCATACATATGTATAATGAATTTTAGTCACTTTTATCTCTCCAGTGCCCTCTCTTATCTCCCTCCCTCTCTAGTGAAACTCATCTCCCCAACTCCCCTTTCTTCTTGCATATCTTTTTTTTTCTGTGTAAAACCCACTTAGTGTTGTTCATGGGAGATTAGATGGATAGAGACTTATTTAATCAAGATGAATGCAGTTCAGTGATGGAGTACTTGCCTAGCATGTTCAAGGCATTAGGTTCAACCCCCTGTGCTGCTAAACAAATAAATAAATAACTGAAACATATCAAGGAGAAATTACTAATCCATTTTACCTTAAAGATAAATTCAAATGTACATGCTCACAAAATAGTGCTGCTGTGTGTGTCTACAGCTGCTTTTGGACTATGATGGTCAGTTAGTCAATGAAGTGAATGTTGGCAGAAGTTGTATGACCTACAGAGTCTAAACTGCCTTTGCAGAAATAGTTTTCCACTGTGGGGTTTATGGAAGTCAAGGAGATGTAAAAGTTGAAGGTCATATACAGTTTAATGTCTTCTGGTCTTTGATGACTATATTATATAGTGATTGAGGAGTACCAGTTTATTTAAGGATGCATATTATTTTATTCTTTTAGTTTCAGAACTGAAGCTGAAATGGTAGGAAGTCCATGATTTAAAAAAAAAAGTGTGCTTTAAAAACAGCACATCCTCTTAGTTTTTATTTAAGTAATTTATTCAGATTGCATCTCAATTGTTATCCCCTTACTTGTATCTTCCTGTTTTCCCCCTCCCTCTTTTATCCTATTCCCCTCCCCTAGGTCTGTGACAGAAGGGGGCCTTCTCCCCCTCCCTATGGTCACAGCCTATCAGGTTTCATCCTGGTAGCCTGCTTACCCTTCCTCTGGATGCCACCAGACCTCCCTACCAAGGGAAAGTCATCAAATAGGGGGCACTAGAGTTCATGTCAGAGACAGTGCCCACTCTCCACACATCTGTGGAGAACAAAAACAGCACATCCTTGGACTGGAACTTTTCTTTTTCTTATGCAACAGGAGGTTGAGATCTATGGAATCTATATTTTTCAGAGACTGGCCTATGACCAGAAATACTTCAAAGTTTGTGAAAATAAGCTATTTAGTCATAAAACTATTAAGGAAATTCCTCATAAGGTCTCAGTTTATACCCAGCAACTTCCCTATTCATAGCACTTGGGCCACCCTTAGGGCAATTTACTTATTACAAATCTCATTACCACAACATTCAGTGCCCTATCAACTTAGCCAAAAGGTCCAATTCAAATTCAATGGCTTTCAACAAGGTCTCTTCACTCATCCCTTCTTCTGCATACCTCTCTGCTCTTCTCCAGCCAGGCTGCCATCACCTCTGAACCACCCAGACCCATCCGATCACAGGTTCACCAACATGGTATAACTCCCCCAGGGTTTCCTTCCACAACTCCGCTGAACTCCATCCCTCCTTCCTTCCCTCCATCTCTTTCCCTGGTTCCTCCACTCTTCCCAGAAAATGAATTCTAACACTTGCTTTAAACAAAAGGCAGTTTGGATTTGTATCTGCTGTTGGATTTTTGAACAAAGGTTGCAGAAGTAGTTGTTCTCTCAACTCTCCCCATGCGCTGAAGGCTGTATCCTAGAGGGGACCTTCTGTGCTGACTTTCTTATTGAGTTGGTGGGCAAAAAAATGTGAAGGAGGGGAGAGGGGAAAAGAAAGAGGGACAGGGAGTTAAGGAAAAAGGGAGGGAGGGGAGAATAAAAGAGGAATCATGAGTCTCAACATGAATTCCATGCTGTGATGTTTTCTGAAAATAAGTCCATATCTAATGCATAATAGTTGTGCAAAAATTATTTCTCTCTCTCTCTCTCTCTCTCTCTCTCTCTCTCTCTCTCTCTCTCTCTCTCTGTGTGTGTGTGTGTGTGTGTGTGTGTGTGTGTGTGTGTGTGTAATGACTAGAGTGGAGTTTAATACACCAAAATGTCAGTTTTGTTGAGTTTGGGGGTCCTGACTGCTTCAAGTTGTCCTTTACAATATACATCCTCCTTTGCTTAACTCATGGTCTCATGGACAACTCTACATTCTCTCATCTCACTCCAAACTCTGAGCATCTCATCCCCTGAAATCTCCCTCTAAGCTAATTACCTTGCTTCCCATTTCACTAAGAAAACCAAGCAATTAGAAGAGAATTTCCCTACATCTCCCTTTTGTGTACCTATCTAGGGCATCCTCACCCTTAGGTCCTGTCTGACTCTCTTCTATTACCTATAACTGAGCCCCCTCACAGAGATCACCTCCAAATGTCAATGCTTCAAACAATGACAGTTCTGTACTACTTCCTGCCATGGGTCAAGGATTGCCTGGATTTGGCTGGGCAATTCTCACACTGACTTTCTTCTGCAGTAATAGTCAAACAGAGATTGTGGTTCGAATTACCTGGGAGTCTTGACAGCTTGGGGTCCAAAGCAGTGGGTGCTCCTTAGGTTTCTCTCTCATTGTGATCTCTGTAATATGGTGGCTGTAGTAGAGCAAGGCTTTTTAGACTAGAGCGGGAAAAAAGAGGGGGAGAAAGAGTGTGGTAAAGAAAAACTCTACTGGCCATGTCTTGACAGGAAAACCCCTAGAAATCAATGTGCTGCTCAATATCTCTCCTTGCATTAGTCTAGGAGCTTTGTACTCAATACTTCTCCTTATATTCCTCTAGGAACTTTAAGATCTGTCTACCTTCAAAGCACCTCTGATACACAGCCAGTTCTCATCACTTCCAGAACTGCCATCTCTCTGACTTTTCATTTTCCTCAACAGCCTCTCCACTTGTCTCCATATTTGCCCATTTGCTTTCTTCTCTGTTCTCCATACCACTCTGAAAGATTAATATGTGCTTGCCATCTGCTGGAGAGCATAGAGTGGCTCTGCATCCCACTCACAACAGAGACCAGCCTTCCAAGAATGGCGACCATGTACCTTCATGTCTGAGCTCCCTCTCTGACTTCACCTCCCATTTTCCTTACAACCCTCCTTTGGTCATAGTGTGACTATTCTGCAATGTCTCCATTTTGGGTTGTTTCCGAAAGGTGCTTCCTTCTGTGTGGAATGTTTTTTCCTTTGAATAGCCACATAGACAGTTCCCTCTTTTCTCTAATCTTGGTTTAAACATCTATTTCAATGATGCCTTCCTAAGCCACTACATTAGTAGTTACATCTCTACCCCAAACTTCCTGATCTCATTTACTATTCCTTGCAGTTTTTTTTTCTCCATAAAATTTACCATGTAACTTCCAATGTAACCTGGAAGAACTGAAATTTTTCTTAGTCTAGAAAACTTCATCTCCAGCACAGTAAAACTCATTGTTTGGACCACCATTGCACTCCAAGCCCCAACAAGTACTCTGGGAGGGTATCAGTAAATGCTTGCTGATCCAGGATGCTGAGGCATGATGACTACCAAGAGACTGAGATCATCCTGAGCTTTATAGTGCATTCCAAGCAATCCCAAGCTACAGAGTGATACTCCACCTCAAACAAATGATACACAAAAATTGATTTGTTTTAATTTCCTATGGAGTTATTGTTAGGATTTAATGGTCCCTCTGAAATAAGGAAAATCCATTTTGGTAAAGAAAAATCCCCCAAAATATGACATGAAATTAGAAGTCTTCTTGATCCAGTTAGATGGCTCAACAGGTCTAAAGGTGCTTGCTGAGCAAGGAGGCAAACCTGAGTTCTACCCTTAGGATCCTTGTCAAGGTAGGAGAGAACTGACCCTCTAACCACCACACATGTACCATGGCATAGCATGCATGCCTGCACACACACACACACAAGCACACATACACATACACAAACACACACACACACACACACACACACGGGGGGGCAGCATCATCATGTGTTTGTAAGAGACTGAAGACTTCTCTCTGTAAAGACTTTTATACCACTGCTCAGAGAAATTGTTTTGACATTTGAAATGTTGTACATTTTCTCCACAAATATAAATACATGTCCACTTATTTATCATAAACTAACCATATGCTATAGTCATTCTGATGCTACTTTTAAAATATACACTTATTTGAAGACAAGGTCTCCATAACTCTGTATCACAGGCTGCCTCTTCCTGCCTCAGTATTTTTATTACTTGATTGCAGACATTGCAAGCTCTTCAGTAGCAATATCTGTATCTCTATCTACCACATGCTTTTTAATATTTATTTATTTATTTATTCACTTTGCATCCTGGTCATAGCCTCCTCCCTCCTCTCTTTCCATTCCCACCCTCTCTCTCCTATCCTCACTCCCCTATTCCTCAGAAAAGGGGAGGCCCCTACCCATGTACCCCAGCTCATCAAGTCACATCAGGACTGAGTTAGCCCTCTTTCTCTGTGGCCTGGCAAGGCAGTCCCTCCAGGGGAGTGATTAAAAAGCAGGCAACAGAGTCCATGTCAGAGTCAGCCTCCTCTCCCCTTCCTAGTGGACCCACATGAAGCCCGAGCTGCCCATCGGCTACATCTATATAGAGGACCTAGGTCTAGTCCATGCATGGTCCTTGGTTGTGACTTCAGACTCCACAGGCCCCTCTTGGCCATGATTAGTTGGCCCTGTTGGTCTTCTTGTGGGGATCTTGTCACCTTTAGGTCCTTCTATCCTTACCCCCACTTTTCCACAAGACTTCCTATGCTTTGCCCAATGTTTGGCTGTGAGTCTCGGCATCTGTTTCAAACCACTACTAGGTGGAGCCTCTCAGAGGACAACTTATAGCATAGCAGCAAGCATACATAACACATACATATATATATGCATATTTACATACATACATAGGTGCACACAGAGAGCAGAGAGGAGGCATCATCGTGTGTGTGTGTGTGTGTGTGTGTGTGTGTGCATGTGTATGTGAGAGAGTTGGGGGCAGGGACTTCTCTCTAGTAAAGACTTTTATACTGTAGGTAGGGATTGGCTCTCTTCCATTGGATGGATCATTGGTTGGACATTGCCTCAATCTCTGTTCTATCTGTTCTATCTCTATCGCTGAACTTCTTGTAGGGAGGGTAAGTTTTGGATTGAAGTTCTTGTGGGTGGGTTGGTGTTCCCTTCCCTCCACTGGGAGTCTTGTCTACTTAGAGGGTGTCCTCTTCACTTCCCATGGGCCCTGCTACTAGGAGACATACATGGCATGTACTTACTTATAAGTGGATTTTAGCCATTTAGTACAGGATGAACATACTACAGTGCACAAACCCAAAGAAGATAAGTAACAAGGAAGGCCCAAGGGAGGATCATTATTCTCACTCAGAGAGAAAAGTATAATAAACATAGGTAGTGGTTGAAGAGAGAAAACAAGCTAGGAGAAGGAGCTCAGAGGGAAATAAGGGTAGAGGTCAGACCTGGCGAGAGTTGAGGCAAGAGGACAGAAGGCCTGAAGAGAATAAGAGAAACCATGGGTGGGGGCATCACTGTGACAAGCTGCAGACCTCAATCAGAATAGGCTTCTGGGAGAATAAGAGGAGGACTGTATCACATGATTTTTAAAAGAATATTTAGTCCTCTGTTATTAGTAGTTTCCTATTTTTAAACTTTTTAACAAATTGATAGCTATCCAGATTATCTCATTATATCAGAGCAGTGAAGCAAACTGGTAAAACAGTGTCCTATGTGGGCATGACCTGCTTACTAGATTTCTTTTTGTAGTTGTATTAGTTCCTAGCCCCATGTAATCTTTAAGACGTTATTATGGTTACTTAAAGTTTTATTTCCTTCCTTCCTTTCCTTTCCTTTGTAGTGCTGGAAATTAAATGAACGTAAGCCCTTGAACATAAGTAAACATGTGTTCTACCACAGAGTGGCATCTACAGTCCCTGCTGAGTTTTAGTGAGCTCAGAGTCCCAGAGTAAGCACAGCAGAGAACAACTGGCTTACCTCCCATTCACAAGGTGTTAATTCCTGGGACAAACAAACATAAGTAGAAGTCTCACAAATCCTGGCATTGCTGAAACTTGTTGGGAGACACAAACCACTCAACATTACTTCTTCACATTTCAACATCAAAGAGTTCTCAGTGACATACGTCTCCTCCTCTCACCTCAGATTACAGCTATACCTTGCTCACAAGCAATGCTGGGTGGATAAAAATAACTATTTGCAAAGCATGACATTAGATACAGTTTGGTAAGTGTTGCTTCCAATTAGTAGTCATATATCTATGCTTGTGAACACTGAGTGGAAATCTAATAGTGATCTAGAATCAGGAGGATTTGGGTGTAAATTCAAGGTTAAATCCTACGACTAAAGCTATGCATCTATTCTCTTGCTCTCATCACTTTGACCAATTATGCACTTCTGAATTGATTGTTTCCCACTGTATGCAGAAGCTTCTCTGACCTGATGTGAAAGCAGCCCCAGTCTATGAGTAGAACCATAAACATTTACAAGGCAATTCAGCAGTATACCCATTTAGAAAAATAAAAATAGCAGCTTCTATACTAAGGAGTATGACCTTTGCAGCTATGGGCTTTGACCATGCTTACAGTAGCAGTCATGAAATTACTTCATGTGGATCAAGTCTCAAATCCAATCAGAAACCATTTACCTCCACAACAATTGTTACCACTATTGCACATCTTTACCAGGATGCTTGGTATTGTGGCATATAGAATACAGTGCTATGTAAGGTCATTGAGACCTTTTCTCCTACAGAAGGCATATTCTGGCACTGCGCACATATAGGCAGCACTAACTGGACTTTGTGGATTGTTTTTTTTAAGTAACATTAAATTGGGAGGAAACATATTGCAAGGAATATGATGGATTGAAGGAGGGAAGTGGGGATGGATATGATCATATTTTATTATATACATGTGTGAAATCCCCCAGAATAAAGAATAACTACAATTTTAAAAAATATGCACCCGAGTAGAGAGGTTGTTGCCATTTTGAAGACCCGACTTGTTCTCTCCCTTCCAATGGTGTCTAGAACTGACTAGATTACCAGTAGTGTTTGTTGAGTGACAACACTATTATAGAGTTCCTGTCTAAGAAAGCGATGGTGAGCTTATAAATTCATAAAATGTCTCAGGCAGAAGATGAAACTCCTAAGAAATGGTGAAACTAAGAATTTTTTCTATTCTTCCCCCTTCAACACAGCCTCATCTAAAACATAAGAATACTTCCTTATTTTAAAATACTTGGGGGGTTTTGAGGTAGGGTTTCTCTGTGTAGCCTTGGCTGTTCTGGACTCACTTTGTAGACCAGACTGGCCTCAAACTCACAGAGATCTACCTGCCTCTGCTGGAATTAAAGGAGTGCACTACCACCATCTGGCTTTGTTTTAATTTCTTTATGGTACAAAGGATTACACCTGGGGCCTCACCCATGCAAGGAAAACTCGCACAGCTTTCTGCTTTATATTTTGTTTTGAGACCAGGTCTTGCTAAATTTGTTAGGCTGGACTCAGGCTTGCCATCTTTCTCCCTTGGCTTCCCAAGCAGTGGGATTATAGGCCTGCACAACCAGACCTGACTTGAATACTTTTCTAATACTTGTAAATTGTTCCTATGAAAATTTCTCACCATCCTCTCCCTCAAAGAATACTAAATAGAACAAGCCAGAGACATTAGAGTGCCAGGCATCATTTAATGCAAAAGGAAGTTAACAAAAAAAATGCAAATATGACTTGTATTGAGTTTGTTTACTGTGACTATACAAGGCAACTTGCAGGTGACTAATCATAACTGAGTTTGTGTCTTAGGTTGCAATCGCCTCTCAAGTCTCCGCTTCTTCCTCAGTAAAACAGACATAGTTACATGCCTTTTCAACTTCAGTGTGAAGAGTTAGTGGTGCTACCCAAGGTCTGTTTATTTTAACAAGTGGCACACGCTAAGAATAAAAGGCAGCCATTAGAGAGTGCATGTGCATACACATGGGAATGATTCATGGCTACCCCACATGGATTCTGCATTTTCCATTTTAGCAAATGAGGTGATTTACTGAGAGAATAGAAACACCTGTGCATAGAAAATTGCATATTTCCATTTTGACCATAATTACTTCACTAATTAAGCATCCAAATTTACCCAGTGCATTTACATGTGTAATTAGCTGTGATTCATTATAAAAGCTAGGCCTACGTCACCGGGAACTACACCATTTTATAAATCAAATTACTGAAAGATGCGTGTCTTTAGGCATTCATTGTTTCCCCCTGCCCAAAGCAAGTAAAACAAAATAATGTGGATGATTTGTAACACATACACCATATACAAAGAGAGAGAGGGGAGGAGAGAGAGAGAGACAGGAGAGAGAGAGAGAGAGAGAGAGAGAGAGAAAGAGAGAGAGAGAGAGAGAGAGAGAGAGAGAGAGAGAGAGAGAGAGGAGACAAAGATTTGGCTTTACATTACATTTTAAAATCATGTTAATTGAAACTAACATTTTTTAAAAGAAGTACCTCCAGTGTTTTAAGGGGGGGGTGTACATAAGAATAAATAAACATTTTCTCTTTTTCAAACCATGCTTTCCAAAGGATCTTTTGAATTGGGCAGCTTCGAGAAGGACTGCTTTCCCTTTAATAACAAATTTAGAAAGGCTCTGTCCAGACTGTGCGTTTCCGCCCCTCAGCTGCTTGCTCAGAGCCCAGCTTTCACACTGCAGTTCAGATTCCTACTGGCAGGAGTCTCAGTGCAAACTCTGCAGGTTATCTCCAAGTACCAGGCTTGCAGTGCAGCCTGTGCAGGAAAGTAAGGGAAGTTTCCGATGCTTTATAATGTTCTAAGGATCAGTTCTGCTTGAACTCAACCACTGAGCATAGGACATTTGTACTGGTAACCTTTCTTTGGCTGCACCTGTTCCCCGATGACACAGATGAACTCTGAGCTCTCTCTGGAGTTTCAGATTCAAAAAGATAGAGCTAGACATGAGGACAATGACTGAGTCCTAATGAAGATTCACTTCCGTATCCTTCCAGTGACATTTCTGAGCCACACTTCAACTGCTCCCTTTAGAGGTCCAATTTCTTCTTAGTCTCTCCTTGCACCAGTGATAGAGCCCAATCTTCAGCCTGCACATTATTATACCCATAAATATTCCCTCCTGGAGACAGAATGGGTTCAGGAGCCCTACCCCCTACCCTGGGGATTGATAGGGAGTTAGCAGTTGCTGGGGGAACAACAGACATTTTCCTCAGTGGTGTGGAGACTGGTGACTTGCTTATGCTCTTGTCAATAACCCCTCAGCCATGCTCCTGTAAGCAACCCCAATGGAACACACTGGGTTACCACCTCCACATCCAAAAAATCTGATATTCAGGGCAAGAGCCTTACTGGTTATGATAATGGAATGTGGGGCTTCTGTGGGATTTTTGAGAAAGTTTAAAGCTTTGATTTCCTTAACAAATCTTTCCCTTGGACTATGTGGCCAGCTGTCATTGTAACAATGACCTACAATTTATCTAAAGACAAAGCACAGTCTGGGAGCTTAAAGGTGTTTGCTCCCTGCCAATATGGAGAGAGAGAGAGGAATAGTATACCAAGCAAAATTGGGTCTTGGTAACCTGGGTCCCACCTTTACACCATACAGCACATCTGCTTTTCACTTTCTTGCTTGGAAATGAATACACCCTTTGGAAGTGAGATGTGTACATCATTTTGGATTCAGTGACTTGAATATATTTACAAATTTTGCCAGAGGCACAGTTTCTTTTGAATTATTAAATTTATTTATTTATTCGTTTTACATCCCAATTGCAGCCCCCTCCCTCCTCTCCACCCGGTCCCACATTCCCACCCTCTTCCCCCTTTCCCCACTCTCCTTCTCCTCAGAAGAGGGGGGGCAGCCCCTCGGCCTCCACCGGCCCCGTACAAACCCACCCCAGCACATCAAGTTGCATCAGGACTAAGCATATCTTCTTCCACTGAGGCCAGACAAGGCAGCCCAGCTAGGGAAAAGTGATCTAAAAGCAGACAGCAGAGTCCTTGTCAGAGACAGCCCCCACTCAACTTCCTTGGGAACCTACATGAAGACCAAGCTGCCCATCCATTACGTATATGTCCTGGGCCTAGAACCAGTCCATGCATGCTCTTTGGTTGGTGTTTCAGTCTCTGGAAGCCCCTATAGGTGTAGATTAGTTGACTCTGTTGGTCTTCTTGTGGAGTTCTCATCACCTGCAGAGCCTTCTATCCTCCCCCACACCCAAGTCTTCCACAAGGCTCCCCAAGCTCTGCCTAATGTCTGGTTGTGGGTCTCAACATCTATTTCAATCCACTATTGGGTGGATCCTCTCAGAGGACAGTTATGCTAGGTTCTGAATTTCTTTTTATCCTTCGTGAACTTGAAATGAATGTTCTTAGAGTGAATGCCATATAAACTGAAGACTTTAACTAGATCTGGTCTGAGGATCTGCAAATTATGACCCGTAGGTTCAACCTGTTCCACCACCTATTTTTGTTACCACTGAGTCTTGTAATTCTTTTTTTTAATTAACTAAACATTTTTTAAATTTTTATATATACATTTATATTATTACACATATATACAATAAACTCCCTATAACAAGAACAACCATCACACAATCAGGAATTGTATAAATGCTACATTCTTAGTGTTTTGGCTATTTGTATATGGCAGCCTTGAAGAAAACATCTTTCCCATCTTGGTGTGTCTAATATTTGGAATTGTAATTCTTATGTTATGTGCTAAGTGGTTATTTAAGTATCCACATGACAAAAATGTTGTCAAGTTTTTCTCTTGCATTTGTCTCACTCTATATCCTAGGCTGGCTCAGAAGTCACAAAAATATTTGCTTTTATGAAAAAATTGCCCACTCCTGGTCTAGATCAGTGTCTCATAGAACCTTCTGCAATGGTGACGATATCTCGCATCTGTGTCCTTGAGTACAGTAGTAACAAGCCTGGTAGGGTTACGGGGCACTTCCATTACAATTAGTGTGACCGTGAAACTGAATTTTAATCAAGTTAAAATGAAATAGCCACAAAGTGACACGCGGCTATCACATTAGAGCAGTTCCAGACCGTTTGCAGCCTAAGGACTCAGTGTTCTGTCTTCTTTCTGTGTTCTGAGTTCCTCTCTTAAATGGACCATCCATCCTGAGGCTGTGTGCATCAATGGCAAGACAAAATTCTTAATCAGATTTCTGCCCTGAACCGGCTCTCATTATCTGCCAGGAAACGCTTAATGGAAAGCACTTGAGAACAATGCATGTGGGCAGACCTCCATTTCCTCTAAGGCGCTGCTTTCTCTACCTATTATGTCTGCTTTTGTTTGTGGTAAAGTAGTTGCCTTTTTCAACTTCACTCTGCTCCAGATTACACAAAGTCTTAATCAACTTTTGCACTCTGGGCTGCAGACAAACCAAAATCTCTCTGTAAAAAGCTGTATTTCTTTCCAGCCCTGTTGAAGACTGGCCGACTTCTGTCTTAGTTCATTTCTCTCACGAGACTGCTAAACCACAGTGAGAAGTGTCTGACACATGCTGTCATTGTGAACACTGCTGAGCCATTCCCCTATGAGTAAACTTGGTCTGCACATAGTCTTCCTTTCAGCACAGCACAGGTGGCTAGTCTATCTATCCAGTGTCCATGCATGACAGCATAAAGCAAACCACCAGCTTTTCAGCCTCCAAAATCTGAGTCTTTCTTGCCTGTAGCCTGACAACATCCGCATCACACAGTTAAAGCTTTCTCCTGGTTGGCAACCTATTTCTAAATCCTATAGTTTAAAATTAGGTTTTCATGTGTACAAAGAGAATTCAGTTAACAGGCTTAGCATAACAATGTATTAATTTCTAGCTCTGTCAGAGGTTCAGGGTTCAGGTCACAACACCCACAGAGCAGCTTATAACTGTCAGTAACTCCACTTCCAGAGATCCAATAGCATCTCCTGATTTCTATGGATACTGCACACATGGGCTGCACTTGGAGTAAACACACATACAATAAAAACAAATAAATATTTTAAAAGAAATTGAAAATGCTAACAAATCAAGATGTAACAAATGAGAGACTTTTGTTGAGGTGTTTCAGAGCCAGCTCTCCACTAGTTAAAGTCTGACTTTGTTTGTCTATGATTTAGCTTCCTTCGAATCTTGATTTCTCTTTTTCAAAATGTATTTAGCTGAAATACATCTATACTACTTCCTCCCCCAGCCTCTCCTAGCTACCCTCCCTCAAGCCCTCCTGTGCTCCCCGACTCTCAAGTTGATAACCATTTTTTCTTTGATTATTTTTGTTATGCACGTATGTGTATGCACACACATACACATACGAGAGAGACAGAGAGAGAGAGAGAAAGAGAGAGAGAGACAGAGACAGAGAAAGAGAGAGAGAGATTCAAAAATATTAATCCATTCAGGCAAGATTTGGCTTCAGAATAAAAAGCTGACATTCATACATTCATATTATAGAAAAGAGCACCATTTAAATCATTCTGTAGTGGGATAATGATTGAAAGTTAGAAAGCGTATTAGATAATGTGGGTTAAAAAAATGCGATCCTAGGGACAAAGTTTTGGAATAGTCACAGCTGATACTGTTTGTATCAGCAGAAATGGGAAACCATGGGCTGACAGATGTGTTAGTGGTTAAGAACACTGGCTGTTCTTCCAGAGGACGTAGATTCAATTCCCAGCACCTATATGGCAGTTCACAATTGTCTGTCTCTCTAGTTTCTGCATATAACATGGTGTTATAGGCACATATGCAGGCAAAACACCCAAACATGTAAAATAAAACTATTTTTTAAAAACCCTAAAAGGATGTTGAAAGAGACAATGAATAAAGCTCCTCCAGATTCACTGTGTGTGTGTGTGTGTGTGTGTGTGTGTGTGTGTGTGCGTGTGCGTGTGTACAATTGTCCATGAACAGGTGCACATGTGTACCTGTTCATGTCAAGGCCAGAGGTCAACATTGTCTTCCTCTAACACTCTCTAGTTATTTATTGAGAGAACGCCTCTTACTAAATGCAGAACTCACTTACTGGCAAGACTGATTGGCTGGCCAGTGAGCTCCAAGGTTCAGCTTTTCTCCTGAACTCGGTTCCTCATACCCAGCCTTCCAATGAATGGTTTTTAATATGGGGACAACAATCGAGGACACTAAAAGAGAATGGGAAAAGATAATTTTGCATAAACTTTAGCTATGTAAAGATCAGTAGAAACCAAAATGGACCAACCAAACAGAAATGCTATCACTACCACAACAAAAAGCCCTATGAGATCTTTAAGAGCAA
This sequence comes from Acomys russatus, assembly GCF_903995435.1. Taxonomy (NCBI): domain Eukaryota; kingdom Metazoa; phylum Chordata; class Mammalia; order Rodentia; family Muridae; genus Acomys; species Acomys russatus. Next base: position 27,719,486 of record NC_067169.1, read on the forward strand.
TCTTATGCAGTGGTCCTCAACCTTCTTAATGCTGCAACCCTTTAATACAATTCTTCATGTTGTGATGACCGGCACCATACAATTATTTTGTTGTTACTTTGTGACTGTAATTTTGCTACTGTTACAAATTTTAATGTAAATGCCTGATATGCAATGCCCCTCAAAGAGATCAGGAACCATAGGCTTACAGCCACTGATCCTGTATTAAGGAAGAGAAAGCTGGAGAAAATTTTGTGGCTTGCTCCCCCTACTAAAGGAATTAAGGGATGTAAACATTTGGTTTATTAAAAAACACTAATAATAGATTGTCAGACTCAGTCAATGGCAGGACAAAATCAGTAGTTGAACTAGAAGCCTGCCATAGAAAAAACAGGCTGCATCATCATCCCATGCACAAGTACCAGGGAAACTGAAAGAGGGTTCTGGAGTACACTACTAACAGAAACATTAGAGCAAACCCCTGTTGTAACCCACTTTGACTTGGTGCCAGTGGATAAACAACAGAGAGAGTTCTTCAGTGCCTCTCACTTATCACTGGAAAATCTCCTATGCTTAACTTGGATACTTACAGATATTGTCCTCAGCATTGCCTGGCTATATATCCCATTTTCCTTGAGAGGTTCTTAGTTTAGTTTTAGCACAATAATTAACTATTGTCTCCTCAGTCCTATTAAAATCCCATTATGCCAGTTGTGTGGCTCACCCAAGCAGTGCCTCGACTATGCTACTCATATCTTTCCAACATTATATAATAGAAACCTATTAGAACCCACACCCTCTGGGTACAGTCTCTTTGATAGAAAGATAACAGGCCATACCCAGCTACACAGTTCTCTTCTCCTCAGCTTCCTGGAGATGAGCTCTTCCAGATACCAAAGCAGGAAAAGTGGCCACTGGATACACCAACACTAACTAGACCCATTGTTCTTCTGGAAGCTTTTTATCTAAGAATATCCTTGAGACTTTTCAAACATCCTCCTCAGAAACACCGGCTTTTTTTCAGAAGAAACAAAAGGGTGTCTCTAATCTAATATGATGATGTCTGTCAACCTTGGAACCCATTTCCCAATGACACAACACCTTCCTCTCTCCCTACTCTCTTGTCAAGAGTCTTCAAAGAACAGACTTCACTCACCCCAAGTAGGATAAAGCTTTCTTTCAAACCCTGATGCTTCATCAGCTCTAAGAAAGCTTATGCCTGAAGGTCGATCTGACTCTGAGTCTCTCCCTGTAACTAGGTGTCTCAGACCCTAAAACCTATCAAAACCCAGTTAGCGGGGAAAGCATGACAAATCATTAGAGGTGATTTCTGCAATGAGTTCCAAAAGAAATCCAAGGGGAGATCCAGATTACAGAATGTCAGGCACAGATGTTTAATAATCCAATGCCATTTGGAAAACCAGTTACTATTGCTGAGCTGTGCCTTCATTTGTAACAGAGAGAGAATGGATCTTTTGTATTTTAGAATATAATGGGGCTTGACGATCGGGGAAGACTTTTTGCATGTGTTCCAAGGAAGGCTTAGAAAGAAAACATTAATTATACTGAAGTCTTAATGAGTTGTTCATCTCAAGTGTTTATATTTTTAGCATTCCTTACCCCCCAAATTTCATAGTTTGGTGCCTCTTTGTTATAGTACTCTATGTAACAACAACAAATAGGCAATGTTTCTTCTACATCTTAAAAACTGTTTTTAAGCGAGATGGCTCATGTGTGAATACTTGGTTTCTAGTTAGTGGGACTTCTGGGAAGGATTAGAAGGTGTGGTTTTGTTGGAGGTGGTGTGGTCTTGTTGAAAGAGGTGTGTCACCGGGAGTGGGCTTTGAGGTTTCAAAAGTCCATGCCGGGCATAGTTTCACTCCTTCGTGGCCTGCAATTTGCAGATAACATGTGAGCTCTCAGCTCCTGTTCTTGCTACCTGTCTGCTACCATATTTCCTGTCCTGATGATAATGAACTAGCCCTCTGAAACTATAAACAAGAACCAGACCAAATGCTTCCTTCTATAAGCTGATTTGGACCTGGTGTTTCATCACACCAATAAAACAGCCACTAAGTCAGTAAAGGTACTTGCCAACAAACCTGATGACCTGAGTTTGATCTGCAGGATCCACAGGGTGAAGTGAAGAAAACAGACTCTCACAAGTTGTCCTCTAACCTCCACAATTACATCACAGTATTTGAAAATCCAAAAACATATACATTAATACTTACACAAGATAAATAAATAAATGTAAAAAGTTAAGTTATTTTGTTAGAAAACTAAGATGCTACAAACAAAACATAAAAGCAATTTATTGAAAACTTCAATGGTTGTTAAGTACAGTCACAGGACCAGAGGTGTTGATTATACTGTAACAAAAAAGACCTATGTTGTTTTTTTTTTTCAACATATGCCAAAAAGAGAAGTAAATGGAACTTTTGAATTGTTCCTAGGTATATTTTATAACAATAATTTGTTCTGTCTTTTATTTTCAGGTATCTCCAATGTGGATGCTGAACAGACAAGTTTTTATCTTTTTAATTATGATCTTAGCTTCTAGAGTCCTTGGGGATAGATGGTTTCCTAAAACTCTACCTTGTGATGTCACTCTAGATACCCCAAAGACTCATGTGATTGTGGACTGTACAGACAAGCATTTGACAGAAATCCCTGAGGGCATTCCCTCTAACACCACCAACCTCACTCTTACTATCAACCACATACCAAGCATCTCTCCAGACTCCTTCCGTAGGCTGAGCCATCTGGAAGAGATTGACTTAAGATGCAACTGTGTACCTATTCTACTGGGGTCCAAAGCGAATGTGTGTACCAAAAGGCTACAGATTAGACCTGGAAGCTTTAGTGGACTCTCCGACTTAAAATCCCTTTACCTGGATGGAAATCAACTTCTAGAGATACCTCAGGATCTCCCATCCAACTTACAGCTTCTGAGCCTTGAGGCCAACAATATCTTCTCTCTCACAAAGGAGAATCTAACAAAACTGGTCAACATTGAAGCACTCTACCTGGGGCAAAACTGTTATTATCGAAATCCTTGCAATGTTTCCTATTCAATTGAAAATGATGCTTTCTCAGTTATGAGAAATTTAAAGGTTCTCTCTCTGAAAGATAACAATGTCACAGCTGTCCCCACCATTTTGCCATCTAATTTAATAGAACTCTATCTTCATAACAATATCATTAAGAAAATTCAAGAACATGATTTTAATAACCTCAACCAACTGCAAATTCTTGAACTAAGTGGAAATTGCCCTCGCTGTTATAACGTTCCATATCTGTGTATACCATGTGAAAATAATTCCCCCTTACAGATTCATGACTATGCTTTCGATTCCTTAACAGGATTAAAAGTTTTACGTCTACATAGTAATTCTCTTCAGCACGTGCCCGAAAGATGGTTTAAAAACATGAGAAACCTCCAGGAACTAGACCTGTCCCAAAACTACTTGGCTGGACAAATTGAGGAGGCCAGATTTTTGAACCTTCTCCCCAACCTTGTCCAGTTGGATCTGTCTTTCAATTATGAGCTACAGGTCTACCATACATCTATCACTTTGCCACCTTCACTCTCTTCACTGAAACACTTGAAAGTTTTGCATATCAAAGGATATGTCTTTAAAGAGCTGAAAAACTCCAGCCTTTCTGTATTGCACGAGCTTCCCAATCTTGAGGTTCTTGACCTTGGCACTAACTTCATAAAAATCGCCGACCTCAACATATTCAAACAGTTTAAAAACCTTAAACTCATAGACCTTTCGATGAATAAGATATCCCCTTCCGAAGAGTCAAGGGAAGTTGGCTTCTGTCCTAATGCCAGAACTTCTGTAGACCGGCATGGTCCCCAGGTCCTTGAGACCTTACATTATTTCCGGTATGATGAATATGCACGGAGCTGCAGGTTCAAAACCAAAGAGCTGTCTACTTTCTTGCCTTTGAATGCAGACTGCAACATATATGGGCAGACCTTAGACCTAAGTAGAAACAATATATTTTTTATCAAGCCCTCTGATTTTCAGCATCTTTCATTCCTCAAATGCCTCAACTTGTCAGGAAACACCATTGGCCAAACTCTTAATGGCAGTGAACTCCAGCCATTAAGAGAGCTGCGGTACTTAGATTTCTCCAACAACCGGCTTGATTTGCTCTACTCAACGGCCTTTGAAGAGCTCCACAAACTGGAAGTTCTGGATTTAAGTAGTAACAGCCACTATTTTCAAGCAGAAGGAATTACTCACATGCTAAACTTTACCAAGAAATTACATCATCTGAAGAAACTCATGATGAATGACAATGACATCTCTACCTCAGCCAGCAGAACCATGGAAAGTGGCTCTCTTAGAATTCTGGAATTTCGAGGCAATCATTTAGATGTTCTATGGAGAGATGGTGATAACAGATACTTGGACTTCTTCAAGAATCTGTTCAACTTAGATGAGTTAGATATCTCCAGAAATTCCCTGACTTCCTTGCCTCGTGGGTTTTTTGAAGGTATGCCACCAAATCTAAAGACTCTCTCCTTGGCCGAAAATGGGCTTGGATCTTTTGCTTGGGACAAACTCCAGTTACTGAAGCACTTGAAAAATTTAGACCTCAGCCACAACAAGCTGCCGGTTGTCCCTGAAAGATTGGCCAACTGTTCCAAAAGTCTCATGAAACTGATTCTTAAGCACAATCAAATCAGGCATCTGACAAAGTATTTTCTAGAAGATGCTATGCAGCTGCGCTATCTAGACCTCAGTTCAAATAAGATCCAGGTCATTCAGAAGACTAGCTTCCCAGAAAATGTCCTCAACAACCTGCAGATGTTGCTTTTACATCACAATCGCTTTCTGTGCAACTGCGATGCTGTGTGGTTTGTCTGGTGGGTTAATCATACAGATGTGACTATACCTTACTTGGCCACTGAAGTGACTTGTGTGGGGCCAGGAGCACACAAAGGTCAGAGTGTTGTATCCCTAGATCTATATACATGTGAGTTAGATCTCACAAACCTGATTCTGTTCTCAGTTTCCATATCTTCAGTCCTCTTTCTGATGGTGGTTATGACAACAAGTCACCTCTTTTTCTGGGATATGTGGTACATTTACTATTTCTGGAAAGCCAAGATAAAGGGGTATCAACACCTACAATCCGTGGAGTCTTGCTATGATGCATTTATTGTGTATGACACTGAAAATTCAGCCGTGACAGAATGGGTTTTGCAGGAGCTGGTGGTGAAACTGGAAGATCCAAGAGAGAAACACTTTAATTTGTGTCTAGAGGAAAGAGACTGGCTACCAGGCCAGCCAGTTCTAGAAAACCTTTCCAAGAGCATACAACTCAGCAAAAAGACAGTGTTTGTGATGACACAGAACTATGCGAAGACTGAGAGCTTTAAGGTGGCATTTTATCTGTCCCATCAGAGGCTCATGGATGAAAAAGTGGATGTGATTATCTTGATATTCTTGGAGAAGCCTCTACAAAAGTCTAAGTTTCTTCAGCTCCGGAAGAGGCTGTGCAGGAGTTCTGTCCTTGAGTGGCCTGCAAATCCACAGGCTCACCCATACTTCTGGCAGTGTCTGAAAAATGCCCTGGCCACAGACAATCATGTGGCTTATAGTCAGATGTTCAAGGAAACAGCCTAGCTCTCTAGCAGAATGTCACCACCTAGGACATTCCTGGGTTCCCGAGTTTTTCATAAACGTTTTAGTAAAAGAAAGTCTGAAAATGTCTTGACAGCTGTCATTGCTCAGATTAGTGGGAACTCATCAATGTATGTCGAAGAAACTAGGAAGGAGAGACTGATAGACTATAACTTCTTTCTTCACATAGCCATCCACATTTAAGTATCTCCCCTAGCTCATCTGTAAAATATTATTTGAAGAAGGTTTCTAGGAGGAAACATAAGGCTCTGATTTATCTGCATACAATGGAGAAGACCACACATCTACCCTTAAAAGGTACTAGCATTTTTAGTAAAAGGGTGAAAATTATTCAAGTGCTGTCTGACTGATACTAAACAGTACCATCAATCAATGAAATAAAAGCCCAGAGAATGTCTCAGCAAATTGTGTCACTGTCGTGTAGTATTGACACTGTGGTAGACAATAAAAGCAGTTACTGGTAGCTGCTGCAGTACCTCTTTCTCATTTCCCTGAGGTTCATTGATGGGTTCTTTGAGGAAACAGAGAAACATTTTTTTCCATCCATGGACATGGTCAACTCATAAATGAACATACTATCTCCTCAAGCAAAATGATGTTCTGAGCATTTGATCATAATTTACCTGCTGATATATGTTATGAACATGGAAAAATACTGCTTCCAAAGTAAAATAATCTTTAAAATAACTTTGTTAGTTTGTGAATGAGTGACAATATTTTTAGGTATCTGTAACCACGTGCATCAATATTAGATGATTTCCATGATAAACCCAATGGGGGATTGAAAGAATATGAATGTAGGGTTATCATGGATAACAAATTAGATGAATGTCAGTTGTATAACTTTATTTCAGTTTTGAATGGACAAGGAAAGACACAGTAACATTGGGATACCCTCAGTGTTTTTGGTGTGTGTGTGTGTGTATGTTTATGTGTGTGTGTGTGTGTGTGTGTGTGTGTGTGTGTGTGTGTGTGTGTGTACCAGAAAACATTCTCATGTGTCTTCCTCAGCAATGATATCCACTTTCTTTAAGGAAAAAGTCTCCTATTGATCTGGGACGCAACAAGTAAGCTGGACTGTCTGGCTAACAAGCCCTGAGGATAGGCCTGTACCTGCCTCCTCAGAATTTCAAGTGCCTGCCACCAAGGCTGACATTTTTATATAGGTTCTAGGAGCCAAACTCTTGCAAAGCAAGTGTTTTACTCACTGAGCCATCCCTCCCACCTGAAATAATCAATTCTAATGTCAGCTTTCATATTCAAAGATAACATAAAGAACCCAGACATTATTGAGATAAACTGAGTATAAACTCACAAGAGTTCAAAGTTTGAAATATGACCAACTTGCCATTTAGAAAATAATGTGTAAAGGCTTCAAAATCTGAAGTATTGTATTCTTCCCATGTGTAAAAATACCAAAAGTTGTACTGCAAATATAGCTAGGAAGAAATAGTATAGAAATTGTTTCCAAATAACACAAGTAAGAAGGTTTGGAAATTTCCAAACTAACCTCTCGAAAAGCAGAGAAGTAATTAAAGTTTCTAGAACCACCTATTTCACAATTTCTCTGAGCCTTGTCATGTTGAATAAATGATGCTCTTCTCCAATGAAAACACAATGTCACCACCATCAGCTCTTGGCCATTATGTATTTCCTTCTACTAACACACATAAGTTCATAATGTTTAAGCTATTTTTATAAATCACCGTGAGACAACATAAGTATCTTCTGAAGTGCATTAAGAGGAAGGGAAACTAAAAACACCACACCTCGGGAACCAGTGTATTTCCACATGAAGTTAACTCCAGTCAGCGGTTTAATATGAGGAAACAACTCAGAACGCACTGACAGACGTTGATGGTTGCACGCCTTTATTGTCATGACAAGTCACTCTTTTAATGGTCTGAGAGCTCCCGGTGGAGGAGGTCAATAAGACAGGAGCTGTCTCTAGCTTTAATCTAGCTGCCACCTCAGACTACTAGAAATTTACTCCCTGGTTCCATAGAAAACTCTGAATGAAGAGTTTCTCTGCTTATCTGATCACTCTGTCCCAGGAAGAACTTGAAGAGTCTTTATACATCTCACTCCATCATCTGGATTTGGCTTCTAGCTTTTTGCAACCTTCGCCTTGATCAGGGTATATCTTTTGAAATGAGATATTGTACCTTGACAAAATTTGAACATTTGTATGACCTCAGCCATGGGGCACTGGGCAGAGCACATGATAATGGCTGAGAAAAAGACAAAGTGGGGGCTGGAGAGATGGCTCAGAGGTTAAGAGCGCTAGCTGCTCTCCTAAAAGTCCTGAATTCAATCCCCAGCAACCACATGGTGGCTCACAACCATCTATAAAGTGATCTGATGCTCTCTTCTGGCCTGCAAGGGCACATGCAGGCAGAGCACCACATACATAAGAAATAAATGAATCTTTAAAAAAAAAGACAAAGTGAACACATTCAGTTTGTAGAGGAGAGAAAAGATGAATGTGATGCAGCACGCTGTTCCTGACTCGGGTTCTTTGGGAGCAGCTTCCTGTGCCTATATACTTGCAACTCTAACTATCTGCACCCTTTTAGATCCCCTAAAGGTAGTCAATGAATATGGAGCACACAAAGAAATTCAGTGATCTGAGAACATGAGCAACTTGAATCATTTCCAAAGAAGCCATGATGGAGGATAATGACGACACACACTTCTTTGGAGTAACATCTGTTCCCCAACTTTTAAAAAAGCTTTTTAAAACCTGAGAGAAGCCTAAGGATTATTGAAAACACTGATTTCTCTTCCAGAGAAACCTAGGACGTGCAAGGTGATGCATAGCCATACTTAATTACATACAGTTCCAAGGGATCTGATGCTCTCTTCTGGCCTCACTGGTACTGCACCAATGTGGAACACAGACATATATCCTAACAAAGTGCCCATACACATAAAATAAGACAAAACAATTTCTTTTCAAAAATTAAAATATAATTACATTATTTTCCTTTTTCTTCCTCTCTGCTCCCCGCTTCTGCCCCCCTCCCCCGCCTATCCAGCTTTTCTCAATCTGTGGCCGTGACCCCTTTAGGGGTGGCCTATAATATGTCCTACATATCAGATAATTACATCACGATTCTCAACAGTAACAAAGTTACAGTTATGAAATAGCAATGAAATAATTTTATGTTTGAAGGGTCACCACAATGTGAGGAGCTGTATTAAAGGGTCGGCGCATTAAAAAGATTAAGCACCAATGCTCTAATCCCTCCCACGTATCCCTCCTCCTTGCTCCCTCTAGCCTCTTTTTCTTTGATTAGTATTGTTTTATACACAGACACACACACACATAGAAAGAGAGAGAGAGAGAGAGAGAGAGAGAGAGAGAGAGAGAGAGAGAGAGAGAGAGAGAGAGAGAGAGACAGAGAGAGAGAACCTGTTCAGCCCATTTAATATTACTTGTGCATATATGATTTCATATTTCAGAGTTGACCACTTGGTGTGTGTGTGTGTGTCTCATTCCAGAGAAAGAACTATTTCTCTCACTCTCAGGATACCTTAGTTGTCTGTAGATCCTTGTCTAAGTGTGGAGCCTCGTGACATTTTCACACTTCATATTAACATGTCTCTCAGTGTTGAACTCTGTTCAGGTCTTCTTTAGGCAGCCACACTCTTGAGGTATCATGGGGTGGAGGTTCCTTGTCATTTGTAGGAAACAAAATATCCAAGCATATCACTTAGTCTTCTAACTTTTTTACGGTACTTCTGCCTCCTCTTCCAGGATGTTCCCGGAGCCATAGGTGCTAGAAGAGTGTTACAGGTATATCAATTAGTGCCAGCACCCCACAATTACTGGTTCTCTGCATTTTGACCAGTTGTAGTGTTCTGTAACGGTCTCTTGACTGTTGCAAAGGGATGTCTTCTTAAGGACGGGTGAGAGCTACACTCATCTGTGGGTATAAAGATACCTGTTTACACCACAGTTAGTAATTGTGCTGATTTAGTAGTAGACTCTCTTCTAAGATCTATGACAGCACTAGTTGTGCGTAGTTGGCTAAGTTTCTGGTACCAGGCTTGATTGCCCTCATGTTGAGTGGGCCATAGGCCCAATTAGAGAACAAGTTTACCACAAGGATATGAATGTCACCATTGCATCCTTAGAGTAATTCTGCCATGCCTGTCAATGCTGTGGTTCATAGCACCATAGCTGAGTATGATTATTTGTTGTTTCCTTCCCTTGGAAGTTTACATAGCACCTTCTCTTCTAAATGATATAAAATGTTGAAAAACAATAAACTTCTTTTTTCTTTTCACCTAATCAGAGTGAATGAGAGAAGCTGGTGACTATAATTCGTGGCCCCACTTTAACAATTGCAATGAAGCCAAAGTTGTTTCCCCCTTACCTCTTCTATAGTTAGTGAGTCTGTGAAACTCATCCCTTAAATTGTCAGGATATTATTAATAGTTATGGGATACAGTGCCAATTGCGTCTGTGGGAAAGTTGAACCCTTGACCCTAATGAATGCTGGGAACTTACACAAACTATAGGTCAAATTGCCATCATTGTAAGAAGGAAACAACCAAAGAGTTAATGTAATGAAAATAACATGAAACCAAACACCACAGAGAAGGGAGAAGGTTGAAAGAAGAAAAAGTCCCAAAGTCATAATAAAATAGTATGGGGATCCTTGGTGACCATAGGAGCCCAGGGTTCTAGTAAGACTAAAATTAGAGCAGGACAGTTTCAGGCCCTAATTTCTACCGTGACCTACCTGGCTTTGGGATTAACAGGGAATGAAGAAATAACAAATACATACACACACAGAGAAAAGCTGGGATTCTGTGGGCTGTACATCCTGATGGAGACAGCAGCAGCAGGAAAACTGAGGGCATTTATTATATACAGCACAAAGGAAGAGGCAGTTCCTTAGCTAATGCCAGTAGGGGGCTTCTGTAGGGAGGGGACCATCTCAAGCTGCAGTCATCTAGGAAGAGGAAGCTTTACTTGATACTTTTTGCACATACCACCAGCATAATTCCACCTGGAAAAGGCTTTGCCATTCCCATGGCTCTCAAGCATTGGGGTCCTTGACATGGCCATGCACATGTCAAGAACACACATTCACTTGGGACAACTTCATCCTTTCCTGAAATGATAGGTTTCATTTTTCCCTCGGTTCTTCCTTCATCTCCCCCTTCCCTTCAGTTTCCTTTTGGTCCTAGAAAGCCATAGCAAGTCTCTATGAATTCCTGAGGAAGAGAAGTAGCAGCCAGGGTTGTAGGTGGTCTCTTCATTTGCCAAGTATCTATGTGTAGACTGTGGGGAATAAAACCTATTTCACATACCTACCTGCTTTAGTGAGAGTGCTTGCTTATAATTGGCTTAGTGACATCTTCCAGAGGTTAACACTGGCGGGATGCTTTGCCACATTCAAATGCAGATTTTTTCTTCTTTTTTATTTTTATTTGAATTTATTATAATTCATTCAGATTATATCCTGATGATTATCCCCTCACTTGTATCTTCCCATTCCCACCCTCCTTCCCTCTTCTTCCCTATTCCCCTCCCCTAGACTTCTGACAGAAGGAAACCTCCTCCTCCACCATGTGACCACAGCCTATCAGGTCTCATCAGGATAGCCTGCTTCCCCTTCCTCTGTGTGCCACTGGGCCTCACTACCATGGGCAAGTGATCAAATTGGCGACACCAGAATTTTTGTCAGAGTCAGTCCCCATTCCCCCCACAACCGTGGAGAATGAGCTGTCCTGTCAACCATAGAGTTAAGAAACTTGATAAACCCAGACGGTCTGCCTTAAAGTTTACCTGAATTTCAGATACTAATTCATTTCTAACACATTTTTATGACATTTCAGTGACTGTATTTCTTTGCATGCTTGTCCCTGACCCTTCTTGATGATTTATAGTAATTTAAGCTTTTGGAAAAGCTCACAGACTTAAAATGGCTGAAAAGGTTTGAGTCATAGTGTCTCAAATTGAATACTCTCCAGAAATCATCTGGTAGGATCTTTGGGGAAAGAGGAAGCCCTAGTGGCTTTGTGGAAGTCATCCCTCAAACCTAGCAGCTGGCAGCAGGAAGCAGGCAGTTGCTTCCACAGACAGAAAAATAACTTTAAATGTTATTCCAGCTGGATGCAACTCCCAAAGCAGAGGCTAGGCAGGGATGCATAACAAGAACACTCTCTTGCTTTCTGTCAGCCAAACATAAGCTCATGATATCAGTATCAGAGGCAAAGAATGCAGTGGAATGAACACTCCAGAGATATATGTAATAGCAAACTATAAGAGTTGACATCTCATGAAAAAAAAAGGGGGGAGGTATTGACAGCTACGGAGGTTCACTCTGGTATGGATATTCCCTGAGCTCTGTGACTAATTTGGTCTTGGTTGCTCTCCTGCAGTCATAGCAAACAGCATCCTTTGTCAGGGTTCAGATGGAGACCCACCATAGAGGGCTTAGGTACTGTGGTGGTTTAAATGAGAATCCAGCCCTCCCCAACCCAAAAGGTTTATATATTTGAATGTTTGGTTTCCGCTTGGTAGAGTGTTTGGGAAGTACTAGGAGGTGTGGCTTTGTTGGAGGAAGTATGTCACTAGGGATGGGCTTTGAGATTTTTAAGTCCACACCAGTCCCAATGTCTTACCTCTGCCTCCAATGTTCTAATCAGCTATTGCTCCTGTGCCATGCCTGCCTGCCTGTTGCTATACTCCTCACCATGATGGTCATGGAATAACTCCTCTGAAAGCCCTCAATTAAATACTTTCTTTTCTAAATTCCCTTGGTCTTTGTGTCTCTTCACAGTAATAGAACAGCAACTAAGACAGTTTCCCGGGATACTAATTAAACAAGACACAATAAAGCTCCTGTGTCTTATTCTTAGGCCTGCATTTACCACAATATAGTTGCCTTTAGATTGGGGCATCATGGCTGTAATTCCTGGATAACATAACCCACAAGGTACTTACTGTTTTAACAAATTTTTCTCATTGGCAGATCATGACAGAATGTTTGAGAAGGGCAACTATCTGGGCCAGACCAGACCAGAAATTCTGGTCTGTAGGGCCCAGGAATGTGCACTTCAGCAACTAACACAAACACTGAAGACGCTAACGCGCAGGGATGCTTGGGAAACACATCTTCCTCAGGGGTGCCGGTGGCTGTTCATATAAGGATCACTTTTGCAAATAAAGCCTGAGCCCCCAAGGTGTACAAAATCCCTTGATGCTCTTATCTCACTACCAGGGACTAAAACTGTACTTAAATCCACAAATAGGGCTCCCCGCCAGGAACTATTTGGGGGTGGAGATATACTTTACATATGGAAATGGCAGCTCTGCTCGGGGTTAAGATATGAAGACAATTTGAACAAGAACACTGAGAAAAATTTAAGTTAATAGACCTGGAAAGGCAGGTCAACTGCTACTTAAACTGCAGCGGGGGTTGGGGGTGGTAGGTAGGAGGGGCAGATGACTAGATAGGTTTCCTATAATTTTCCTACCATCTTCCTCTAACACCTAGATGCCAACGGCATTGCCGTATTATGACAGAGAGTGCCATCTAGTGGAGTGTGTGATCCCTGCTGGATGCAGATGTCCGCTCCTTAGCTGGGTCTCCAAAAAGGGAAAAAATATCATATAAAAGCACATAAAATCATCTCTTGAAAAACAATTATTGTGATTATTTTTACATACCCAGTGTATTCATGCAGCAATGTGTCAGATGTGTATTAAGCATTGTTTGCTGGTAGAAGGGCAAAACAAAATGGGACCAGAGAGTATCAAATCTGCTTCCACCACTGAATTGGTCCCCCCCCCCTTTTTTTAATTGCTGTGACAAAACACCTGATATAGAAAAAAAGTAAGGGTTTATTTTGGACAGCAGAGCCAGAGAACCATCGACTGTGGTGAAGAAGTCCTGGAAATAGGGGCTTGAAGGCAGGTGCTCATAGGGCATCTGTAATCAGAAAGCAAACCCCATGTGGTGCCCACATTTAGGATGTGTTCCTCTTCAGTTAACCCAATCTATAAATTCCTTCATGGACATGCTTAGAAACAAGGCTCCTAAGTGATGCCAAATGCTTTCAAGTTGGCAATTGATATGAACCATGCAACCATTATGTCTGTTGTTTTTCTCCTTATTGCCCCAATATGGGGCTAGTTATACATGACCTTTTGAGTACACCTATATAGATGAGTGACCCTGAGGTAAATATCTGAGCATGCTTCTTTCACTGCAATACATTCTCCTGTTTTCATAGACTGTGTCCCCTATTAGAGTAGTAATAAGACACACATCACTTATTCACCCACTTTGTAACTCTCATCTGTCTGAACAATATAGACAATACCTTCCTCTCCTACCACTGCACGGTCAACAGTCTACTTAACGGTGCCTTTGAAACTTGCTTTGACTTCATAGTTTGAGAATTAGTCATCTTTTCCCCTTGTTTGGCTGAATGGGATGATGCTTGGATGTTCCATGCCAACTTTCCACAAAGGTAACTGAGTCAAAGACAATGCCATGCACACTTGCTCACACACACAGACACACACACACACACACACGCGTGCGCGCGCACATGCTGTACATGTATATCTATATTTTCCCATGTATGCTTGCGTGTATATGTATACTGTTTATGTGTTATAAATAATGAAAATGCCAACCCATCTTGTATTTATGTTACTTGCAAAACAAAATGAGATAATTTATGAAAACTATTCAGCGCAGGGTTTCATTATCTACCAAATACTTTGTTAAGTATTAACCATTAATTTATCCTATTGCTTTGGGTTTATGTTCAAATTAATCATCTCAAGAGGTAAATTCTATATTTCTCAAAAGTGATTTTGAATTGTGATTTACTTTTAGCAAACAGTACTTGGAAAGAGGTTTACTAATAATCTCTACTATATATAAAATACTATACAGTAGTATATTGATGCATTATATAAATTCTAAATTTATATTTGGAGATTTTGGTTTTATTTTATGTGTATGGGTGTTTTGCTGTAGGTATGCCTGTGTACTGCATGAGCACAGCACCCCCAGAAGAGGATATGTGATCCCCTGGGACTGGAGTTAAAGAATCAAACTCTGGTCCTCTGCAAGAACAAAAGTTATTTTTAATTGCTGAACAATCTCTCCAGTCCTTAAATTCTAAATTTAAAAGACAACAATTACCTAGCTCTTATTCAATATATACTTTTTGTTGTTTTATTTTTAAGACAAAGTCTCGCTGTGTAACCCTGGCTGGTCTTGAACTCAGAGATCTACCTTCCTCTGCCTTCCAAGTGCTGGTTTAAAGGTGTATGCCACCATACTTGGCTGAAAATGACTTCTTCTTTTTCTTCTTCTTCTTCTTCTTCTTCTTCTTCTTCTTCTTCTTCTTCTTCTTCTTCTTCTTCTTCTTCTTCTTCTTCCTCTCCTCCTCCTCCTTCTCCTCCTCCAACTTTTACTCCAAGACAGTGTTTCTCTTTGTAGCATTATCTATCCTGGAACTGACTCTGTAGAACAGGCTGGCCTCAAGCTCATAGAGATTTGCCGGCCTCTACTTCCTATGCTTTGGGATTAAAGGTGTATGCCACCACTTCCTGGCTCCCAACACATATTCTTAAGTATGGTTTGGTCAGTGTTACTTTTTATTTGTGGACTAAATTCCATCAAATTTTCTAGAAATATTTCAGATACCCAAAGGTTATCTCTGTAACTTTTCTTTTTTTTTAAATTTTATTAATTTATTCATATTACATCTCGATTGTTAACCCTTCCCGTTTCCTCCCATTCTTCCCTCCCTCCCACTTCCCCCCTTCTCCCCTCCCCTATGTCTGTGATTGAGGGAGACCTCCTCCCCCTATATATGCTCTTAGAATATCGAGTCTCTTCTTAGTAACTTACTATCCTTCCTCTGAGTGCTGCCAGGCCTCCCCACCCAGGGGACGTGGTCAGAAAAGGGGCGTCAGAGTTTGTGTGAGAGTCAGATCTCACTCTCCACTCAACGGTGGAGAATATCATGTTCGTCGGTTAGGTCTTGGTAGGGGTTCGAAGCTTACTGCCTATATTCTCCTTGACTGGTGCCTTAGTTTGAGGAGGACCCCAGGACCCAGATCAGCCTGTCATAAAATTCTTCTTGTAGGTTTCCAGGACCCTGTGGGTCCTACTATTTCCCCATTCTTCCATGCTACTCTTGCCTAAAGTCTCAATAGGATTCTTAAATATATTTTTTCAGTTTCCATAGTCTTTCCTCTATAGTAAGAATGCCAACTATTTTCTGCTGAAAACTTATCTGAGGAAAGTCCCTTTTTCTTATTCCAAGTTCCGAGATCTCTCTAGTTCTCTTGATTCCTGTCACGCCACAAAAATAAGCTTGGGAGGCAGAGAGAAGAAGAAAAAGGGGAAGAAAGAGGAAGATACACAAGTGTGAAGTAATGCCAAATGTTGGTTTGCTTAAAACACTTTGATGATTCCTTACTCTTAAGAATGCCTAATGTAAAAAAAAAATAAAGAAAAAAAAAAAAAAAAGAATGCCTAATGTCCCACAAAAGCCTTCACTTACCAGGAAACTGGGACAGAGGGGAAGGCATCCTATTGGGACTCTAAATGAGAGACGCATGGGAGAACAGCAAAATAAAAGGATCCAGAGGGTCCTAGAAATCTACAAGTAGAACAATATGATAGGCAGATTTGGGCCCAGGGGTCCGCTCAAACTAAGCACCAGCCAAGGACAATACAGGAGGTAAACTTTAAACCCCTTCCCAGATCTAGCCAATGGTCAGAATATTCTCCACAGTTGAGTGGAGAGTGTGATACGACTTTCTCACGTACTCTGGTGCCTCACATTTGACCATGTCCCCTGGAGGGGGAGACCTGGTGGCACTCAGAGGAAGGACAGCAAGTAGCCAAGAAGAGATTTGATACCCTATGAGAATATATAGGGGGACGTAATCCCCCTCAGGAACAGTCATAGGGGAGGGGAATAATGGGAAAATGGGGGGGGGGGAATGGGAGGATACAAAAGATGGGATAAACATTGAGATGTAACAAGAATAAATTAATAAAAAAAAATAAAAGATAAAAGGAAAAGAAAAAAAAAAAAGAATGCCTAATGTTAGGGTCACCCTTACAGATTCCTGGGAGTTTCCCCATCCTAGGTTTCTGGCTCATCCCAGAGCTGCCCCTACACACTGATTTCAGTTTTCTTTCCCAGTTCTCTCCCCCTTATTCTTCCCTGAACTTTATCCCTCCTATCCCCCTCCCCACAACCAATCAAGTTCCAGCTCTCCATCTCCATTCAATCACTCATCTCCATCTCATTCTCCATCTCACTTTTCTAAGAGATTTAAGCATCCTCCCGTGGGCCCTCCTTGTTACTTAGAATCTTTGAGGGTGACCCTAGCTAAGATTCTTAGCCACAGGGGATATGGAACCTGAAATGGCCACATCCTACAGCCAGACAAGTTGCCCAAAGGAGGGATGGGGACAGCAACCCACCCACAAAAACTTTGACCCTAAATTTGTCCTTCCTATAAGAATCACATGGGTAAACATGGAGCAGAGATTGAGGGAACGGGCAAACAATGACTGACCCAACTTGAGACCCACCCCATGAGAGAGAGCCAACCCCTGACACTATTAATGATACTCTGCTATGCTTACAGACAAGAGCCTAGCATAACTATCTGATGGAAACAGATACAGAAACCCACAGCCAAACAATAAGTGGAGCTCTGGAAACCTTGTGGAAGAGAGGGATGAAGGATTGAGGGAGCCAAAAAGGTCAAAGACACCACAAGAAAACCTACAGAATCAACTAACCTGGGCCCATAGGGGCTCATAGAAACTGTACCCCCAACCAAAAAGCATGCACAAGTCAGACCTAGGGACCCTGCACATATGTAACAGATGTGCAGCTTGGTTCTCATGTGGGTCCCCTAACAGCAGGAGACGGGGCTGTCTCTGACTCTGTTGCCTGCCTTTGGATCCCTTGCTTCTAACTGGGCTGCCTTGTCTAACCTCAATAGGAGAAGATGTGCGTAGCTCTGCCTCAACTTGATATGCCAAGATGGGTTGATATCTATGGGAGGCTTCCCCTTCTATGAGGAAAAAGAGAGTGGGGGAATGGGGGAAAGGAAGAGAGGTGAAAGGGAGAGACTGGAAAGAGAGGAAGAAGCTGCAATCTGGATGTAAAGTGAATAAGTAAATGAGTTAATAAAATGGAAAAAATGAGAAATGACTATCCTATTCTCCTGTATATCCTGATATTTACTCTGTTTCTGAATATAAGTGGTCTTCTTTGTATATATATATTTCTTCTTCTAGATGTAGCCTTTTCTCTTACAACTTTATCTAAAACGTAATGTTAATGGACGCCACAGTTTGCATACATAAAAATAGGAAGTGATTTCTTCCAAGAATGCGAGGGGCGGTCTTTACCTCCAAGCTTGTGCCAAGTTTAATCTCAATGAAGCTTATTTGGGACGTCAGAATTTGTACTTACCAAGTCTGAGGTTTTCAGTGTTGTTGGAGTTTGGGGCATCTGCTTACTTACACTTCTCTCTACATGAATAGGTAAAGAGTCAGTATTCTTTGAAAACCCTTCTTGGTCAAGAGAAGAGACTCTCTAGCCTGGTGCAGAGACCAGGCCAATGGGACCAGGCCATCTCCTGGCCAAGGAACCATCCCTCGGAACCATGGCAACAAAATAGAATAATTAATTCTTTTTAGTAGGATCCTGGCTCAGGTTTATGGAATCAACTATTACTAAGGAGACATGTTCTTCCCATTGCAATTTCTTACTTCAAGCTAGGACAAAAACAACAACAACAATAACGATAACAAAACCCCGAAAGGCCTGACTTCTTAATGAGTTTGAGAATACTTAAAACTAAGAGGAAGGATTTATAAGAAATTAAATATGAGTCCTTTCTATCAAATACTATAAAACTTGTCTTTAGGACAAGGTATTCAAACCGTTTTATCTCCTCCCCTTGTAAGACTTTAATGAAAAAGTTAATCACTCCCATCACCAGCAGCCAATAAAACCTTTGTTTACACAAAGGCACCCTGTTTGCATCCCAGGATTTTGGTGGCCTGGAACAGTGAGCCTTTCCCCACCTTAGAGCAGTGACCCCTTTCTTCTTCCTCCTTCATTTTCTGCACATGTGCATCAATTATTTTCAGACTAGCCTATCAAATAAGACAATGAGGTCAGCCCCAGCCAATGAGGAAAAGACACAGCTACTCCACGAGTTAGAATAAAGCCAAACTGCACTTCCTGTTTCTGTGTGTTCACTTTTCTGAACCCACCCTGTTGATCAAGAGTGAAGTTTTGCCTTGACCCGGAAAAAAAAGGGGGGGGGGGGAGGAAGAAGCTAATATTCTTTCAATTTGAAAGACCACTTGGAAATATCATCCTGCAAATCTCCAATCTCCCCACTCAACTGAGATGACCCACTCAACAATGCGTGGAGAAGGAGAAATGCAGGCATTTCATCCTGAGTGAAGGTTCCTGGTCCCAGGGCTTACCTAGGGCAGCAGAAGCAGAGACAAAGCACTCTCCTTCTAGGCAGGCTGCCTCAGGACAGAGGTAAAGCCAGGAAACTGTAGGGAAAGGTGAAAAGGCCATTTACCTATGGTCATCCATTGAGCAAGTCACTCCAGCAGCACCTGTGAGAAGCACAGGACAGGGGAGTTGGGGAATCAGGGACCCAAGCATCCTCATTTGGGGGATTGATGTTCAAATGAAGAGAACGCTCCCTCTGAATTACTATTCTGAATCAGTACTACATGAACAATAAATTCCCAGCCAAGTTGTTGCACTAATTAAATAAATTCTGGAAAACATGATGTGATTCTTGAATTCATGAGCTGAGAAAGATCCTTCCCTTTCAAGCAGAGACCAAACCTATGAGCTTCTCTTCAGTATGCATCTACCTTCAGGAGGATAAAGTTATCATTTCTTTTCTTTTCCTTTTTCTTCGGGTTTTTTGAGACAGGGTTTTCCTATGTAATCGTGGCTGCCCTGGACTCATTTTGTAGACCAGGCCGGCCTCATACTCATGGAGATCTGCCTGTACTCTGCCTCCCACGTGCTAGGACTAAAGGAGTGCACCACCACATCCAGCTTTCATCTGATCTCGGAAGTTATAGTTATAATTCCTAAGATTCATTATTGTTGGTTGGATTCTATAATTTACTACAGGAATTTGTGAGATGGTATAGAATGTAGCTAAGACACTCGTATTCTGCATTACACAGCTATAATAGAGGCCATCAACTATACTCATTCTTTCAGCCAGTCAGCAAATCTATATTTACTGTATGGCTATCATGGGCCAAGCAAGGTGCTACTTGTGATTATTTGGAACGTGTTCATCTGAGTAGTACCATAAAGAAAAATAAAGGAAGAGGTTTTGGCAATAATATATAATTCTGAAGTAATGACTCAAAGAATTGAGTGAGACTAGGGAGTATGAGAGGAAGGCTGCCCCAAATAAAGCTACTTGAATGAATAAGGAGAACTCTATTTGGCAGGGATAATAAATGATTTAGGGGAAGATAATGATGTGTTTTAGCAATATTAAATTTAGGAGCCCTCAAATAGCCAAATTGGAGACAGTGATTCAGTCAATTTTGGTGGTTTATGAAGCCCAAGAAAAGGAGGTGAGCTAGAGGGAGGCTGTTGGGGTCTCTTGTGACAATGGTGGTGCTATCTGGGTGTTTGGCATAGGGCCTTGCTGTTCAAATTGTGGTCCTTAAAGCGGAAACATCGGCATTTGCTGGAGGCTTGTTAGAGATGCAGTGTGTAGAGCTGCGAAGAGGGTTCAATTGGTAAAGAACTTGTTTCACAACTGTGAGAAACAGGATCTGATTCCCAGAACCTGCGTTTCAAGAAAGCCAGGCAGAGTGGAATGCTCATTTCATCCTAGGAAGGTAACGGAGAGGAGAGGAGCTGGAGAAAGGAGGATCTCTGGAGCTTTCTGGCCAGCCAGTCTGGGCAAATCACTAAGCTCCAGGCACTCAGAGAACCTGTCTCCAAAAAGAGCAAATTATTTCGGATGACATCTCAGGTAGTCCTTCAGTTTACACACACACACACACACACACACACACACACACACACAGAGAGAGAGAGAGAGAGAGAGAGAGAGAGGTGGGGCACACAGTATCTAGAGCTCTCTAGGTCCTAGGAAGCAGGTCTATACCCCTTTATGGTAGAATTTCTGTCTCCACACTGTTGGCAGAAGAATGCATTGTTGATATGGGATAAGAACATTTTGTGCATTCTGTGATATCTAGCCATATCCGTCTATCATCAAATTGTAACAACTCAAAATGTTCCCAGACAATTCCAAATGTCCCCTAGGGATTACCAACACAACTTCCTCTGAGATCTGCCAATGACTGGGTAGACAACAGATAGGGAACAAAAGGAGAAAAAGAATGAGACACGAGCTTTGGGACATTCTCATCTTCCATGGTTTGCAGATGAGCCCGGAAAAGAAGATAAAAAGAAGGGACTGGAGGATGGAGGCATCCCTGGAGAACAGCAGCTATGAGAACAAGGGGGTGCGTGCTGATAAATGTTGCCAATGAAGATATGAACCGTGACGTGTTCGTTTGTTTTATCTAGAGGAATGGAGGTTACTCGTGACCCAGTATAATCTCTATTCACAGAGCATGGAACCAGGGGTGGGGGGAAGAGGCAGTCAAGGTCCAGCTGGAGAATGAAGAGGAGCTGTGGGAACTGAGACCAGGTGTTACTTCTTTTGGATTTAATATAGTTCCCAGAGAGCAACATCAGAATTTAGAAACAGAGTCCCAAACCTACCAAGTTGCAACCTGGCCCTAAAGAAAAGCCCAAAGTTCCCAGATGACTCCAAAACACATTAGATGTTGGGAAACTTGACTACTAGGTAATTTTAAAATCTGATTAGCTGGAAGGGGAGACGAGGTTGACCTTACACAACATGCAAGTGTCTTAAATATGCTATTCTTCTCAAATTTAAAAGACACACATATGGTTAAACATCTTGGTTCTGTAAAAAGGAAAATGTGTGATCTACAAACTCTGAAATCAGAACTCAGATGGCATTCCTATTTTTTGAGATGCTGGCTAGATGTAATTTGTAAAATTATTTTATCAAAATCTCAAAGATACTTATTAGATATGGTACTTTTATTTAGACAATGAATGCCTATGAACAAATGCAAGTATATTTGAAATTGTTACTATCTCAATGGGGTCTCTTCTTGGTGAGCGCAAAGTCAAAAAGCGTAACCAGAAGATAAATGACCAGAGAAAGGGGAGGAGAATATTGGTATCATTCCTTGAGAATGGAAGCACCAGGATCTTACTCAGGGAGCATATGCATACTCATATAGGAAAGCACTTTGGAGCAAGCACCTTCCTGAGCATGCTCAGTTTCAGATGTGCATTGCTATGCATGCTCGGTTTAAAGTCAAGGTTCAGGAAGGAAAGAGGGTAGGCATCTTTCTGGGTGTGCTTGGTTTTAAGATCACGGAGAAAGAAAGACATGGAGCACACATTCAAAAAGTTAAAAAATGGAAGACAAGAACACTTCTGCGCAAGCTTAGTTATAAAGAGGGTAGGCATGTTCAATCTCCTTTCCCTAAGGAGATTGAAACCAAGTGAAGAGACACACATTCTAAAAGTACAGTAATATACAAGTTTGCCCTATAAAGGTTCCTTCCTCCCTCACTTACTAACAATTGCCTGGCATTCATGACAGTAAATGGTGAGCCTGGCATGGTGGCACAACCTTGTAATCCTAGCACTTGACAAACACAAGCAGGAAGATCACAAGTTCCACCAAGCAAGGTCCTGTTTCATAGAGGGGAGAGGGGAAGAGGAGGATGGTAGTAGTTATGGCTGACTGTATGTACATAGAAACTTTTTACATTTCTATTTATTTTAAGTGTAGGGGTGTTTTGTTTACATGTATGTATATATGCTATGTGTGTGCCTGGTACCTCCAGACATCAGCAGAAGGCATCGGATCCCCTGGAAGTGGAGTTATGGACAGTTGTTAGCCTCCATGTGGAAACCTATCCTTGGTCCTCTGCAGGGCCAACAAGTGTTCTTAACAGCTGAGCCATCTCTCTTGTTTCTGTACGTCTAACCTTAATCCATCATTTCATCTACTGTTTCATACAAAGGCGGGAATACAGTTGACCTGTGTTGTGCTAAAATTTGTGGTTTTCACCTTTTTGAAACCCAGGTAAACACAAAAGTGGCAGAGAATTTTGTCCCACCAATAACAAAGGTTACAACCCCAGAAAGCTTTAGAGGGTGGATAAAACTATAACATTCAAGCAATGGACATTTCTTTACTGTGAGAGAGTCCCAATAAAAACCCAGACATAATTCCCCCACTTTTGTACAGTAACTCTGAAGTTTGGCTGCACCTTGAAAGTACCCAGACAGCTACAATCAAACAAACAAACAAACACAAAGACAAAGCATGACTGGGTCCAATGCACTATATGGGTTCTTTTTTTTTTTTTTTTTTTAAAAAGACTTTTTTATTGTATTTATTGTATATGAGTGCTTTATCTGCAGAAGAGGGCATCAGATAACACTATAGATGATCGTGAGCCACCATGTGGTTGCTGGGAATTGAACTCAGGACCTCTGGAAGAGCAGGCGGTGCCCTTAACCACTGAGCCATTTCTCCAGCCCATGGGTTCTTATTTAATGGATTAGAGCCAAAGCTCCAGGTTTGGATTTCAAATTTTGAGGTGGATGCCTATCAGAAGGCAAAGTGGAGAAAGAACCATTACTTTCCAATCCATTGAATCTTATTGCAGCAGATTATCGCCTGAGAGGCCTAGAAATCTGGCCACTCACTGGAAAAGCACAAGGGCCTGGTTTTGACCCTCAGCACTAGGAAAAAAAAGAACACCTCCTAAAACTTAGGTTTCCATATCCAGAGGAAGGAAGGCTGGAGGTGGAGTCCATGTATTTGCACCTCTAGTGAGCTAGGTCTAGTGTCTCGGTTCTCAACCTGTGGGACACGACCTCTTTAAAGGTCAAAGGACCTTCCTGCATGACAGATGGTTACATTATGATTTAGAACAGTAGCAAAATTATAGTTATGAAGTAGGAGCCAAAAACGATTTGAGGGCTGGGGTCACCACAGCATGAGGAACCATAGCAGAGGGTCATAGCGTTAGGAAGGTTGAGAGTCACTGCTCTAGAAGATGCGGATCTTCCCAGGTTTACTATTTCCAAAAGGTTCTCAAAGTTCCCTGGTGAACAGACTCATGGGCACATTCCTAGGCCCTGCTGTGGCATCCATGGATTGGTATCTCTGAATGTGACTTCTATTATCTATATTTTAAATTAAAAAAAAGAAAGAAAGAAAGAAAGAAAGAAACACCTATCCAGATGCCTTGATACAGGAGACTAAAGAAGTTTTATTTATAAGTGAGATGATGTTGATAAGTATCTGAGCTGCCTTGGTAAGATGCCCAAAATCATATCCTACTCTCCACTCAACTGTGGAGAATGTTCTGACCGTTGGCTAGATCTGGGTAGGGGTTTAAAGTTTACCCCCTGTATTGTCCTTGGCTGGTGCCTTAGTTTGAGCGGGACCCCTGGGCCCAAATCTGCCTATCATATTGTTCTACTTGTAGGTTTCTAGGACCCTCTGGATCCTTTTACTTTGCTATTCTCCCATGCTTCTCTCATCTAGAGTCCCAAATAGGATGTCCTCCCCTCTGTCCCAGTTTCCTGGTAAGTGAAGGCTTTCGTGGGACATGCCCCTTGGGCTAGTATGCAGATATAAGTGAGTATGGGAGACCTGGTGGCACTCAGAGGAAGGACAGCAGGTTACCAAGAAGAGACTTGATACCCTATGAGCATATACAGGGGGAGGTAATCCCCCTCAGGAACAGTCATAGGGGAGGGGAATAAGGGGAAATGAGAGGGAGGGAAGAATGGGAGGATACAAGGGATGAGATAACCATTGAGATGTAACAAGAATAAATTAATAAAAAAAATAAGTAGAAAAATAAAGACAAAAAAAAAAAAGATGCCCGAAATATTGGGTGGGGAGCGCCATCTCGTGGCAGAATGATTATTAGCTCTTTCGCAGTTGACAGAATTTTCCAGTCTCCAATAATGCATACAGCACTTGGGGAATTATAAACTTAAAAAGGAGAACTAGAAGGGAAGAGGAAAGAAAAACATGTTTAAATAAGGGAAACTGAGATCCTGGAACTTGTGAGCCTTTTAAGCAAAGGAAAAGCTTGAAGAGAATAAAAGCTGACAGAAACGTCTCCTTCACAAATCCTCATCTCTATAGCAAGGCCGGGCTCTCAAATCTGATTGCCTGCTCTTGTGCTCTTGTGAATTTGAAATCATTCACTGGCCCCAGGATCTTCCCATGCATCTTCAGTTTCTGACACCGGCCTTTCCAGTCAGGCAGACTTTCCGGGACAACACAAGAACTTCCTCAAATTCCCTTCCCCCTCCTACAAAATATCTCTTGCCACCACCCTCCTCAGCATCTGACCGAAACCAGAGCCCCACCCTTCCCCTTACCCCCTCCGCAGCCTGGAGAAGAGGCAGCCTCTGCACTATCTATAGTGAAAACCCATCCATCCCTTCTCCAGGCTCCCCTCACTTGGGTAATTGCTTTCCTTCATCTGTTGCAGAATAGCCCTTTTCCACCCTGCTGCTTTCCCCTCCACATCAAAGCATTCTTGATTTCCAATTAACTTCCCTCTCACTTAGTGTGCGGTTTCAAACACTGGAAATTAAACTCTAATAGTAGTCAATAGGAGATGCACGAAACAAAATGTTATACCAATCAATGTAGCGTCCTTAATTTTTAAAAAAATATATAAGACTATAATCTCAGCATTCAAGAAGTGAGGATTATGAGTTTGAGGTCAACCTAGGCTGGACAGTGATCTTGTTTCAAAACAAAGCCTAAAACAATCCCCCCAAAACTCCAATTAATTAATTATATTAAAAAATAAAAATAAAAGCAGAAGGCATATCTATATCTACAACAGAACTGTTGTTAGACTTGGCAAAAAGTACCTTTAATGACTAAGCCACATCTCTGACCTCTGTGATCCCATTTTTACAAAAGAACTTGTATGTAGTTGTATAATAAGATAAACATAGGAAAACCCTGAAGAAAAAACATCCATTCTTGTATTTAAATGTTTAGAACCACATGGGAACAATACCATACATAGTACATATGCATAATAACATAATGATGCATAGACATATATTTCTACCAAAGCCATCCTCTGCATTTTCATTTCATTTTAGCAACTGACAATTGTGCACAACTGGCCTGGATACATATCAATATTCTTTGGTCTCCAAAATTTTATAGTCTTGCTGGACATGGTAGTAAACACATACCTATGATCCCAGCCCTCTGGAGGCTGAGGCATGAGGAGTGAAAATGTGAGACCAGTCAGTGCTATCAAAGTGAGTGTGTGGCCAGCCTGACCTGTAAAAGAGACTTTATCTCAAAATAAAATAAAATAGGGGTGTGTGTGTGTGTGTGTGTGTGTGTGTGTGTGTGTGTGTGAGAGAGAGAGAGAGAGAGAGAGAGAGAGACAGACAGACAGACAGACAGACAGACAGACAGACAGACAGACAGAGACAAAGAGTGAGAGACAGAGGCAGAGACAGACAAAGACAGAGAGATAGACAGACAGAGAGACACAGAGAGATGAGGGAGGAAGAAAGAGACAGAGAGGCAGAGACAGAGACAGAGAGAGAGAGATAGAAACAGAGAGACAGAGCGAGAGACAGACAGAGAGAGAGAGAGGAAGAGAGAGAGACAGACGGACAGACACACACACACACACACACACACACACAGAGAGAGAGAGAGAGAGAGAGAGAGAGAGAGAGAGAGAGAGAGAGAGAGAGAGAGAGAGAGAGAAAGAGAGAATCTGTATATGTGCACATTTGTGTATCTGTAAGTGGATGCCAGATGTCAACCTCAGGATTTCTTTCTCTGAATCATCTACTTCGTATTTGGAGAAAGGCTCTCTCATTGGCCTGGAGCTCGCTGATTAAGGTAGGATGGTTGTCCAGCAAACCTCAGTGATCTGCCAGTCACTGGCCCAGTCCAGAATATTACAAGTGTGCACCACCATATCCAGCTTTTGTTTTGGTTTGGTTTTGGTTTTTCAAGACAGGGTTTCTCTGTGTAGCCTTGGCTGTCCTAGACTCACTTTGTAGACCAGGCTGGCCTCGAACTCACAGTGATCTGCTTGCCTCTGCCTCCTGGAGTGCTGTGATTAAAGGCATGCGCCACCATGCCTGGCACCATGCCCAGCTTTTTAAATGGGTCCTGGGAGCCAAATTCTGGTCCTTATGCTTGGCACTTACTGTTTTGAGCCATTTCCCCAGCCATCCAAAATATTTTATGGTCCTATAGAATATCAGGTGGAACCACAAAGTAAATCTAAAGCAGACAATGAAAAGTGCAAGAGGGCTTTCAGTTCAAATCCCAGCTTTGCAACTAAATTTGGGTAAATTACTGATTCTCAACAAGCCTGTTTGTATTATTCCGAGAATGAGATTCTAATGACAAGGAAAGAAGCATGTGAGCTATGGAGGAGAAGAGTCATAGACGGTGCCTGGTACAATGGACACCATTTCACTGTACCTGGCATCAATGAGGGGTCCACAGGCACTTGGGGACAGAATTCAGAGAGTCTATTTCTGCTAGAAGACGATGGTAAAATGGACAGAACCACAATAGGCTGTATCCCAAATGCTCATGGCCAAAGACACTCACAAGAGCTCAGAATGAGAGCACTGATGATTTACAAAGCTAGGGTCAACTGGAAGCCTCCAGAGACCTGCTCAGGAAATATGAGTCCTGCCAAGACTTAGGGAGTTCTCAGGGAGTACAGGTGGTCAAATGAACTGAGATCCTGAAGTATTATGAGGGAGAGACAGTGGGCTACTAGCTCATCAGTCCATCCGTACGGCAGTGTGTGAATTGCAATGGTAGGCATATGGGCAGTATTGTGGGAATGCCAATCTGAGGTACCACGTGACTTTTGGTGGTGACTAGGAGCTACCATATCTGCTGTCATGTTCCACTCTTTGTTTGTTTGTTTGTTTGTTTTTGGAGACAGGGTTTCTCTGTGTGATAGTCCTGGCTGTCCTGGACTCGCTTTGTAGATCAGGTTGGGCTCGAACTCACAATGATCCACCTGCCTCTGCCTCCCAGAGTGCTAGGATTACAGGCCAGAAGCACGGCACCCAGCATTCCACTCTTATTTAACCTTTCACAACCAGGCTTTTGATTTGACCAGCACACTGTCAAAGCTCCTCTCTTGACTGTCATGGGTCCAATTCTCTGCCAAATTAGGTGACTTCAGCAGTTTCTTCTACTCCTTGGCATTTTGTACTATAAGCACTCAGGAGCCAGCATAAGCCAACGTTTCTTTACCTCAATTTCTTCCTGTGAGAAATGGAAATATTCATAACTATCCAGCACAGGTTTCTCCTTTATTCATGTATTCTTTTATTCCCTCTCTTCAGTCTAGAAACAGCGACTGAGCTTCTATTATGCAGCCTGAGTGCAATGGGTTAAAAGGACAGCCTTGCCATCCTAGAGAAACCAGTCCAGAGTGCCTTTTACACTGCTTGATCCATGAGCGATAAAAGTTTGCAAGGAGGAAGTAGACCCTTATCTAATCAATTAAGGAGTGAGGCTACTCCAGGCAAATCATGAGATCGTGGAACAATCACAAAGCACAGACACCCCGTTGTGCTCAATGCTGGTTTGTCCTCTTCCCAGGGTTATTCTATCTGGCTCCTTTGACACCCCTGTTCCCATAACTTTGACTTCATAATGAATTTTCAGGACTGGAACTGTAGATCAATTGGCAATGCCAGGTTTCAAATCTGTGAAAAATGGCTGAGGTGCCTACTTACCATATCAAAAGCAGACTCTGGCTGCCAGTTTCTCCTTGTATCACTTAGTCCCTACCTGTTACAGGACCCTCTTGACTGGTACGCCTTCCCCTACTGGGCTACTCTTCTTTATATAATTCAACCATTTTGGTTACCTGACCTCTTGGTACCTTTGGGCCTCCTGGCTGCTACACCTGGCTCCCTGCTCTCCCCTTTCCCTCTCCCCACACAGCCCATCTCAGTCTGTTCATGTCCACTCTGGACTCTCCAAGAGGTCCCTGCCTCTGACTGTGCTCTCCCATGTATGTGTAATAAACTTTCTCTCTCACCATACCTAGAAGAATCATGATTCTTTCCTTTTTTATTTCTCTTTCTCGTCCTTATAGAACACTTGCTTATTGTACATGAAAGTGTTGGGTTTGATTTACAGTGCTGCATAAACCAGGAGTAGTGGCCCATGCCTATTATTCCCACGTAGTGAGAACTTTGTAATTTTGATTTCTTTTAAAAATACAGATATAGGCCAGGTGGTGATGGCACATGCCTTTAATCCCAGCACTTGGGAGGCAGAGGCAGGTGGATTTCTGTTTGAGGCCCGCCTGGTCTATAATGACAGTCCAGGATAGCCAAGGCTAACACAGAGAAACCCTGTCTGAAAAAAACCAGAAACAAAACCAAACAAACCAAACAACAACAAAAACAGATATTGTAAGAATATGTTTTGATTTTAATTCCAGGTGTGGGGATCCGGGGCTGCTTTGCAGCAGCTGGCTATGATTTGCCTCATGCTCTAGCAGAGGCATGATTTTGCCAACTTCAGATAGTTTCTGCAATTGTGTGATGTTTGGAATTCTGGGGAGTTTTCATAGGGTATATAAATGCTAGGGCCCCAAGAGAGGGGTGGGTTGCTTGGTTGTTGGTTGCAGTTTGTTAAGTAGTTGTGCACAAAGAGAGGAGAAGAAGAAATTAGATATCGTGATGGAAGAGATCAAACTTGCTCTCTTCCAGCAGGAAGCAGTCTAAAGATAATGTCACCCCCCTTTCCATTCTATTATTGTTTCTATCCTATCTAGTGTTAGAGGCTTGAAAGGGTGAAAGAAAGAAGAATGCACAAAGTAGTAGAAAAGAGCAGTTACCTCTCTGCATTTGGGAGGCAGAAGCAAGAGGATCAGAAGTTCAAGAGGTCATCCTTAGCCACATAGCGAGCTTCAAGCCAGACTGGCCGGCCTGAGGTACTGTATTTTTAAAGGTGCATTTTGTGGGGATTTAGCTCAGTGATAAAGCACTTGCATAGCAAATGCCAGGCCCTTGGCTCCTGATGAGGGGGTTGGACTGGACAGATGGTTCTGAGGTTAAGAACACTTGGTGGTGGCAGAGGACCCAGGTTGGGTTCCTAGCGCTCACAACAGTATAAATTTCAGTTGTAAGGGAAAATCTCACCTCTCCTCACCTCTGAGGGCACCAGGCACACATTGGTACACTTATATGCATGTACTCGAAACACATAAAAAATAAGATATATTTAAAAAAAAAAGCCGGGCTGTGGTGGTGCACACCTTTATTCTCAGCACTTGGGAGGCAGAGGCAGGTGGATCACTGTGAGTTCGAGGCCAGCCTGGTCTACAAAGCGAGTCCAGGATAGCCAAGGCTACACAGAGAAACCTTGTCTCAAAAAATAAAAAAATAAAAATAAATAAATCCAAAAAATAAATGGTTAATTTTTATGGAGTTCTTACTACATGCCAAACCCCATGCAAAGACCTAGGACTATGGCAAGAATAGGGAAAACGTTCCTGTTATAACAATTGCTTTCTCAAGATGCCACCAGTGTACTTACTTTCTACATTTGTGACTCTGGGGGAATAAAAGGTTGTCTCCTCTTTTTTATGCTGTTACCTTTTGGTTTAGTTTGCTTTGGTTTTTTGAGAGAGGATCTCTAGTCACTCATGTTGGCCTTAAACTCACCATGTAGCTGAGGATGAGCTCGGACTTCTGATCCTCCTCCCTCTACTTTCCAAGTTCATGACTGCTGGCACCACTGCTTTGCCTAGATCATATGAATTATTTTTTTTTGGTTGCTGTTATTTTATTATGCATATACTGGTATATACATACACATATCTGGAATGGCTACCTTTCTTAATTTATAAAGCCATCTATTTTATTTTATTGTTACTTTTTAGAGATTGACTTTAGTTTCAATTATGTGTCTGTGTGGGGGTATGAACAAGTGAGTGTGGGTTCCCTTGGAGGTCAGAGGTGTCAGATGCCTTGGAGCTGAGGTTCCAGGCAGTTGTGAATCACTTCATGGAGATGTTAGACAGTGAACTCATGACTTCAGGGGAGTAGTAGCAACTCTTAACCACCAAGCCATATTTCAGCCCCCTCCATTTTGTTTTAGTAAGTAAATACTTGCATAACTTTAGAATTATTTTAGACTTTCGGGACTGTTGCAAACACTCAGTTTCCTTTTCTGCTACTATCTTGCATTCTTATGAAAAATTAGTCACAGTTGGTGAACTGATATTGATATGGCTTTGTTGATTACATAGCAATTTATTGAGATTGCAGCAGCTTGCTTATAATGTCCTGTATACATTATGTCGCTCATTCCATCTTCTTAGGCTCCTTTGACCGTTCTTAAGATTTTCCTTATTATTATTATTTATTTTTTTTTGATGACCTTGATTTTGAGGAGCACTGGTAAGGTGCTCTGTAAAATGTCGCTTAGTTTGGGTTTTTCTAATGATTGTCTTATAGTTAGACTGGGGTCATGATTTTATTTTGAGATAGAACACCCACAGAGAGATGAACTACCATTCACCACATGTCTTTACTTGTTATAAAGAAAGAGAATCCCAAATTGTTCGATTTTTACCAATGAAGACTTGGGCACCAAATGCTGGGGTGAAAACCTAGTATTTCAGAGAGGCAAAGAAAGCACCCAGTTGACCTTCCTACTCAGCTGACATTCCGGAAGGAAAAAGCCAAAAAAGCAAAAAGCCCCTTCTTCTCCTCCATGCTGTCTTAAATATCCTTCTCTTAATGTCCCTCCTTTCTGTTTACTCCCTGTCAGATAGTTTCTTGCTCCGACTCTCGACCTAGGGTTAACTTCATTTAGCTCTTGGATTACAGGTGTGTGTTAGGGTTGAGACAAAATCATAAAGACTTGGTTATAGTAAACATAAAGCTCTTGGGTTAAAGATGTGTGCTAGGGCTAAGCCACTCCACAACTAGAAACAAGATTTTATAGTTCCCAATCTCAGGGTTCACAATGGGATCAAATATCCTGCCACAGTCTTAGTTACTGTTCTATTGCTGGCAAGAGTCACCATGGCTAAGGCAACTTAGAAAAGAAAGCACTTACTTGGGGGCTTGGTTACAGTTTCAGAAGATGAGTCCATAACCAGCATGGCGGGGAGCATGGAGGCAGGCATGGCACTGGAGCAGGAGCTGAGGACTTACATATTAAGGCCAAAAAAAAAAAAAAAAAAAAACCAAATCAGAAAAATACTGGGCCTGGAGTGAGTGGGCTGTTGAAACCTCAACACTCATCCCTGGTGACACATCTTCTCCAACAATGCCACACGGAAACCTTCCTAAGACAGTTTCACCAACTAAGGACCTAGTATTCAAATATATAAGGCTAGCTGGGCATGGTGGCGCACGGCTTTAATCCCAGCACTTGGGAGGCAAAGGCAGGTGGATAGATGTGAGTTTGAGGCCAGCCTGGTCTACAAAACAAGTCTAGGACAGCCAAGGCTACACAGAAAGACCCTGTTTCGAAAAACCAAAAATAAATAAATAAATAAAACAAAAAACAAAATCAAATATATAAGGCTATGAGGGTCATTCTCATTGAAACCACCACACCGCACATATCTGAAGTGCCTGCTACCAGCTGGCCATGTCACACTGTTGGTCACATGGCTGACTTAGAATTCACAACTCTGATATTACACCCTTGCTTCCATGATGTACTCTTTGAAAATGAATTGAAGCCTATGTACGAAGTAAGCACTTGGGTGGTGGGGTGGCGTGGGACTCTCCATGAACTCTGTGGAATTCTTTAAACTGTGGAAGCTGTCTCTCCTCTCCCATGTATCTAATCACTTATTCATATATGATATCGCTGCATGAAATCATGGGTGTTTGTTTCATATTTTGGGCTGTATTTCCCTATTGCTAGCCATTGGGATCTTATTCTGGTTAGGACAATTTTTTTCTTTTCATTCATCCTTTGTTTCTTTCTTTTGGGTTTAATTTTTTGGCTTTATTCATTTAAAAACTAAAAATAGACTATGCAAAACAATTAGAAGTCTCAACCATTTCCCAATATTCACATTAGCAAGACTAGTCATTAGAAGATGATGTGAAAAGACAGGTTCTTAGGGCCCAGACCTTCTTCTGGGCCAAGTTACAAGTTTCCTTTTTCTCCCCATCTTTCCTTTTCTGGTTTGTTATGGTAGGTGTATCAATGAATGTACCCAGAAGAACTTCAAATAGCCTAGGTAATGATGACAGTACCACAAAGAACAGCTGACAGGAACCAGATGACAAGAAAGGCTTCTTTTCTCCAGAGAAGACTCCTTAACTCAGTGCTCAATTTCATATGTATATGTTCACAAATGCTTTCCTGTTCCTGAAGTCAACTCTTCCCATCTGTGATCAAACTTCTGTAAACAGTCCTTTGTGTTAACTGCCCCAAATGCAGTTGCCAGGGAGAAGGTAAAAAGCAAAAGCCACACATCTTAGTTCCTGGGGAAGTTTGGAGTCATGACAAGTGTGGTCCAGTGTCATCTAGACCTTCAAAATTCCCCCTTAAAATATTTTGTGTCTTCGATACAGAAACTAATTGTGAGGAGTCAGGGCAATATAACCAAGAGAAATTTCTTCCCCAAGAGAGATAGTGAGAGAAAGTGGAGGCATGGCCTACAAGCACCTAACATGAGCAGAGTCCCAGAGGACCAAACTGATAGGATCAAACGCTGGCAAAAAGCCCCTCAGAACTTCAAGGCCATAGAGTCTCCTATTGCTGAGCCCTGGCACTGGCATGTGGCCACCAAGAGCCCTTTGGACTCCACTTACAGTTGTTGCCTCTCAACTCTAGAAAAATATTATCTCCCTTTACTCATTGATAATGAAGACTGGAGATTAAAAATGTAATAAGCTATGAGGCATTTCCATGTGACCTCAGACTCAACAACTCAACAACAATCCATATAATGATCTTGCTCTGTCAACCAGCCTATGCACTGTGGTCCTCATTCCTTGCTGCCATCACAGGTCCCCCGGCCTGATTGGATCTGGAATTCAATCTTTCAGCAAAATTTTTTTTTCTTTCTCTGAAGACTGTCTTCCCCACCTCCATGATATTCTGTGGCATAGAGCAAACAAAGTAGCAATTTTGGGTCTTCTCTGCTTCCAGTCTGCAGTAGTAAGGCAAATTCCAGATACTACCATTTCTCAGACTCAGCTGTGAAGTAGCGGTTTCCTCTTGTTCTAAGCCTTACAACTTAACCAGAACTTGTAAGTTCCCTCTGATCCTAAACATTCAATCATTGGCCCACTCTCCTTTGAAATAGCCAAGCAGAATCTTTCCCTGTTAAGTGAGAACATGGTTGTTCTGGCAAGAGATGACATCCAAAGACCTTCTATGTCTATGTGATCCAGCTGGAATACAAACACACATTTAATCCAGGAGAGAGAGTAAAACAGATCTGAGTTCAAGGCCAGCCTGGTATAGAACAAGTATCAGGTAAAGAAAAGCCGAGGTCCAGGTGTGGTGGTACATGCCTTTAATCCCAAACGGTGAAGGTAAAGTTAGTTTGTAGAAAGAAGCACCCATGTTTGAAAGTGATGTCTGATTGAGTGTCAGAGAAGATTTGACAGAATAGGATATGCCCAACTCTCACAGAAAGAGAGAGGAAAGGGAAACTACTTAAGAGATAGTTTTACAGACAGAAGTCAGTTTTACCAGGATAGTAATAGAGAGGTGTGTTGCAGAGAGAAAACTCAGGTGAAGATGAAACATGCCAGAAAATGAGATGAAGCCAGAAGATTAGAGCATATTTCTGAGTTAGTTTGAGGCCAAGTAGAGCAATTACAGGCCTAGAGAGAAGCCAGATTAAATAAGTCAGCTGAGAGAAGAATTTGAGCCAGAACAGCTGAGTTGAACCAGCCAGCCCAGAGCTCAGAAAGAACAAGAAAGGGTGAGCTCATTCAGCAGTAAGTCTCATGGGCTGAAAATATTCTAGGCCTACATTAGATTGTATGGAGGCTAGAAGCTTCCAGGACTAGGCCTAGATTAGCAGAAGGCAGTAAGTCCCCCCAGACAACAGTTGAGTCAGGAGAGTAAACGTTACTTTTGTACCCTTTGGTTTCACTTCCCTTGCCCGTAACCTTTGAGGACCATTTTGAGCTCTTAACTGCTGTGGCTACTTGTGGGATCACAGGTCATTATTTGGAAGAGTTTGGCTTAAAGAAATAGAGAAAAATATAGAACTTGAATGAAGACCACAGTTTTCATATAATTATTCTTTA
The DNA here is from genome assembly GCF_903995435.1 of Acomys russatus. NCBI lineage: Eukaryota > Metazoa > Chordata > Mammalia > Rodentia > Muridae > Acomys > Acomys russatus. The sequence goes on from NC_067169.1 coordinate 27,754,606, forward strand.
GCTCTAGAGGAACTCAAGAAAGAGCTTGTAGGGGACTTTGGGGAATCTTGCCTTCCCTTGTGTCTGTAAAGTTATTACTAACCACTGGAAGGAGATAGGCCCCTTCATCACAGTCAAATGCACTATGGTACACAGTTGCAAAGACTGTCCTCTGCTTGTGCAATCGTACGGTCAACTAAGGCTGTCATTTAGCCCTCCTTCCTCTTAACTAGCTCTGTTCCCATATTTGGAACTTTATCAGTTTACATCGAAGAGTGTCTTTAGCTAACTTCTTTATACAAAGAGTCCTGTGTTGTATAGATGAACACTTTCAGATTTGGGTTGAAGGGAGGAATGAGAGTACTAATGGAAATCAACCATTTAGGCTGGGAATGAGTAGAGGGTAAATGGCTTGGTAGAGAAAAGGGAAGGATGGGGTCAGGAGGTATCCAATAGCTTTATGCCTTACAGGGCAGGGCAGGCCTGGGCAGGGTGGGGTAACCCCAGCAGTTACAAAAGATAACTCTTAGGCTTGGCCAGAGGGCATGATAAGCTGACCACTATATGTTGACAGAAGTTATGTACAAGTTCCTCCTACCTGCCTTCCATTCAATTCTTTTTTCATTTTTATCTTTGGTTGGGAACAATAACAGATGATTTTAGGCATGTTCCTGGCAGATAACGCCTGTGTACGTGTGTGCCCACATATAATCATGTTTTGTAAGATTCCAATTAACTGTTCTATAACTGGTTGGTATTTTGCACTTTTGAATTGAGACCACAAGAGTCAGATTCTTCTATCAAGTCCAAGATGCTCTGCTCAGTCATCCAACTAGTACTCTGTTGATGTTATTGTTGTTTAGAGTGTTGGGTTTTCTGAAATCAGATCTTAGTATGAAGCCTTTGCTGACCTAGAGCTCACTATGGGGACTATACTGTCCTCAAACTTGTGGCAATGCTTCCTCTACCTTCCAAGTGCTTGGATTACATTTGCATCATCATACTAGGCTAGAACTTTCTTTAGAATAGCGTTTGAAGAGAAACTAAGAAAGTGAGAAGTGTCCAAATAAAGCCTTTGATTTATGAGGTTTTCTTCCTGAGACCATGCCTTCTCCATGGTGATGGACTGGATTGGTCTTTAAGATGTAAGCTAAAATAAATCTTTCCTCTCTTAAAAAAAAAAAGATTTCTGATTATGTCACAAATGCCTGAGCTATCTATGTTCCTTGATGGCCTGGGTCCTAGAAAGCTCTCTGCAGCCATGGCCTGATCTTGAATTCCTCAGGGACTGGACCTCTGAAGTCAATGTAGGAATGGTCACTCAAGACATTCTGGGACTTCTGCAAGACATTCCTTCATAACCAGGCCTTCTGTGGTCCACATGCCTATGAAGGGCACTCCAATGTGGTTCCCTCTTATTTGGTGAGAGAGGGCACTCTAGGACAAGCATCTCACTCTGACTTACTCTTTTCTCCAGAGCCCAGCAAGCTCCTTCCATACAAAGTTGGCTTTGTAGGACAGGAGGCCAATTTCTGATATCATGTACATCCTTACGTAGTAAGAGAAAAACAATCTCCCACAGTTATTTCAAAACAAAATAACAGCTGAGGGCAGTTTTGTACTATCTATGTGATGATGAGGAAATCCTTTTTTGACGGTGGTGTTTTTACAATCAGAGATTGAAGCTGGTGCTCTTTATTCAGTATGCAAAATTGCTACATGTTTCTGAGAAAAATCTTGGGTTTTTTTTTTCCTGGGCCAGATTCTGCTCCAAGGTTCTTGACTATGGACACCCTTCTAGAGGTAATTTGATGAGGCCCTGGCTCTGGAAGCTTCAAGTCTAATTTTATCCAACCAAATCAGAAAAAGAGAAATCCCCAGCCTCTAGAATACTCATCATCTACTCACTCAATGAACATTTATTTTATTTTTGAATGAACAATTATTGAACTTATATTGCATGCCACAATGCTGCATAAAGTAGAACGACCCCAGCCATGGTCCAGTGGGTGACCCCTAGACCCCTATATGATGTGACAGCCTTGGAAATATGTGTAACAAAGTAGAACCCATTTATGACTTAAATACCTAAAGATAAGTTTCAGAAACCCCAAATTTGATACAAAATTATGTTAAAGGAAGGTGTTTGTTTTTAAGAAACACACTATATTTTTTCATTGAAATGATATTTTATCACCTGTTTCCCTCAGTTTTGCTCACCAAAAACCCTACAGATATGCACAGATATAAATGCATATCGACTCACAAAAATATGCTTTACAAGTTATACAAAAAAATTATAAGTGACTTTTCCTCTGATTTCAGTTTCGAAATTTTGAAGCACAGCCAGTAAGTGAGCTGGCAACGATTAAGAAATCGTAAGTTCCTGTCTTCCCTTATAAACTTCTGCAAATCCCATGCTAGGTTCTGCTGATGTTAAACCAACCAAATTTCAGAAATCTACCAATGTCTGTTCTCTGCACACCTACTGCACACAGGGGACCACACTGTACTGCTACAGCAAGCTACTGAAAGAGAAACTCAGCAAGAAAAAAAAAAAAAGGTAAGCTGTGCTTGAACTTGTCTCAAAGATCTCCAGCAAAATGTACTTTCCCATTTAGAGATCTGGCTTGGTGGCTGCTGATATGAACAAAGAAAGTATTCACTGAGCAAACAGTCGCAGAAGCCAAAGGAATCTAGCAGCATGCATTGTATGCTGGGAGGATTGCCTGCAGGATGAGCTTGTATGGATGTTAAGAGAAACTAATTGGAGAATAAACATCGGAAGCTGAATGTGTTGATAATCGTATCATTTTGAACAAGAAAGCAAGACCCTTCCAAGATAGAATTTGAGCTGGTCTGTTGCTTTCTGGTCCTGCTAGAGGTCATCTCTTCTTGTAGAACCACAGGTTTAGAGGTGAAGAAGGAAACTAACATTTTTACCTTTTCTTTGTCTATAGAACATAGTCCCCTTCCTTTACACCAATGCTTCTCAACCTTCCTAACACTGCCACCCTTTAACACAGTTCCTCATGTTGTGGTGACCCTGAACCATAAAACTACTTCTGTTGCTACTTCATAACTGTAAGTTTGCTACTATTATAAATTTTAAAGTAAACATCTATGCTTTCCTACTGTCATAGGTGACCCCTGTAAAAGGATTGTTCCACTCCCAAAGGGGTCACATTGCTTTACAGACATAGATTAGTCCCTACAGCCTAGTGATGGTTAAATTTTACTACTAAAAGCTTGAATTTCAGTAGCAACAGTTACTCTTCTTGATTGGAGTTTTAAAACACACATCTCACTACATCTGAAGCTATTGCCTTACATTGTCTAGATACAACAAGTGGTCTGTCTTTATCATTGTCAAAAGGTATCAGTTTGAAAAGCAAAGAAACTATAAGTCATTCTGAAAGATGTGGTTTATAGAAAATTCAGGGAAGTTTAAAGAGCATTTGGAAAGTGTGACTTGAGAAGAATCTCATTCAAAATTGACTATGTGTTTTCCCTAGCAATTTAGTGCTTATTAAAGTCCTTGGTGTGCTTTTGACAATAATTTAATGTCTACTTAACTTATTGGAAGTTAATGTTTATGCTCACTTAAGACCCATTATGGACCTTGAATATCAATTCATTTTGCACTAAAATTTTATGATGCTTCCAAACGACTGCAGTGGCCTATATGCGATTGGTCCAAGTAGATCAACAGCACACATGACATTGCAATTGAAGTTGTCCAGCTTCTATTTGATCAATTGCTATAATGGTCAATATAGCTACATCAAAAGAAAGGAGAATATAGAACAGTAAGAGCATCAAAGTAAGCTTGTAAACAGGAGCTTGACTCCCACCTGTCAAAAAAGGGAATAAGGTAGGTAGGCCTTACACATTTACTTTGATTCTCTTGCTGTTCTATATACTACTTTCTTATGATACACTTATGTTGACTATCATTTCATCCTCCTTCCGTCACTGCTTCTCATCTCTCCATGTGATAATCCTAAAAACAGGAGAATTGACGGAAGAAAAGGCAAGCTCATGGGAAGCTCAGACTCAGAGAATGTCACAGCACAGGAAGTGATTCTTGGTGCTTTCAAACTCAGGTTCTATGCAAAAGCAACAAGCACTCTTAACTACTAAGCCATCTCTCCAGCTCCTAGCTGTGATGCTTTCTCTTATCCCTGTAACCAGATCACTGTCAATTTATTCCTTAAATTCCAGCCCTAACTCATTTGAGCAGATCTATGTTCTGTTTCAGTTTGGCTGCCTACTATGGAAGTGACTTTGGGTAAATTAACCTCTCAAAGCATCAGGGTCCAAGTCTGGGAAACAGGCTTATGATACCACCCACCTTGCTGATTTTTATGAGGATGAAATAAACATTTGCTGGGTTTTTTTTACTCAAAAACAAAACAAAACAAAACAAAAAAAACAGATTAATGCTTGGGTTTTTGTAGTTGAAAGTTGTAATAGGGCCTTTAATTCCAGCACCTGGGAGGCAGAGGTAGGCTGATAGCTGTGAGTTTGAGGCCAGCCTGGTCCGTGAAGTGAGTCCAGAACAGCCAAGGCTACACAGAGAAACCTTGTCCTGAAAAACCAAAAAAAAAAAAAAAAAAGTAATCAGAACCTGACCAACACTTCCTCAGTGAGGTGATTAAGGTCTACATCAACTGGGAAAGTCATGTTGCTAGCATGTAGCCTTGGTCTTATTAGAAGGACACACCGTACCTCTATGAGCTTTCTCCCAAAGCCTATGACATCAGTCAAATCATAGCAAAAATGTCATGTAAGTCCAATAGAAGCACTTGTAGGTAAACCTCCACTGTCTCATCTTTGCTATCTTCCAATCTAATGTTTTAGCTAACTTTCTAATTTTAAGTATACACAACAGATAAGCAGGTTTTGTTTTTCGTCCACTGTTGGATTTGAAACAATTCCTGAGATGAAATACATGTCCAATAAGTATTTGTTGAATGAATAAATAGAAAAATTATTTTATTTTTCCATTCCATTTCTACACAGTATTCTGTCATAGGATTACAAGCAGACCTCTATCCATAGACATTCGGATTATTTCCAATCTTTTGCTACTGCTAAAAGCTTTGCTTAGAATATCTTTCTACGTAGATATTGGCCTGTGTTTGGGATCTACTTCTAGAACTGGAAATGTTGACATTTCTAGTTTTGAAAGATGTTGCAACCTATTGTCCATCTTAGAAGTCGCATTAACTTCTATTTCTGACAGCAAAATATGAGAGATATTGTTTCACAACATGTCTAGCTGCACAATGGATTCATTTTAAAACTGGGATCTGGGTAATTTCTTGAATGAGACTGGAGTATCTTTTTCTGTGGTTAGGAAGTATTCACAGGGGCAGGAGAGATGGCTCGGTGCTTGAGAGTGCTCTCCCAGTGCACCTTAGTTGGCTCACAACCATCAGTAGCTCCAGTTCCAGGACACCCTGAGACTCTTCTGGGTACCAGGCGCAGACATACATGGAAGCAAGACATGTACATTCATAAATGCCTAATCACATTTCATTTTTTACTGTGAGTATATGTTGGTCCATTTTCTATTAGGTTCTGTTCATAAGAGGATTCTACATAAGAATATATTAAATATAAGCAGACAGATGAAACAGATCAAAGAGTCTAGAAATGGATCTAAATACACAAGAAAGTTGTACATGGAACAATGAGCATATCAAAGCATGGGTCAGGTGGTTCTGCAAAGGATACGGAGACAACTGTGTCTCTACTAAGAAAATAATAATTTATGTTTACTTCACACACTTTATGCCCAAGAGTTCTAGTGGGGTAAAATATTTTAATATGAGAAAATAAAATCATAAATTTACTAGGAAAAATAGTTAGGAAAATTTTTCCAGAAGTTAAGTGTAGAAGCCTTTCCTAGACCCTACAAATAAGTCAAATTCCCTCTTTGGGGTGCTTTTAGAATCAAGTAATTTTTAAAAATCACAGGTGAAATCTTGTAATATTACTTCATGTAACTCATGTCTATCTACCCATCAAAAGGAGTCCCCAGGCCATTTACTGGTTGACATATGCAGGAAATTACATAAAATGACCTCAGACCTCACAAAGTTCAAAGTTCAGATTGGAATACATGTAGATTTAGATCTGCATAGGGACCTTGATAAAGATAGTATTTCCTATGTTAGGCCACAAGTTGATTACATTCCTGAAAGTCTACATTGTTTCAAGCCTTATCTTATGATACTGTCTTTTTGTTTTGTTTTTGTGGCACTCTTTTTGTTGTTGTTGTTGTTGTTTTGTTTTCCAAGACAGGGTTTCTCTGTGTAGCCTTAGCTGTACTGGACTTGCTTTGTAGACTAGGCTGGCCTCAAACTCAGAGTGATCCACCTGTCTCTACCTCCCAAGTGCTGGGATTAAAGGTCTGTGACACCATGCCTGGCTATGATGCTGTTTTGATATAGGGACTCAGGTAGCCCAGATTTATCAGGAGCTGGCAAGGAGATGAATTTGAATGCCTGATCATCCTGTTTCTACCTATAGAGTACCAGGATGACAAGCTTGTGCATCACCACCCCAGCTTAATCAGGGCTAAAGACTGAACACAGGGCCACAAGAATGCTAGGACGGCACTCTACTAACTGATCTACAGCCCTAGCTGAAGTCATTTTGTGAACACATTTTCAAGTTGTATTAGTTTTCCATTGCTGCATATTAAGTAGACTCCAAGTTTAGGGTTTTCAAAATGCATTTGCTTGCTTAGAGATGAAAACTCAGTTTGATTTCTACTCTATGAGAGCATTCAACACTCTAGAGTTCCAGAAATATTTTTAAGAATCAGTCATGCCTTCCTTAGAGAAATTTCAAGTAAATAGCCATTAATCGCAATGCTTGCATGGTCAGTAGCCCACATTTTTTTTGCCTGATCACTACATTTGATGCACCATTTTATCCCATACATTTCAAAAGAAACAGAGTATGACAATCAGTGGCTAAAAAAAATTTAGAAGTCAAATTGGCTTAAGTCCAAACATAAAACTATATCATTCTGAAAGTTACTTAACTTTAACTCTTGTTCATCTGGAAAATGTTTGTGAACAAATAATTGTGTTTTTATGAGCCTTAAGGAAATGCTGATGTAGCACTTAACACAGTGCCTGACACTTTTTTTGTGTGTCATGTTTCACATTTTAGCAATGTAAGAAACATAGAGAAACCCTGTCTCGAAAAGCCAAAACCAAATCCAACCAAACAAAAAACAATGTAAGGAACTGAGAGAATTTGATATGTACCATTATCACAGAGGAACAGAAAAAGCCGAGGAAATAACTGTGAGAACTTTGGAAAGCAGGTGATGGATGACCTTGACTTAAGTGTCTTGGGTGATACTATAGTAGATGCAAAAGTTGAGTTCTTCTTGGGAGCCAGCCAAAGTTTTATCGACTTATACCAAGAAGGGCTGGAGGAACAACATAGTGGATACAGTACTTGCTGCGTAGTGTAAGGACCCAAGTTGAGAGCCACCCCTCCACTGCCACCCCCGACACCTCCATATAAGCTGAGAAAATGTGCTGGCCTGCCTCTAATTCCAGCTCTTAGGAGACAAACACACAGGATCTCTGCAGCAAGCTGGCTATTTAGACGACCTAAATTGGCAAGCTGTGTGTTTCATGAGATTCCCTACCTCAGTAAATAAAGTAGGGAGTGATTGAGGATCAACATCTGGCTTCCACATGCATGCACCACACACATACATGCATACTACACCTGCAAAAGAATGGTTATACAAATAGTGTGATGCAGCTGGGGGTGGTGGCACACACCTGTCATCTCAGCACTTGGGGAGGCAGGCAGATCGCTGTGAGTTTGAGGCCAGCCTGGAACTACAAAGGGAATCCAGGACAGCCAAGGCTACACAGAGAAATCTTGTCTCAAAAAAAAAAAAAAATAGATAAGCCGGATGGTGGTGACACACGTCTTTAATCCCAGCACTCAGGAGGCAGAGGCAGGCGGATTGCTGTGAGTTTGAGGCTAGCCTGGTCTACAAAGTGAGTCCAGGATAGTCAAGGCTACACAGAGAAACCCTGTCTCAAAAAAACAAAAAACAAAAACTAACTAAATAAATAAATAAATAAATACCAAACCAAACTAATAAAAAAAAAAAATTTAAACCAAATAATTTGTTGCTTTAAAAAAAAAATGCTATAATATACACTTTCTATTACCCACAACCGTGCCTCATCCTGACTCAGTGTGGTGGTTGTGGGAGGAATCTTGATTAATGCCTCTTCAAAAGCTTCCTGTCATCATATCTCAGAGTTACATCTTTAACATGTTTAGCTCACTGAGAGCTAAAAATATATCAATATTCCAAATGCATTTGATGCACTGTATTAAATTGTTAGTAGCATCTCACACGTCATACTTATATCAAAACTCACACAAGTATGGTGGAACACTGCTAATTTTTCCAAGAAACACCCATCAAATATTGCCACTCTAATGCAGTACTTCCTCTTTTGTTTTTCCTTAGGAAACCATGTCCCTACCATCATGGATTCTGACCTGCTTTTGCCTGCTCACCTCGGGAGCAGGCTCAGTCGTCCTCAAAGCAAACTATTCCAGAAGCTATCCCTGTGATGAAAAAAGGCAAAATGCCCTTGTGATTGCAAGATGCAATCATCGTCGACTACAAGAAGTTCCCCAAACTATAAGCAAATATGTAACGGAAGTAGACTTGTCTGACAATTATATTACACACATAACAAATGAGTCCTTTCAAGAGCTACAAAACATCAGTAAAATAAATCTGAACCACAATGCCAATCAACAGTACCCAAAAGAAAATAAAAATGGTATGAATATTACAGACAGAGCATTTTTTAACCTAGAAAATCTAACGGTGTTACTGCTTGAGGACAACCAGTTAGGCACTATGCCTACAGGCTTGCCTGCATCTTTGAAAGAACTTAGCCTAATTCTAAACAAGATAAGGCTGGTAACTAGAAACAACACTTGGGGTCTTAGGAACTTGGAAAGACTCTATTTGGCCTGGAACTGCTTTTTTCATTGTAATCACAACTTTACTGTGGAAAATGGGGCATTTACAAATCTTACACATTTGAAAGTACTCTCATTGTCTTTCAACAGCCTTGTCCATGTGCCTCCCAAACTACCAAGCTCCCTGAGAAAACTTTTTCTGAGTAATGCCAAGATCAAGACTATCACTCAAGATGACTTCAAGGGACTGGAACACTTAACATTACTAGATTTGAGTGGAAACTGTCCAAGGTGTTTCAATGCCCCATTTCCTTGCACACCTTGTGAGAAAAACTCGTCCATAGTCATACATCCTCTTGCTTTTCAAAGTCTCAGCCAACTTCGCTATCTAAACCTCTCCAGCACTTCCCTCAAGTGGATTCCTTCCACCTGGTTCAACAATCTAACAAATCTGAAAGAACTCTACCTTGAATTCAACTATTTAGTGCAAGAAATTGCCTCGGGAGAATTCTTAACAAAACTACCCAGTTTACAAATACTTGATCTATCTTTCAACTTTAAATATAAAGAATATTTACAGTTTATTACTATTTCCCCAAACTTCTCTATGCTTCATTCTCTCAAGAAATTGCACTTAAAAGGCTATGTGTTCCGAGAACTTAAAAGGGAACATTTCAAGCCCCTCCAGAGTCTTCCCAACTTAACAACCATCGACTTGAGCATTAACTTTATTGAGAAAATTGATTTCAAAGTTTTCCAAGATTTTCCCAAACTCCAAGTCATTTACTTGTCAGAAAACCGTGTCTCACCCACAATAAATGATTCCTCTTTGCCATATCATATCCTTAAACCTCGGTCAACAGTCCCCGAGTTTGAACCACATTCTAATTTTTATCACAGCACCAAGCCTTTAATAAAGCCACAGTGTACCGCTTATGGCAAAGCCTTAGATTTAAGTTTGAACAGTATTTTCTTTATTGGGAAAAATCAATTTGAAGGTTTTCAGGACATTGCTTGCTTAAATCTCTCCTTCAATGCCAACAGTCAAGTATTGAACGGCACAGAATTTTCAGCCATGTCCCACATTAAATATTTGGACTTAACCAACAACAGACTAGACTTTGATGATGATAAGGCTTTCAGTGACCTTCACAACCTAGAAGTGCTGGACCTGAGCCACAATGCACACTATTTTAGTATAGCAGGAATAACACACCGTCTAGGATTTATCCAGAACTTACTAAGCCTCAGGGTGTTAAACCTGAGTTACAACGGCATTTACACTCTCACAGAGAATGAGCTGAAAAGCACGTCCCTGAAAGAATTGGTTTTCAGCAGAAACCGCCTTGACCGTTTGTGGAATGCGGAAAAGAGCAAATACTGCCGCATTTTCACAAGCCTCCAAAATCTGACACGCCTGGACTTATCTTACAATAACCTTCAACAAATCCCAAACGAAGCATTTCTCAACTTGCCCCAGAGCCTCCAAGAGTTACATATCAATGGTAATAAGTTATTATTCTTTAACTGGACATCGCTTCAGCATTTTCCTCAGCTTCAGTTGCTGGACTTACGGGGAAACAAGCTATATTTTCTAACCAATTGCCTATCGAAGTTTACACAATCCCTGCAAACACTGCTGCTGAGCGACAATAAGTTCTCCCACCTCCCTTCTGGCTTCCTCTCTGAAGCCAGCAGTCTGGTGCACCTGGATCTAAGTTTCAACATGATAAAGATGATCAATAAATCCTCCCTGCAAACCAAGACTAAGACAAATTTGTCTGTCCTGGAGCTAAGTGGGAACCATTTTGACTGTACATGTGACATCAGTGATTTTCGCAGCTGGATAGATGAAAATCTGCATATCACAATTCCTAGGTTGGTGGATGTTTTTTGCTCCAGTCCTGGGGATCAAAAGGGGAAGAGCATCATGAGTCTAGAGCTCATGACTTGTGTGTCCGATGCTACGGCAGCAGTCCTTTTTTCCCTAACATTCCTTACTACCATCACACTTATGTTGGCTGCCCTGGTCCACCATCTGTTTTACTGGGATGTTTGGTTCATCTATCACATGTGCTCAGCTAAGCTAAGAGGCTACAAGTCTTTGTCCACATCCCAAGCTTTTTACGATGCTTACATTTCTTATGACACCAAAGATGTGTCTGTTACTGACTGGGTAATCAATGAGCTACGCTCCCATCTTGAAGAGAGTGAAGATAAAAATGTCCTCCTTTGCTTAGAGGAGAGGGATTGGGATCCAGGATTAGCCATCATTGATAACCTCATGCAGAGCATAAACCAGAGCAAGAAAACAATCTTTGTCTTAACCAAAAACTATGCAAAGAGCTGGAACTTTAAAACAGCTTTCTACTTGGCCTTGCAGAGGCTAATAGATGAGAACATGGATGTGATTATCTTCATCCTCCTGGAGCCTGTGTTACAGTACTCACAGTACCTGAAGCTGAGGCGGAGGATCTGTAAGAGCTCCATCCTCCAGTGGCCCAACAACCCCAAAGCAGAAACCTTGTTCTGGCAAAGGCTGAAAAACGTGGTCTTGACTGAAAACGATTCACGGTATAACAAGTTATACATTGATTCCATTAAGCAATGCTAATACTGGCAAGTCATGACTCCACGCCGTCATAAGTTCACATAGGTGCTCTTTCTAATGAACTGTGCTGAATGAAAGGACTCATGGCTGCTTGAGGTGCTGAGAAGAAGAGACAATCAGGTATGTAGCCCAAACAGGACACTTATATCAGCCCCTCTACGGCTCTGGTAACTTTGTGGAAGAGGAAGAGGGGGCAGAAGAATGTATGAGCTGGAAGACAAGGAGGACTGAAAATATGATCTTTTGTGCATGATGGCCATCGCATGCTCTCACAGAAACTAGGGTTGCCTGCAGTGAGCCTGCATACGATTGGGCCTTTTATCAGTCAACTATAGATGGGGCAGCTCCCATGAGACTCCATCTTTCTGCACTATTGACTATTAGTGGATTCTGGGAAAGAGGTGGTCATTATCTTCAGCTGTATACTCTCTGATGAGCCCAGATCTAATGAATGGTTCAAAACCCATAGTTACAGAGAAAGCCCTGGTAAGCTCAGTGCACCAGAAGACAAAACAAAAAGGCTTGAACATAAGGAAGGGTCTTGTAAAGAGGTGGGTAGGTTGGCAGCAGTGGGAGGGAGATAGGAAAAGGTAGGCCTGAGAGAAACCAGAACGTGTGGGTCTCTCTCAGAGACCTCGCTCAGGGATCTACTCCCAAGCTCACACCCAGGCAGCTGTCCTCAAGATTAAGCTTCTCAGCTCCTTGCTATGTGCACTTGCTTTTCAAGGCAGCTTGCTTCAGCAAAGTCAGCAAAAGGGCACCCAGCCATCTATAACAAGAGTTAGTCCTTTGGAAGCTAGTCGGAAAATGATACCACTGCAGCTGTGTTCTGCTTGGTAAAAGTCAACCACAGATCCTACCAGCTCCAGGCAACAAGTACTTCAGGTCCAGGGAAAGGTATTGAAAACCAGGGTACTAAATCTAGGAGCCCCTCAGCTAAGAGAAAACAGTTTGACTAAGATAAATGCTTATCTGAGTCAGTCATTAACCATTTCCTTGAACTAAAATTCAGGGACCGCTTGCCATCTTGGTCACAGATCATCAATACTGGGGAATGTCAGATCACATGGGCAATCTTAGCAGGCAGTCTATTTATTATACCTACTTTTCAATCCCTAAAAACATTTGCCATTGTAAGTAATTAACTTGACATTAAGATGCTGGTGAAATTAATGATATATCCATGGCTATAGGGTATATACATTGTGATTGCATTAATCTTTCTTTTACAATGACTTCTGAAAATAAATTTTGAGAGGGCTGGAGAGATGGCTTAAAGGTTAAGAGCACCGCCTGCTCTTCCAAAGGTCCTGAATTCAATTCCCAGCAACCACAGGATAGCTAACAACCATTTATAATGAGATCGCGTCCCCTCTTCTGGCATGTAGCTTACATTCAGGCAAAACACTGTATACCTAATAAATAGTAAATGAATCTTTAAAACTTAAATTTTGAGATTACAATGTAATCACACCACTTCCTCCTTCTCTTTCCTCCCTCCAAAGCCTCTCATGTGCCCAGCTTGACCTTTACAAATGCTGCCTACAATATTTACTTTTTGTTTGTTTGTTTGTTTAATTACTCGTTTTTGGTGTTTTAAGATAAGGTTTCTCTGTGTAGCCTTGGCTGTCCTGGATCACTTTTGTAGACCAGACTGGCCTCGAACTCATAGTGATCTTCCGGCCTTTGCCTGAGTGCTACAATTAAAGGCATGTACCACGACACCCATCTCCTTAGTATTTATTTTTGGTTTTGATTTTAGAGACAGGGTTTCTCTGTGTAGCCTTGGCTGTCCTAGACTCACTTTGTAGACCAGGCTGGGCTCGAACTTACAGTGATCCACCTGCCTCTGTCTCCTGTGTCCTGGGATTAAAGGGGTATACTACCACACCTGGCCAGTACTTACTTTTAAGGGTTTTATATCACCTAAAAACTATAAAGGAAAGTTTTCAAAAGCATTTTATTCCAGGCGTAGTGGTGCACGTCTTTAATCCCGAGCCTGGTGTACAAAGTGAGTCCAGGACATCCAGGGCTACACAGAAGAAACTCTGTCTCAAAAAACTTAAGGAGGAAAAAAGCATTTTAAAGATTTAATAATCACAAAGATGTCAATCAAAGGGATGAGAAATGAGAAGTTTTGAAAGGGATTAGAAGTACTCCAAGCCAGGCGGTGGTGGTACACGCCTTTAATCCCAGCACTCGGGAGGCAGAGGCAGATGGATCTCTGTGAGTTCGAGGCCAGCCTGGTCTACAAAGTGAGTCCAAGACAGCCAAGGCTACACAGAGAAACCCTGTCTCAAAAAATATAAACAAAACAAAACAAACAAAACAAAAAATCCAAACAAACAAAAGAAAGAAATACTCCAAGATAATTTGGCTCTTGTCTGAACACTTTAACATTCCACAATCTGGAAGTACAGTCACTTGGCCTTACTGACTCTTTCACCCACACTGATGTGGCTTTTCCTCTTTCTAGGAATTTCAGTTTAGAGCTTTCTGGTTCTGGAGCCTGGGACGTCCAGAGAAGGTGGCAATGACTTCATGTCACCTCAGGTCACGTACAAAGTAAACGGGCAAGCATGAACAACTACAAGAGGCAAAACACAAGCATCACCCTCACTCCATAACTACCCACTCTTGCAAAGGTGAGAACTCAGTCATGTGAGGAAGCCACGAAAGCCAGGTCTCCAATCATAAGAGCTCTTCTCACACATCATATACACTTCCCACAAGGCCTCACCTCCCAATAGTGTTATCCTGAGGACATAGGATTCAAACACGTAACCTTCTGAGAGACACGCTCAAGCCATAGCACTCTGTCCTTAGTCTCCGAAATCCATGCCCTTCCCAGCATGCATAAACGTATTCATTCCATTGGAATAGTCTCAGTCTTAACTGAGTCCAGCATTGACTCAAAAGCCCCAACTCTCATCTGAGACTTAAAGCAGTTTCCTACCAGCTGTGGACCTATGAAATCAAAACAAGAGATCCACTTCTGATAGGCAGTAATGGGCTAGAGTTAGAAGAGACACTGCTCCTGCCCCCATTTCTTTCTTTTTTTTTAAAATTTATTCTTGTTACATCTCAATGTTTATCCCATCCCTTGTATCCTCCCATTCCTCCCCCCACCCCATTTTCCCATTATTCCCCTCCCCTATGACTGTTCCTGAGGGGGATTACCTCCCCCTGTATATTCTCATAGGGTATCAAGTCTCTTCTTGGCTACCTGCTGTCCTTCCTCTGAGTGCCACCAGGTCTCCCCCTCCAGGGGACATGGTCAAATGTGAGGCACCAGAGTACGTGAGAAAGTCATATCACACTCTCCACTCAACTGTGGAGAATATTCTGACCATTGGCTAGATCTGGGAAGAGGTTTAAAGATTACCCCCTGTATTGTCCTTGGCTGGTGCCTTAGTTTGAGCGGGACCCCTGGGCCCAAATCTGCCTATCATATTGTTCTACTTGTAGATTTCTAGGACCCTCTGTATCCTTTTATTTTGCTATTCTCCCATGCGTCTCTCATTTAGAGTCCCAATAGGATGCCTTCCCCTCTGTCCCAGTTTCCTGGTAAGTGAAGGCTTTCGTGGGACATGCCCCTTGCCTGCCCCCATTTCTAAAGGGGAAAAAGTCACCAAGAGGAAGGAGTAACTGACTGCAGTTGAATCCAAACGCAGAAAGGTCAACATCATCTCTTAAACCTGAAAGATGAATTTTCATTTCAGACATCACTCCCTGGGTAAATTGGAAGAAAAGGGCAGAGTGCTCTGGCCACAGACAATCCTGCCTCTGTGATTTTGTGAGGCTTGGTTTATACATCTGCTGTCTTCAGAGCCACACAGTGGTGTCTGCCATTTCCCCCAGTATCCCAGGCTCTACAAGGCATTCCTCTAGCTGAGACTCCCTGTAGTAGCTCCAGGCATGCATCAGCTTTCTGCCTGGTCTCCCAAGCAGTACACAGGATCCTTTGGACCCTAGGAGGGGGCTGCTATGCCTTCATGGCTCTTGTATTCTGCACGCCTGCAGAATGAGCACCACGTGGGCACTGCCAAGGTTTATTGCTTGTGCACTCTCAGTGATGGTTGAATTGTGCCTGAACCCACCTGAAGCACAGCTAGAACACCAGGGAGCAGAGGCCAAGGTGGCCCTGGGCAGTATGCCTATTCTGCCCTTTGAGACTTTAATGTTGCTGGGGTGGGATGGATGACCGTAAGGTCCTCCGAAACGCCTTTGTTCTAATGCATGGTACCTGGCCCGTCTATTCACACAGATTGCTGTACTAACCACTTGCTTGCCAGTACTCTAACAGAACATTTCAGGGTTTTTGTTTTGTTTTGTTTTGTTGTTTTATCAAGACAGGGTTTCTCTGTGTAGCCTTGTCTGTCCTGGATTCACTTTGTAGACCAGGATGGCCTCAAACTCACAGAGACCCACCTGCCTCTCCCTCTCGAGCCCTGGGATTAAAGGCATGCACCACCTTGCCCAGGTGTGTGTGTGTGTGTGTGTGTGTGTGTGTGTGTGTGTGTGTGTGTGTTTATAGTGCAGTCTGCAAATTTTCCACTTTTATCCTCTGCTTATCTTTTCATTATAATTTTAATTACATATTAGACCCGTCCTTTACACACTTAGCTTACTGTAAGAGGTTGTATTGGCTGCTTTTCACTTTGCTGGGACTACGTACCTAACAAGAAACAGCTTAGAGGAAGAAGAATTTACCTGGGTTTACCATTGGCCTCTTGGTGATTGTGGAGGAAGGCATGATATGGCAGCAGAAGCTGGAAGCAGCTGGTCACATTGCAGTTGCAGTCAGAGGCAGAGAGCGATGGATGGTGTGGTGTGTTCAGCTCTGTTTTGCCTTTTCCTTCAGTCTGAGATGCCAGCCCAGGAAATGATGCCCATCATACTTGAGTGGGTTTTGTGAATCCAGTCAAGAAACTCTCATAGACAGACATACCTGGAAGTTTGTCTCCTACGTCATTCTAGTCAAGTTAATCATCAACACTAACTATCAGAGCGGTTAAGGTGCAGTGCAGCTGTGTGAGCCCTTTCTTGTTTAGAAATTTCTCCCTGCAGATATTCTGGTTCATCTGTCCTAAGCTCCACCTTTCTTAAGCTCTGAAAGCCTGATGCGTGTCTGCAATTCCAGCACTCTGGAGACAGAGAGACAGGAGGGCTGCTGCACCTTTGAGCTCAGCCTGGTATACATAGGGAGGTCCCGTGCAGCCAGGGCAACACAGGACCCTGCTTCAAAAAGCACACAAACAAATTCTACCCTCCCAATAGCCCCCAAGGTCATGGCCGTAATGCAAGTAAATCATTTGCAGCTGTGTAATAAGAACAACTTCTATTCGCGTTTCAATTAAGACTTCCTTTTTCACATCTGAGAGCTCATCCAAAGAGAGTTTATTTGTCCATATTCTTGTCAGCATTCTGGTCATCACCTATTGCGACCTGCCAGTGACCAGTGTCTAGGAACTCAAGTTGAATTGGAGATTTAACAGAGCGCAAGATGATGATGCTCAAGAGTCCTTCACTGGGCATCACTCGAACTTTTGTTCCAGGATAGCTCAGGGGCCAAGCAGGGACAGAGAAACAAGAGTGAACATACTAAGTATTTCTTTTCATCACTATCATTAGATGTGCTGAGGACACAGAAGGTCCAAATAGACAGATTTGGGGGGGGGGCTGTTTGCATAACGCCCTTTAGCGAAATAAGCTGAATTGCTGAGAAGGAGGAAACATATTGTCTGTGGCACTCAAGGCTCTATGGGGACTGAGTTTGGACAGCAGGATAATATAGGCAATTCTAGTCTATGCAGGCTACAATAACCACTTGACTAACCTCTAGGATGATTCTAAATTCACAGACTCCTCTGCATTTAGAAGCCATCATCAGAATTGCTATTAATGCTGTGCTTATGGCATTCTAGGATTTGCTTAGTCTTCTCCAAATTCCATACCTCTCCATATGATCTACCTCCAAAGCCATATCCATATCTACAGGTATGTTTATAACACTGTCTGATTCCTGGCCTCTGTTGTGGGTCTCTGTTTGTTTTCAGTTATTATAGCAGAATACCTGCAACTGGGGGATTCATAATACTAAAAGAAGTCATTTAGCTTCTATATAGTTTTGGAGGCTGGGAAGTCCAAGATCAGTGGCCAGAACAGTTAAGGCTTCATGCTGCCTTAACTCGTTGTAGACATAGCAGAAAGGCAGACAGAAATGCGTACAAGAGGCAAAAAATGAGGCACAGTTGTAGAGTTTAGGTGAAAATAAAGAGGCTAAAATAAAATGTGAATCTCTACAGAGCTGTCTTGCGATGCCTCACATCAACAATTAGAGCCTAACTCCTAAAGACTCCGGATACTTCACCCCAAATACCAAATCTCAGGAAGGACAATAGGTGTTATGAACTTTACTACTCAGCAAGATAGTGAGTTGCCCAGTTCGTACTTATTCAAATATGCCCCACACAAATGGTCCAGGTAGCAAGGCCAGATAACTTCCTAATTGCTAGAGCAGGACTGCACTGAGAATTCATCTGCTGTCTTCCTTTTATTCTTTATTAAAAAATGTATAGCAATTTTTGGGTGATGATAAATATGAGGACCCCTTCCCATTCACCTCCTTGCTCCCACCAGGATAACTGTTTTCAACATAACCAATGCAACCCTGCAAGAACCAGAGCTCAGCACCGGGTGTGGTGGTGCACGCCTGTAATCCCAGCTCTGAGGGAAGCAGAACCAGGAGGATTGATGTGAGTTTGAGGCCAGCCTCATCTACACAGAAAGTCCAGACAGCCAAGGCTACACAAAGAAACCCTGACTGGAAAACCAAATTAATTAATTAAGTAATTAAGTAATTAAGTAATTAATAGATAAAATGAGAGCTCACTTGTATGAGAACATTCCAGAAAACCTCACCTCTATAACCTAAACACTGCCCCTGCTGGGGTCCACCTTCCAATGCTGCCTGCTTTAAAAATCAAGGTTCCAAGGCACACACTTAGGATGCTCTGAGAAGCCCTGGTTTAGCAATATGTTCAGCACTTCACTGCCAGTGTCCTTGAATTTAGAGCCATTACATTATCTACTATCAGTACCAAGGAACATAACAAAGCACTCTCTTCATCTCTGGCCTTGAGATTAAGGAAGAGGGTATTGGAAACCCCTCAAAACTTACTTGTCTCCCTTCTTGTTCCCAGCATCAGGTAGACTAGTTGTACCTAGGGCACTAGAGAACATCAACAACTGTAGGTACTATAATGTTGCTTCCATGAGGCTCAGCATTTGGGCGAGAATCCCATCTATCTGACTATTGGACTATGGTTCAAAGCAAGCACAGTATAGACCAGGAGGACTTCAATAGAAGGTGAAATAGGCCGGGCACGGTGGCACACATCTTTAATCCCAGCACTCAGGAGGCAGAGGCAGGTGGATTGCTGTGAGTTCGAGGCCAACCTGGTCTACACAGTGAGTCCAGGACAACCAAGGCTACACAGAAAAACTCTGTTTTGAGAGAGAGAGAGAGAGAGAGAGAGAGAGAGAGAGAGAGAGAGAGAGAGAGAGAGAGAACACAAAATAGAAGTGGATTAGGTGGATGGCTGTGCAGTGGAGAATGCATGGTGGTTCATTAAAAAAAATGTATAGAATGTTCATGAGTCTGACATGGCTTCTTCATGTAGTTCACAAATCCTCTGACACTTTTCAAAGCATTATTGCCCTCATGTCAATTCCACCGCATGCTGCAAATACCATAAGTGAATAATATTCCTTAAAAATGGTGTAAAAATAGAACTACTATACAATCCATATATACCACTCCAGGTTATACACTCAAAGACTCTTACGTGAGCATATCACAAAGATACTCAAATATCCTTGTTTATTGCTGCACTGTCCATAATAGTCAAAACATGCAGTCACCTAGTAAGTCCATCAACAGAGGAATGAATGAGGAAAAGGACGTATGCTGGATGTGGTGGCGCAAGCCTCGAATCCCAGCACTAGGGAGGCAGAGACAGGCAGATCTCTGTGAGTTCGAGGCCAGCCTGGACTACATAGTGAGCCCAGCACAGCCAAGGCTATACAGGGAAACCCTGTCTTGAAACACCCCCACCAAAAAAGGAAAAGGAGGTACATATATACAAAATAGTTATTCCATCATAAACAAAAATGAAGTAGTTTCATTTATAAGAAAATGAATGGCTATCATCATGTTAAGGAAAGTAAGACAAATTCAGAAAGACAAATATAATGTATTTCCTCTTATTTATGGACTGTATGCATATTTTCTGGGCCACATATATGTTTAAAGTAGAAAGGGGAGCCGAGTGTGGTGGTGCACACCTTTAATCTCAGTACTTGGGAGGCAGAGGCAGGCAGATCTCTATGAGTTTGAGGCCTGTCTGGTCTACAAAGGGAGTCCAGGACAGCCAAGGCTACACAGAGAAACCCTGTCTCTGGAAAAGAAAAAGAAGAAGGAGGAGGAGGAGGAGGAGGAAGAAAGAAAGAAAGAAAGAAAGAAAGAAAGAAAGAAAGAAAGAAAGAAAGAAAGAAAGAAAGAAAGAAAAAATTATTCTCCAGGGCAACAGGCTTAGGAAACACTGGGCTGTCACAAAGCACTGTGAACCCCACAAAAAGGGCTAGAGTATATGGTTTCCCAAATCTTTGTGGAACTTTAGGGAAAAAAATGTACTTGCAAGGTATGTTCTGAAACCAAGGGTTTCTCTTCCAAAATGCTGATTTAAGGGGCTGGAGAGATGGCTCAGGGGTTAAGAGCACTGGTTGCTCTTCCAAAGGTCCTGAGTTCCAGCAGCAGTAACCACATGGTGGCTCACAAACATCTACAATGAGATCTGGTGCCCTCTTCTGGCCTGCACGGGTACATGCAGGCAGAGCACTGTATACATAATAATAAGTAAATAAATCTCTTTTAAAAATATTTTATTTATTTATTTTTTATATATATGAGTGCTCTATCTACATGTATACCTGCATGCCAGAAGAGGGGATTAGAGGATATAGATGGTTGTGAGGAACCATATGGTTGCTGGGAATTGAACACAGAACCTCTGGAAGAGCAGACAGTGCTCTTTACCACTGAGCCATCTCTCCAGCCCCATAAATCTCTTTTTTAATGCTGATTTAAAGACCCGATGGAGAACTCCTTAGCCTGATAAACCCTTAAAAGTGTTCACAAGTGTATGGTGGCGGTCACTTATTTTGCTGTGGATGCTTGTGTTTTTAAAATGGGGGGGGGGGAGGGGAGAATCCAACATAAAAAACTCAGGCTTCATTGCTTGAGCTGTTTATATTCAGTTGATATGCTTCTTGATCAGGAAGTACTAGTTTTCCACAGGGACATTATTCCAAAGAGACAGGTGACAACAAATTGCATCACACTTCAGCAGTCAAGCGCAATGAAAGAGTGAGTAGCCAGGGTAGATTTTTCTTTGGTATAGGGTGAGGAGGCTAACATTCATTTATGTACCATCCTTAGCCACAGGTAGGGTAAAGTTGACACTTGACACAAACTGAAAATAGACCTAATACTCCCTTCGCTGAACTAGGTTAACCTTTGCTGGCATTGAAGAAGGCCTCTGAGGACTTATTACTGCATAGTGTGCTTTCAAAGGCATTTGGATCCACTGGGACTAACTGAAGCAATTAGTTTCTGATCTTGAAAAAATTTCCACCTTCTAAACGGCAAATGTAATCCAACCAAAGTGGGGTACAGTGGAGATATTGTTTACACTGAAAAACAAGATGAGATGTGCATATGTATACGCCAAATATTCACATGTACAAGTGTCCACCTGTGGATGGAGATGGCCATCATTAACTTCCTAGTAAGTATAAACAAACGGGATAATATTTTTAAAATGAAATAAGAGAGGCTGGAAAGATGGCTCAGTGGTTAAGAATGCTTGCTGCAGCCAGCATGGAAGCTCACGTCTATAATCTCAGCAATCCGGAGGCAGAAACAGGTGGATCTCTGTGAGTTCAAGGACAGCCTGGTGTACAAAGAGACTTCTAGGACAGGCAAGACTATTACACAGAGAAACCCTGTCTCGAAAAACCATTTAGAAAATTAAAAATTAAGGCCAGACGTGGTGGCTCTCACCTGTAGTCCCAGCACTCAGGGAGGCAGAGGCAAGCAGATTGCTGTGAGTTTGAGGCCACCCTGGTCTACAAAGCGAGTCCAGGACAGCCAAGGCTACACAGAAAAACCCTGTCACTAAAAACAAACAACAAAAAAAGCAACAACAACAAACCACCTTTTGTTCTTGAAGAGGACCAGGGTTCCGTTCCCAGCATGCATATGGCAGCTTGCAGCCACTTAGGACTTCACTTCCAGTGCACCCTATGCCCTCTGTGGGTACCAAGTATACAGTGGTATACAGATATACATGCAGGCAAAAACCCCTATACTAAACAATAAAACACATAAAATGAAATAATAATAATAATAATAAATGTAAAGCCTGAAAGGAGAATAGGGTGTAGCAGTAGTCTCTGTTTGGACACAAATGTTTTGGTTAGATGTGCACGTGTATGCTCATGAGTGTGCAGTTGCACATATGCGTGTGTACATGTGTGCACATGAATGTGGAGGCCAGAGAATAGTCTCAGGTGTTGAAGTAGACAAGCTCAGAGTCATAAGCACTGACATGTTGGCTTTGAGGTGTTGGTGAGATATTGTAGAATTAGTCTTTGTCACTGTAGCACTGTTGACAACTTGGATGACATTCTTCTTTGTTGGGGATTGGAAGCAGCTGCCCTGTGCATTTTAGGATATTCCAAAGCATTTGGGTCTTGATGCTGCATGCCAGTATGGCCAGCCCTCTCTTTTGCAGCTTGTATACAGTACATATAAGGAAACCATGGACTAAATTCTTAGTGTGGAAGTCTATATCGGATGGCTACATGTTATGAAAGTTTCCTCCTTTTGCCTTAAAACTTGTAAAAATAACAATAATAAACAGCAAGGAGTGGTGTCACTCACCTTTAATTCCAGCACTTGGAAGGCAGAGGCAGGTGGATCACTGTGAGTTTGAGGCCAGCCTGGTCTACAAAGTGAGGACACAACAGCCAAAGCTACACAGAGAAACCCTGTCTCAAAAAACAAATAAATAAACAAAAACCTTGTAAACAAACAAACAAAAAAGGAGGGCTGTGTGTCTCCACCAAAGTGGCTACTTTGACTAGGTGACAGAAGAAGAAAGTTGCTGGTGCAGTTGAGGATGCTTCTACGAAAATGTAATTTCTACTATTCTGGATCAGCCTTGGGGTCTGCTGCATTCACATTCTGTCAGGGAAGCCCATTTGTGCTCATAGGAATGGTCACCCCACATGAACGGAGAATGCTATAAAAAGGCCACATCTTCCCTGAAAAGTATGGGGAGATAAACCTCTGGGACTGAGGACTCAGTCAAGGGCATCCTCAGGTTCACCACATAACTAATTTCTCATGGATGATGGGGCTTCACAAAAATAAAAAAGGAGCCCGGCCATAGCTCACTCAGTAGAGGCCTGCATCGTAATGCACAAAGTCTATGTTCCACCTCCAGCATCACATACACTAGATGTGGTGGCACATGCCAATCATCCTAGCACTTGGCAGGCGAAGGCAGGAGGGGTAGGAGCTCAAGGTCATCTTCAGAGTGAGGGAAAAGTCATCCTGAGTCTTGCCTCCAAACAAAAGTTCAGATGGATATGGGCCAACGACAAGGTACACTAGCATCAGATCAGAGTGTCTCCCTCTCATGGATATGCCATTTATATTGAAAGGGGCACAATTTGCCTACAGAGACTACAGCAAATGTGGAGCAACTGCATAAGCTATCCAGGTTTTATTTACCAGATGGACCTTGCAACCCTCACGAGTCGATACCAAATATCGCCAGTAGATGGCAGGAAAGGTCTGCGTAGAGCTCTGGCTTCGGGCTCGCAGAGGAGCTCAGGGTGTGGTAGTTTTATTGTTGATTCTGAAACCTGGCCCCTCACCTGCTTAAGAAATCTGGTTAAAAGCCAAATTCCCAGTGAATCAGAGAGCCCTCCTAAACAGAGCTCTGTTCAGGAACCTCGCCCTACACGGTCAGATAAGCAGTCTACGTGGCATCAATTCAGACCTTAACAAGTAAACTCAAGTGCAAATTTTCTATTGGCTCCCGGTGATGTCACTTGCTTGTGGCTTGGGAGGCTGGGAGAACTGGTTTTCTAAGTGTGGGGAACCTTTGTTCTCTGCAACACCCACCTGGAAACCTGGGGCCTCTCTATGAAGCCAGGGCCTCCGAAGTAACTGAATCCATTTTACACAGCTTTGCACGCGCAGAACGCCCAAAAAATGGAAGCACAAAGCTAGGGTTAGGCAAATTCCCTCTGCACTAGGGGGTCTCACTCCCGTTGGCTCCACTGGACTCAGTGCCAGAGCCAAGATAGGCTTTGTGGAGCTTTAAACCACTCACTTGATACCATTGCTTTCCTCCAGGTTCTGGCAGCCAGGTTCTGGGCTGGATGGAGTTCTGAGAAAACTCAGAGTGGTTCCAGGCGTTCTATATTGGCTCCTGGGTTCATTAAATCCCCTCACCCACTCACCATTTTAGATTTCTTACACTTCAGGCATATTTAAAATAATATGCAAACCTTAACAAGGCAGCGTTAGACAAGGGCTAAGCAGAATAGAAGGCTGATTACAGTACAGAGGAAAAGACCATCCCTCCCCCACCAACTGCCATGATTTAACATTGTTCCCAAAAGGTCAGCTTGATATTTGCTTTGTCCCTTTCTGAAAGAAGCACTGTGTCTGATTTTCATCAAAGATCTGCAGGTTGTCTAAGAGGAAATCAGGTGATTTTTTTTTTTAAACTTTTGCAGGAACTGGCCATTTGTTTACATCCAATCCCTTTAAACCTCCACAGCTGAGGGTGGAGAACTAATGGTTTTCACGCCCTGCCCTGCCCTGCCGTGCCCTGCCCTGCCCTGCCAGAGCTTCACACTGGATCTAGGACAGGTTAGCAGTGACCCAGGGGAGCCTAGTCAAGTGCCATCCCTCCCCACCTCCTCCACACCATTTCCTTTTCAGCACTCAGTGTGGTGGCTGCAGCTGAACCCACTGCTAAGTCCACAGTTCTGGATAGGTAGACTGGCTGTAGCCTTCGGAGGTAGCCAGTGTTAGATGAGTGGGGAACAGCTGGGAGGGTGTGCTCAAAAGAGCCCAAAGCTACTTGAGGGTGCACGGTGCCCCGCCGCCTACAGCACTGGCTGCCCACCACAGGGCGAGCTTATTTATAGGATTTGTCACTGCCTCAGAACTTCACTTTGCTCACCTCTATTATCAAGGAAACAGAAACATTCCTGGAGGCTTTTCTTGGGCTAACCCCGCGGTTTGCTGAGAAATGATCGGTGACTGACTTGCTCAGTGGGGAGAAGCCATTTGGCATGCTTGCCAATTTCCCTGAACCTCAACTCACGTGCATCCTCCTGGAGGGACAGTCTCTTTCTTGCCCAGTGCAGGCTTTTGCTGTCTTCCTCGGCTCCTGTACCTGGCTTTTAGCACTCCCCCCCCTATGATTGTGACTCTTTGAATACCTTTCAGGCTTTCCCCTAATCCCTAGGGATAAAATGAATACCCTTGCCATTTTTTTTTTCACCTCTCTCTCTCCACCCCCCCGCACTTCCTTCTTCTCAAGCTCACAGGGAAATTACTAGATTTGGAATGTATGCTTATGGGAAGAAATGAAGGGGTGACTGGAAGCTGACATTAGCGACAGTAAGACAGTGCCTCAGGTGACAGTAAGACAGTGCCTCAGGCGCCGACCTCTTAATTCGGCAGAGCAATAAAGCGTCTCTTTTTGATAGCCTAGGGGGCTAGCCATCCCCTCCTGCAATGCATCCTGGGATCTGCAGGGACAACCAAGACTAGCTGGCAGAAGCAACCCTCCCCTCAGAGACCAGCTGTGCCTCTGTTCGCAACGTCTTGTGGGAAGAGAGAAGTTGATGTAGGAGTCCTAGGAGCCACAGATGCCATTGCAGGCATCTTTGTTTCAGTGAAGCTCCTAACTGGATTTGGGCTTTTCGACCAGTTGCTTCCTTACTTTTCTCAGTTATCAACTGTGAGAAAGCCTGTGCTTGGCTTACTTCTAAGCCTTATGGCAAAAGGAACAATAGATGCTTGAGCAGGCCTTTGCGTCCTGCCACATAATACATGGCCAGCAGCTGTGCCCATGTGCTAAGTAAGAAGGGGCAGGGCCACTGGGAAAGTTCACATTCTCATGGGAAGTGAAAGTGAGTCACTTTGCTGTTTCTGTCATGTGACAGCTGTGGGACACAATCAGCTCACCGAGCTTCTGCTTCCTGTTGATAGGGGGCCAGGCCAGGCTGGTGGCTTATACCTGCAAAGTCTTCCAGTTGGGAGGCTGAAGCCTGCTTGAATAATAAATTGAGGCCCTGACAAATAAGACAAAACAACAAGTGGGGGATGATAAGAGGTTTTCTTTAGTAACCACTTCCAATGTGACTCAGCCTGTTCTAGCAGCACCTCTCCCCGCTAAACGCCAGACTTTCAAGACAGCAGTGGCAGCTTGATTGGTGTCAAATGGCACTTCTAGCCTCTTTGCTATGTGTCACATGTACGCATACATCTTCTGGAGGGCTGTGGTTTTTTTTTTTTTTTTTTTTTTTTTTGAGAATTATCTTTTCAATTTTTATTTGTCTTCATTAGTGGACCTACGTCATTCTTCCCTGAGAGTGTCTCCTTATGTAGCCCAAGCTATCCTTAAACATATGGTACTCCTTCCTGCCTCATGCTCACAAGCGCTAAACCTATACACATGCGCCACAGTATTCAGGAATGGTTGTATACTTTCCTTCTTTTGAACACATTTTTAGTAAATTCTCTATCTGATATACATTCGCAACTATTCCTTACTCCATTGCATTTTTCTTACCAATGCTTTTGTTTAGGAGCAGAAGTCTCTGATTTTGAACTTGTCAGTGTTTTCTTTTATGGGGTATGACTTCAGTGACACATTTAAGAAATATTCACTAGCTAGATGAGGTGTTTTATGCCTGTAATTCCAGTATTTGGGAGGCTGAGGCAGGAAGACCACAAGTTCCAGGCTAATGTAGGCTAAATAGAATGACCCTCTACTTAGAGTGATGCTCCTACACCCGTCCCCCCCACCAAAGACAGACCTATTTGTCTAGTGTGCAGTCACAAAGATTTTCTCTTAAGTTTACTTGTACAAATTTTGTGATTTTATGTTTATGTCCCCAATGCATTTTTTAAAATTTTCTTTTGTCTTAAAAATGTTATACATAAAACAATGAAATATCCCATTTAGACTCATTATCCCTCCAAACTCATCCCACCCTCCTCCTCAATTGTCTCCCTCCTAACTTTGTTTTTTTTTTTAATAACTTATGAAATCCACTTAGCATTGCCCATAAGTATCAGTCTGGGGCATTCATCAAGCATGGGAAACCCACTTGTGGCTAAATCCTAAAAATGAGCGAGTCTCCCTCCCTGACAACTTTCCACTGCCAATAGCTCTTTAGTAAGAAGTGGGGCCTGGGGATCATCTACTCCATGTGTGATAGAATGTTGCCTGGATTGATCTTGTGTGGTCTTGTGCAGGTAACTAGAGCTGCTGTGAGTTCCTGGGTACACTAGGCATGTAATGCCCAGAAGGCAGTGTTTCACATCACACCTCCCAATCTTCTGGCTCTTACATTCTTTCTGCCTCATCTTCCTTCATGTTCAATGCTGGAGTTTATATTGTATGGAATATGGATTTAGTTTATGAAAACTTATATACCTTGGACTTTCTGAAAAACATTAAATTAATTCATAATATCGGCTGTTTTTTATTTTAATTTTTTTTTTTTTTTTTTTTTTGGTATTTCGAGACAAGGTTTCTCTGTGTAGCCTTGGCTGTTCTGGACTCACTATGTAGACCAGGCTGGCCTTGAACTCACAGCGATCCGCCTGCCCCTGCCTCCCGAGTGCTGGGATTAAAGGCAAGTGCCACCATGCCCAGCTGTTTGTTTGTTTAAAGACTATAAGCATAATGTCAGCTTAAGGTTATACCAAGCCTAGAGGCCTACTAAGGTTGGGCCCTAAATCACTGTGTAGGTTGCACACCTAGGAAGCCACTCCTGAGCAGAGCAAGCATATGTAGCCTAGCAGTCTGGCTGCAGACTTCTATATTATACCCACGACATGTGGCTGCTTGGTAAGCATTTGGGAAGTTGAAAGTAAGGTAATGATGCATCTCGAGACTCAAGAACAATGTAGAAATGGAGAAATGTGGGGGAACTCAAGAGGAAGGAACTCTAGACCCTTCTGGCTGAAATGTCACTTACTTGGAGGAACTACAAGTGCTGGCAGGTAGTACTGGCTGCAACCAGTGGCACCAGAAGTTCTTCTAGGTCATATTTCTTGGGCCAAGAAGTGCTGGCAAGGTCCGAAGCAGGAGTGGCGTAGACACAGGTCATGGATGTGGCCATAGGGGGCAGTGTGGAGCAGATCTAGTTATAGCAATGGTCCCTTGGAATTGTTAGAAAAGCCTCCCAGGGGTGGGTGATGGAAGCTAGCAGGAGTACAGAGAGGAAAACGACACATGGGAACACACTGGAGGCAAGTGAAAATGAGTCTTGCCTCTACTCTAGATACAGCGGATCAGGGAGGAAAGAAAATTTTTCATACATAGTGCTGGCTTGCATTGTTTGTGAGGATATTAACCCTGTCTGGGGGTAGCATCCATGACATGCAGGCTGTCCTTCACATGGTCCCAATCTTCAGTAACTAAAAAGGCTTTGGGAAGAAAATGGAAAACAACAACAAAACAAAACCCAAAAACAAAACAAAATAACCCATGTGTGGGTACTCACATTCACGCGCATGCACGCACACACACACACACACACACACCACCACCACCACCACCACCACCACCACCACCAGTTTAAGTTCCCTAAAAGAAGAGATGTTAGTGGCCATAAACTCAGCCATTTCTCAATTTGGTTTTTTCCCCCCAAATATCCCCTTTTGAGTTTTAGAGGCATAATCAGTTCTCTGCTTCCATTCCTTGCATATAATTATGTTACATAATAACAGTAACAATGGGAAATGCTGATGGAAACAAACAAGGCAATTAAGAAAAACAAACTCAGAAAGAAAATTAACTTTGCAAATAGCTCCAAGATGCAGCTCTCAAACTAGATAGGAGACGGGTGTAGAACATCACAAACCCAGCTCCCAGAGTTCGAGTCCTAGCTCCTATTTACCAGCATGTTCATGATTTGGGGCATGTAGATAGCAAAGCTTCTTTCTTAAAGCATAGACAATCTCAATCATTATGCCATCTGTTTCTAAAAGTAAGAGATGCTTTGATTAGCCTCTTGCATACAAGAAGCAGATTTTAAATATCAGTTGTTATCCTAATCTCCAGGTTTACTATATTGGCATTGAATGACAGTATCTCTATATAAAGTATCTCTATATAAAGCTATCACATCATTGTCATATATATGATATGTGATATATTTTTTCTAAGATGGATGCAATACACATGAATGCCAGGTTTGGTCCGAGCCTTATGATTGCCCTAGAAACCGAGAAAGAAGGGCCCATAGCCTTCCCATGCTGCAATTGCTACTAACAAGTAGGATCTATGGCAGAATATGGGAAGCCTGAGACCACTCAAAGAGAGCATCAGACCTATGTCTATACCAGCGTTTAAAAGGAACTCTCTAAGCCAGGCATAGGAGTCCCAGCAATCAGGGAGGCAGAGGCAGGCGGATCTCTGTGGGTTCGAGGCTAGCCTGGTCCGCAAAGCCAGTCCAGGACAGCAAGGGCTATTACACAGAGAAACCTTGTCTCAAAAGCAAAACAAACCTCCTACTAATGTATTCAATCTACAATGTATCACTTTGTTTAACCAGAAATCATGAATCTTTTCTCTATATACACACTATTTCTGCATAAAAACTTTTGTGTAAAGTCAGTCATGTACAAGCAGTTTGCAGGAGGGCTTAGCAGTTTTCACTGGAGTTTTTCTTCCATATAGAGAAGAAATAATACCAGCCATGACCAAAACAATGGAAACAAAACAAATAGGTTTTCTTAAAAAAAAAAAAAAAAAAGCAAAACAAAAAAGACATGCTGGCCTGGGGTTGTGGTGCACACCTTTAATCCCAGCCCTCAAGAGGCAGAGGCAGGTGAATCACTGTGAGTTCGAGGCCAGCCTGGTCTACAAAGTGAGTCTAGGACAGCCAAGACGACACTGAGAGACCCTGTCTCGAAGGAAAAAAAAAAGACACAAACCAGTGCTACGACATGGCCTACCATTGAAGAGACTCAGCCCAACTAGGAGGAGGAGAACAAATCGACCAAAAAAAAAAAAAAAAAAAAAAAAAAGCAACAACTGGGACAGCAGTCACCGCAGAAGACTTTCCAAGGTGTGGGAGCATGAAAACCCCATGGATTTCCAGTGCTCACTGAACACATGACAAATGCATGTATTTTGTTTTATGTTATTAAACCTCAGTCAAACTAACTATAAGAGTTCCTAAGGAAAGGAAACAAGCTGCCATCTGAGCACATTGCCTGGCGCATAGTCGGCTCTTAGGAATGCTTTGCTGCATGAGACCGCTGAGAAGCATGGCAAGCCTAAAACTAGGCTTCCTGCTTTGAACCCATGGGCCTCCTTTCATCCCCGGTGTAGCCCCCTGTACAATGCAGGGAAGCAGGAGGAGCCCAGAAGTATGGGTCAAAGGAGCGGAGGGGAGATGGTACCTCTGCCCTGGGGCCTCACTTTTTTTCCAGCCTTCACCCCTTCATCCACCCCAGGAGTCTCTCAGTTGCAGCACCCCACTGACACTTACTTGGGGGTAGGCCTAGAAGTCTGTGGAAACTTCCTTCTACATAAAAGACAGGCTGAGAGGGCTAGCTGAGAGAAGGAAACCAAGGAAACCACAGCCACTTGCCTGCAGGGGTACCAGCCCAGAAGCCTTCTGCTGAGCTTGGGACCTATTTCTGGCCTCACTGTTTGCCCAGAAACCTTGTAGAAATCACTTATCATGTGCCTCGTTTCCTCACTCATAGGTGAGGGGTTGACTGCCTAGTGACACCCTTCCCCGCCTTTCTGGGCCATCGGGCAAGATTGAGTTAATAGAAACAAACTGATGCAAAGTTAACAAGGGGAAGCACTTGAACATGCTTGTGCACAGTGGTGCAGCCTGGCCACCCATCCTTCCCCGGCAAGAAAGCCCTCACAGAATATTCAGACACATATCCACACATTAGGTGATCCCAGGACCGGCTTCCCCACTTCATCGAAAAATAGGAAGAGGCTCACCAACATGTAATGTTCCCGCTATTTTACAGGAAGCCAGTAAGGAGTAGCCCCTGAAATTAGGGTGTCTTGGTGGCATCTAGATGGCTAAATAGTGGGTACCAAAGGTACCAAGTCTGATGCACAGTGATCCAAGAATTCTTTTACTTTAGAATTGTTCCGAGCCATAGAGAGAACTGTCTTCTTGCCCTTTAAGAACACAAGTTCCTTTACTTGCAAATAAGCAGGAAGTCCCCCTCCTTGGGCTGGGCCTCTGGGCGGTGCCTTTCACTTCCTTCCAAAGGTGTTTTCTTACTAAACCCCAAGCACCAGGGTCACATTGCTACTTTCACAGTCCTACCCATCTGCTCTGGGGTGGTTTTTGTGGAAAATTTCTTGATCAGAAAAAAGAAATAATATTTTTTAAATGCATGAAAGGTGAAGATAAAAATGTAAAAATAATATTTTAAATCAATATCAAAGTAGTACTATGTGTTTCTGGTACAAATGTTAAGTTTTATAAGTGGAATCTCCAACCTTTTTTCCCAGAAGCAAACTTATAATCGTTCTTAAAATTCTCTTGAGGAAAGCCAGTGCAGGGGGCGGGGTTCAGTGAGCATAGGTTCTTGGTGCCAAGTCTGACCCCAAGACTGACATGGTGGAGGTGAAGAACTGACTCCTGGAAATAGTTGTCCTCTGACCTCCATATCCATGTGTGGTACATGTGCTCAACACACACACACACACACACACACACACACACACACACACACACACACTGTATCCATCTGTGTCTGTGTCTATGAGTGCACACAGTGTGTGTGTGTGTGTGTGTGTGTGTGTGTGTGTGTGTAGTAGTAGTAGTAGAAGTCATTGTCATCATAGAAACTTCTACATATGCAGAAGACAGAGGGTAGTGGCTGTGGTTCACTTCCTCAATTGCTCTCTATATTCCTATAGGCAGGGTCTCTCTCTCTGAACTTGTAGCTTCTTTACTGGCTAGACGGGCTGTCTAACAAGCTTCCTATCTCTCCCCACCACCCACCCCAAGTAGACATCAAGACTAGTTAAAAAGCCCTGGCTCCCACCAGTTTTCCAAAGATGTCCTAGTTCTTCTTAGCCATAATTTCCCAAACTACTGAGCCCACTTTCCCTAGCAGAGTAGAGGGGAAATTGCCAGTTGAGTCTCCCCAGCTCAAAGTAATGCTTACAAGCACCAGTTACTGCAAGACTCTTTGAATATATAAACACTACAGGTGGAAACAAAGGAAGAGCATCTTTCAATCTCCTCCCCCTCTTCTTCCTTTGCATTGCTTGTAAATGGAATGAACCTAAAGCCTTGGGACATGCTGTGCTGGGAAGCACTCTACCACTGAGCTCTACCTGCAGACCTTGTGGTCTACTTTTAAGATAAGTGAGATCATTTTGTGGCCAGAAAACAGGTTGTTGGTCCAGCTGTTGCTTTTAGTATCTTCTAAAGAGGTCCTCAACACCCCCATTACTCTAGTATTTCTTTAGGGGAAAAAATGCTTAATGAGCGTTGTCATCATGGGTGTACTTTGTAAACAAATATTTTCAGAGTGATTTTTGCCACACATCATCTTTGATGATTTTTCACTTTTGGAGACTCTTGGGGTGTAAGGTGCTCTCATGGAGGTACATTCATTCCCACACACAATCTGGGTGGGATTGGTGCATGGTGGCAAGACTATTTCACCACGATGGAGGGTTATAAGGAGCCCTCCCATAACTGACAAGCACCATGTAGGAAGTAGAGACCTTAAGAGTGCATATCTTGGGGCTGGAGAGAAGGATCAGTGGTGTTAAGAGCACTTGTTCCTCTCGCAGAGGACCCAGGGTCAGTTCCCAGGATACATGGTGGCTCACCATTATCTGTAACTCCAGTTCCAGAGCATCTAACACCCTTTTCTGAGCTGCTCAGGTACCAGGCAGCCATAGGGTATACATACATTGATGTAGGCAAAACATCCACGCTCGAAAAATAAAAAAAAAGAGATAAATCTTAATAAAAAATAAAAGAGCATGTCTCAAACTATCGTAGCTTTCCAGTGGAGAAATTCAGCAGATAACCCCTTCATCAAGTGAGCAATGTTATTTTTTAACATTCTCAGTAATTAAATAAACCAAAGTCATTCTGATCCTGACACTAGACATCAAGAAGGTCGCAGTAGCTCTCATACAGTATTCCTGCCCTCAAAGAAAGCACACAAATTTAATCATGAGGAAACATCTATTAAACATAAATCAAAAGAGTTTTCACATAAAAGCTGTCCTATTGTCAAAAACATCCGTGTCATGGAAAACCAAGAGCGGCCAAGGAAGTTCTATATTAAAAGATATTAACAGAATGTGGCAATTAAATGTTTGTATGATCCTGGCTTGGAATCCAGACCAGATAAAAATTGTTAGAAGGACATTATCAGACAACATTTGAATATGTCTGTAGATTAATTAGATGGCAGTATTATAGCATAGATAATTTCCTGGTGCACTTAGTTGTACCCATGGCTATGCTGTGGAATGCATTTATTGTTAGTAAACACGCATCTAGGGGTAGGTGGTGAGTAATAAAAGGTTTCATGTTCACAATTTAGTCTCAAATGGTTTTAAAAGCAATACACATGTAGGTGAGTAGATAAAATGATTGGTAAAGGAAAGCAGTAAAATATTAAAACCCAGAGGTGCTAGGTGAAGAAAAAAAGTCAGTCATTAATTCTATCTGAAGCTTTTCTGTAAGTTTGAAATTATTTCAAATGATTTTTCATATAGTCTGGTTAATTCCAATCATAGTTTGTGTTAGAAACAAATAGCAAAGCAGGCCTAATTACCAAAGGAAGCCAAACCAGTAAAGCTGCAGAAACCGAAGGCCAAAGAAACTAAGCAGCAGTAGTGGCTTCATGGGTAAAGACACTTGTCAGCAAGCCTGATGACCTGAATTTGATCCCTGGGGCCCAAGTGATAGAAGGAGACAACTGATCCGGCAAGCTGTCCCCTGACCTGCACATATGCACTGGTATGTATATGCACACACTCACAAAATAAATGTAATAATAACCAAAAAAAAAAAAAACATCAGTTCTCTCTCGACACAAAGTACTTCTTACCTATGTTCATGACCTATCTCCCTTTCTTGGCAGTCTTAGCATTTTTGTGCACAAGGATGATAATTCGGTGTGTTTCCTTCAATTTCCTCTCACTACAAAGTTTAAGTCTCTTTTATCTAACTGATTTACATCCAGTAACCAGTAGCTACCGTATAAGGATATTTACCCAACTCAGTCCCCAATGGTAGGTTCTCTCTCTGGAAGTAGAAGCCAGAGAAACCTATATCCTGAAGGTTCTCTCAGGGTAGCCTCCCTTTTAATACTCTTTTGTTGTTGTGGCTTTGGAAAATTGTTTGTAGCATTTTTATATCTAACATTTTTGTATACAACATTATTTAACAATGAACCATTTTGAAGTAGACAGCTGTCATTAAGTACACTGGTGAAATTGGACAATCACTACCTCTACGTAGTTCTAAACCATTTTTATCACTCCCAAAGTAAGCCTTGCATCCACTACAAAACCACTCTCCATTTCTTTCAACCCTTAGCTCCTGGCAACTACTGATATACTTAACTGTTTCTAGATTTATCTACTCTAGATGCTTAATATGAATAGAATCATACAATATGTGGTCTTTGTAACTAACTTTTTCCATGTTGTATCATGTTTTCAAGGCTCTTCTATGTTGTAGTATGGTTCAGTACGGTATCCTTTTTGGTGACACTAGAAATTGAACCTTAGCCTTGCTACTATAATGAGCTGTAGCACCAGCCCTTCATTTATTTGAGACAGACTCTCATTACATAGCTCACCCTGGCCCCTTGAAATGAGTGTGTAATCAAGGCTGACTTCAAACTTGAGACCCTCCTATCCTTACCTCCTGAGTACTAGGATTACAGGTATATGCCACCATGCCTGGCATCATATGGTAATTCTGTGTTTAACATTTGAAGACAAAGATTAATTGTAAACTTTTAGTTGAACCTATTAGCTGTGAGAGAGATTCAGGAATCATTGTGTCCGTTGGTTTGAATTGTTCATATTATATTTGCCAACTCAGATCATGTGGATCTGGCTTTTAACTGCACATTCCAGTTTTTTGTTTGGTTGTTTGGTTGGTTGGTTGTGTTGTTTGGTTTTTCAAGTCAGAGTTTCTTCTTGTAGCCTTGGCTGTCCTGGACTCACTCTGTAGACCAAGCTGGGCTTGAATTTACAGAGATCTGTCTGCCTCTGCCTCCCTGAGTGCTGGGAATAAAGGCATGCGCCACCACTCCCAGCTAACTGCACATTTCTGGTAAGAAACTCAAGTGGCTTTTTCCTGGTACTTTCCTTTACAATGGGTAGGAATCATAGTTATAATTTGTACTTTAGATGCAAAGTCAAATGCCATGATGGACTAGTGTAACATAGGATACCTCCCATGGGAAGTAAGTACAGGGTATCAGAGAGAATCAGAGCTAGGAGTACAGATGCTAGGGAAGGCTTGCTCTCTCACTAGCCATAAATGGCAGGCAGGCAGGCAGTCAGGCAGTGAGTCAATGTCTGCACACAGGTAAGCTAAGAGCTTCAGGCCACCCTTAGACAGGAAAAAAACAATGCAGCAGAAAGGAAGAGAGCTTCTATGTGCAAACCCTAGGGACAAGTAGTGACTCCTCTAGGTCACCAGCTTCAAGGGTAATGAGGCTAAATTGAAGCTTTGAATAGAGAGGAGAAGGTGAGGCATCCTGTGCACACAGCTTGGCTCTTACAATAGCAGAGAATGGGTGAAAGGTGAGGAGCCCCAAAACCTTCCAAAGCTGACAATCTGAGTTAGAAAGCAGGGTGACACAGCCCACCAAGAACCTCCCAAAAGAACCACTGGAGGCCATGTAGAGAAGTTCATGGGAATGGGAGGATACAAGGGATGGGATAAACATTGAGATGTAACAAGAATAAATTAATTAAAATCTTGAAAAAAAATAAAAATAAAAAATAAAAAAGAATTGTTCAGAAAAAACAAAACAAAAGAAAACAAAAGAAAGAAAAGAAAAAGAAAAAGAATTATGCTTCTTGTGTGTCGTGTGTGTGTGTGTGTGTGTGTGTGTGTGTGTGTGTATCTGTGTGCCTATGTGTGCCTAAGTGTATGCTATCATTCTTTTTTGTTTGT
This sequence comes from Acomys russatus, assembly GCF_903995435.1. Taxonomy (NCBI): domain Eukaryota; kingdom Metazoa; phylum Chordata; class Mammalia; order Rodentia; family Muridae; genus Acomys; species Acomys russatus. The sequence goes on from NC_067169.1 coordinate 27,790,748, forward strand.
TTGTTTTTTGTTTTTGTTTTGGGAGGCAGGGTTTCTCCGTGTAGCCTTGGCTGTCCTGGACTTGCTTTGTAGACCAGGCTAGCCTTGAACTCACAGCAATCCTCTGACTCTGCCTCTGGGATTAAAAGCATGAGCCACCATGTCTGGTGTGTTCTACCATTCTTTAGGCATTGTTTACCTCATTGCTTGGTTTGGTTGTTTTTGTTATTGAATGTTTTTGGGGGGAGAGTGAGGGAGCAGGGTCTCTCACTGGCCTGGAATTTGTAATATAGTGGTAGGTTGGCTGGCTAACGCACCCCAGAGATAGGCCTGCCTCCACCTCCCCAGTTCTGGGATTTTGTACATGAGCACCACCACACTTGGGAATTGAACTAGTCCCCATGCTTGCAAGGAAAGCACATTGCTGAATGCACAGTACCATGGGGAAAAACAAAGCAAAACAACAGCATAACAAAAAGGCAAAACAGCCATCAGTCATGTCAGATCTCCTGGGACTGGAGTTACAGATAACTCTGAGTCACCATATTGGTGCTAGGAAGCAAACATGGGTCATCTGGAAGAGTAGCCTGTGTTCTTAACCACTAAGCTATCGCTCCAATGCAAGTTCCCATCTTATTTAAAAGATTTATTTATCTATAAACATTTATTTATTATGTATACAGTGTTCTGCCTGCAGGCCAGAAGAGGCCACCAAATCTCATTATAGATGGTTGTGAGCCTCCATATGGTTGCTGGGAATTGAACTCAGGACCTTTAAAAAGAGCAACCAGTGTGCTTAGTCTCTAAGTCATCTGTCCAGCCCCCAGATTTATGTATTATTTATACACTATTCTGTCTGCATGTACACCTTCAGGCCAGAAGAGGGCACCAGATCTCATTATAGATGGTTGTGAGCCACCATGTGGTTTCAGGGAATTGAACTCAGGACCCTTGGAAGAACTGTCAGTGCTCTTAACCTCTGAGCCATCTCTCCAGCCCCCAAGTGCCTCTATTTTAAGGTGGGTTATTTTGGGTTTTGTTTTAGGGTACTAAGGACTAACCTAGGGTTTTGTACATGCTAAGAATATGCCCTAAGGATGAGCTACTTTTGAGCCCTATACAAAAGCCTTAAGCATGTTAAATTGGAGGGTTTAGAGAGATAGGATATAGCTTCGTGTCTAGCTTGTCTACAAAGCCAATCTGAAGACCTTGGGATGCTAGACAAATGGAACATTTAAATGAAGCCATTTCTAAGATAGCTGTTCTGAGTCCTGAGCACATCACTGGATTTGCTGTGTGGTCTTAGCCTAGTTGGGTTACTTATTCTACAACTCCCTTCTCTATAAAGTAAGGGAAATACCTGGCCTCCTTAGCAGGTCTTCTGGGGTACTGCACGGGGAGATCTCAGGAAAAGGCCAACGCTCAGAAAACGCTGGATTCTTACTACTGCTCCCATTATGGCTGCCATGCTCACAAGCATTTGGGGGCAGGGGGAGGGACAGTGTCAAGAGAGGGTTTCTCTGTGTAGCCTTTGGCTAACCTGGACTCATTTTGTAGACCAGGCTGACCTTGAACTCACAGCAATCCACCTGCCTCTGCCTCTTGAGTGCTGGGATTACAGGCGTGAGCAAGTGCACCCAGCCCTCACAAGCATTATTATTCTTTCACCTGGTCCACACGTGCCTCTCAACAACATTTCCTGCCACTGCCCTATCTTTCCTGCTATGTAAGTTCCTTGCCCTCTGCAAGACTCAGAAGCTTCTGTCGTTTTTTTGAGCTGCCTCCCCAGGCTGTTTGGAGACTCAGTAACCGCTTGGAGGGGATGTTGTCGAGGCCAACCCAAGCTGCAGAATGAAGCAGGCTCAGAAATTGCAGCGGGTCACTAAAGAGGACAGGGCAATCAGCAGGGCTGCACATGCACCACGGGGCTGGCTTCTTGGTTTCCTCTGTGCTTGCTGGTTTTCCTCAGCTCGCTCTTTCTTCTCACACTGGCAGGGGGAGCCCTTTGTTTCATCTTACTGGAGCCACACTGTGGAGCTGTGATGAGTGAGATACCAAAGAATGCTGGAGAAAGGTCCCTTTCCGTGAACCTAGTGTCAGGAGCGGACCTCAAGGGAAGGACACAGACTTAGAACCGGATGTTTGATTCAGGGAAGGTTGCTTAAATTCTATGAGCCTCCGGGGTTTGTTCTGGTTTTGTTTTGTTGTTTTGTAGTAAAGTAAGGACGTCAGCACCTCCTATGTGGATGAGAATTAAATCCTACTCTACATGGAAAGGCTTCAAGGAGGTACACAATGTGGCTAGGACTAGATTTTGAAGATCCCTTCCCTCCTTTGTCTTTTCTTCTCACCATTACCAAGGGCCCCCAGCTGTTCACGGGGATTTAGAGTCTCATAGGTACAAAGGGGTGGAGGTGGGGCGGTCAGCTGTGAGGGAGAGGTTGAAGGAAAGGTGGCAATTGTAGGCACCCCAGGGGAGTGTGCACTGCAGGCAGGTGGGGCAGATGGTAGGAGGCCCTGAACAAAAAGAGTTGGGGTTTGAACAAGCAGAGAACCGAGAGCCTTGCTGCAGCCCCTGTTCTTAGGCTCTGCCTTCCCCCCCCCCCCCCTTCTGATTCGTGCTCTGGCCAGAAGTTTAAAAAGTTCAAAATCATAGGACTCGTTTTTTTCATGAGCTCAGACTTCTATGGCTGTCTACAGCTGTCTCTCCATCATTGGAAATAGATGCAATTTTGGCCCAGGCCCACTCTGGCAAGCAAAAGAAAACAAAGCGTCTGCTCACATCACTTCCTGGTTCCGTGGAGCTTAGACAGGGTGCCATGGCCTGTGAGCTGAGAGAGGCAAGGCAGTGGTGAGGTGAGCTCTTTGTTTGCCTTTCACAAGAAGACCCCTAGGTCAGAACGCACCCTGCCCCTGAAGTGACCAGGGCCTTTGAAAGCAATCTTTTTGGCCTCTCCAATTCTTTGTCTTTGTCCCTTTAATTGGAACTGAAAACTCTCACCTCAGTGGTCATTGTGCCCAGCACATGCTAATCTACTTAAAAATGCTTTCTTCCCTGAAGCATCATTTATCCCTGACGTCTGGCATATTCATGCTAAGTAGGTTTAACTGTCTGAGATGTAAACACGGTTATTGGAGTCTTTGGTTCTGGAATTGACTTCAAGTACTGAGAATCAACTTGAAGCAGTGTGAGCACGGTTTACTGAGCAATACTGTCTTCTAGGTATCAGGGAACACACAGCTTTCTAACTCAGGCTGGCCTCAGACTCCCTCTGGGTCATCTTGAATTTCTGATCCCATTGCCTCTACTTCTTTAGTGCTGGGCTTTCAGGCATGTCATACCCTGTTCTATGTCCTGCTTGAGATTGAACCTAGGGATTGGTGTACGGTAGGCAAGTGCTATAGCCTCAGCCCATTTGTTTGTTTGTTTATTTATTGCTGTATTTTTATTTCTATGTGCTTATTTATTTTATTTGATAAAAACAATGAAATATCTAGTTTTATTGGTACTTTGTTAGAAAAATAGTATATTGTGTGTTAATTATAGAGAGATATACAACGGCGTATATAAATTTCCCTTGATAAGAGAATATCAAAATCAAATCACTTGAGGTTTTTGTTCATGGTACATACTGAAACATTTATTATTTTCTTTTCTTCTCACCTTTCTATTTTAAATAAGAACAGGACAAAGTGCTTGCCATTGTAAAGTGTGGCCCGAGAACTTGATCTTCCCACAACTCCTACTGCTCCTTATTGTCCTCATTCATCCACTTTCCAGAGAGAAGTTAAGAAAAGAATGATTGACACGAAGAGCCCAACACTTTTTAAGACAATTCCTTTTCTTTGCATTTCATTTTATCGCCATCACCCTTTCCTTTCTATCCCCCCTCCCGCCCCCACTCCCCCTACCCCCCCCCACCCGATCCCCCCCACCCCTCCCACCCTCGTCAGTGGGCAAGTCAAGCCCAAGTACAGAGGGCTCAGTTCCCACAGTAAGCTGCTTCCCCTTCTAAGGACCCACCTGCTCTTTTTCCATCAACAGCTAAGAAGCTGCCTGCTCCCCTGTTACCAAAATAGGAAATTCCAGATGTTTACAGCCATTCCATCTCCTCTGGCCACATGACTTTTGTAAGGCCTAATCTTTCCTAAGGCAAAGAGGTGGCGCAAGGGTTAGTAAGGCTGGGACATTCCTTTGTCATAGGGAGGCATGGAGGAAAGAAAGACTTTTTTTTTTTTTTTTTTTTTTTTGGACAACAGCTGAAGGGAAATGGAATCAACCCACAGAAATGGTGCCGGTGTAACTGCAGCTGCTAGCAGAAGCGTCCAGGAAGGCACCCTGCAAGATCTTTTCTGTGTTTCAACAATGCAGTGAACACCCTGCAAGTGAACGTGGGGAGGGAGGGGATGTTACCAGAGGGGTGGTATCTGATGCATGCTCAAACAGGTCCAGGGCCCCATTTCAAGAGCAGAAAGGCAGTCACCCAAGTAGAGCGTTAAGGGGGTGGGGTGAGGGAACCAGACTGTCTACCCCCATCTCCTTCCTCCCCAGTAAAAGGGAAGTAGATGAAGAAAAGGGGAAGTCCAAGCTGCTCCAGCAGTGGCATTTTAGGGTCCCTACAACACTTGACTTATTCTCAGAGAGGCAAAGACTCTGTCATAAAAAAAAAAAAAAATGCTTAGCAAAGGATTTCTGGAAACATCCCCTCGGCATAGAAAAGGAGAAGGGATATTTTGTAGTTCTGTGTGTCTCAGAAAGAATCTGAATGATACATTTTTATAACCTTTCTCCTATCAACTACCGCTTGCAGGCACAAGCGTGGTCCCTGTAATTACTCTTTAGTAGCAAGTAGTTCCTGGCAATCTCCGCAGCTGACTCAGGTGCCATTTTGAAACCGTCCCCTCTCTACCTAAGTCGTCCACACGCATTGCCAAAAACCCTCTCAAAACCTAGTTTGTGCTTCTGTTTCAACCTTCAGAGAGCAGAACTGATGGATTTGCCATCTTCAGAATTCTTGGCTCTCATTAGCAATCTCTTTTAATTGACGAAAATAAGAAAAAGGAAATTAATTTCCTTATTGTCAGTCAATAGCAGAAGTTGATTTTGAGCTATTTTTTTTAAGGGGGAGGCTGTATGCTCGATAAAACTCCCAATTACCTTATACCTAGCAAATATTCATTACTTGACTTGAGTGTTCACGAAAATTATAGCAAACAATATAGACGCGACAATGCTGAAACTTTAGAAAAATTACTCAAGTATTTTTTTTAATTGCCCTCTCAAATCAAGGGAGAAGACAGGCGAGGAAGACAAAGAGGGTCGGGTGGGGCGATTGCGGTCCACTGGTCTGAAAGCTGAGTCATAGGAATTACACCCCAGCAGCCCTTGTATGAGGGACACCACACCCTATCTTGGGGGCGTTGGCTGCAGACAAAGCCGGTTACGAAGTGAAGGAATGCCTGTCCCCTCAGGTGCCGCTCAGGCCCTTAGTTATCAAGCGTTGAACCTTAAGAACAGGTTTGGGCGGCTGTTGCAAAAGTTCATGATCATAAAATAAACGTCAAAGTGGGAAAAAGCATTTTCAAGGCGTTGTTCCTTTTCTAGTTCCGCCATCGGTGCGGTTAGAGGACCCTGGTAGATGGGGATGTGGGGGGTGGGGTGGGGGGTCCGACAAGCCTCCGAACCGCCTTCCGGAGATGAGGCGCGAAGGAGTTAAGCGGGGCGGCGAGTGACATCACCTCATTTACATAGGAGCGCGCATATAGCGGCGCTCGCCGAGCCCCTCCCGACAATCGGCAGCAGCCTCTGAGCAGATCGGACTCTCCTTGTTCGTGAACCTCACTCGGGTGAGCCCCAGGGCCCTTTCCTTCTGTTCGCTTCTCTGCCTGCCCGGCGCAGGCTCTTGCCCCTCATCATCCCCATCCTTAAAGCAGAGTCTAAGGGGTACTCCTAGGCAAGGTTGTTTCGGGGAATTTGGGGGATGCTAAACTCTTCCAGATGCTGAGTAATGGGAAAGGGAACTTGACTTAAAAAAAGAAAAGAAAAGAAAAAACTGGGCGCTTTGCTGCGCAGCTTCGAGGGGAATTGCCCTCTTTCCTTGACCCTCAACCCCAAAAGTATTTGCCCTTTCCTAGGAGGCTGTAGTCAAAAACGAAAAGATCCTTTGTCTAACGCTTTGTATTCTCCTTAAATGCCCGGTGGCTTCGAGGGCTGTTCTCTGAGGCAGGTTTATGCTATCTGGCCTGTAGCTTGAAAATTGGGAAGTCCTTGCAGAGGGATGAGTGCAAAAGCGGTCGGATGCCCCCTGCATGCAGATCAAGATGCAGTTGCGGGAAGTGGGGAGGCAGCTTTGTGTGTGGCGGCTGCATTGTTGGGCTAGAGAGAGGAGAGGAAGCAAGTAGGGCGGTGGTCGGCAGCTGCCCGCGTCAGCTCCCGCCTTTGTGCGGAGGAGAAAGCTGGACTGCCTGGCATCTTTTGGGGAGCAAGCCCTTCTAGAAAACGCAGATGAGTTTTTGCGACATTGGCTCTATTTTAAGAGTGTTTGCTCGACTTTTCCCCCTTAAGCTGGAAGAGTGTTCTTTCTATCTCGATTTTAATTTTCAACACTGCAGTGTTAACATCCCGCAACGATCAATTTCATAATACGGAAATACCTTTGAGAGTCACTTTCGCTCTTTGATTCTTCATATTAGGAATACTAGAGGGTAAGAGTTCCCCCTCGCCCCATATAAAGGTCTTTAGCCCGGAATGGAAGAGGAAAGGGCAGGGAAGCGCTGGATTTCAGGCTTAAACCTGGGGTTTGTGGCGCGGGCTCGGGGGGGGGGGAGCGGCTTGGGGGTGCTTTCCGAACTGGGAGAGGCGAGGGTGGGTAGCTCTTTCTTAGCCTTGGTCTTGGCTTTGTACCTGCAGCTCCTTCCGGCAACCATGTCTGACAAGCCCGATATGGCTGAGATCGAGAAATTCGATAAGTCGAAATTGAAGAAGACAGAAACGCAAGAGAAAAATCCTCTGCCTTCAAAAGAAAGTAAGCTGTTCTCCCCCACCCGTTTTCAGAACAGGATGGGCGGGAGCGGAGCGGGAGCTGCGGCGGCGGGTAGGAGGAAGGGAGGGGCAGCAGGGAGGATGGGGGTGCGGGGGAGGAGCCGACAGTTTGATGATGATGAATATGGCCTGCAAAGGTTAATTAAAAACTGTTTTGCAGCCAACAAACGCCGGGCTTTAGTGACTTAATAATGGAATATTTCCGTATGCCATATTATGAAACGCATTTTATTAGATAACTGTACTTCTGTTTAGTATGTTTTTCCCATCATGGCTACCTATGCGTCCTTCTAGAATTTTTATGATATGAAAAGATTTTTAAATAAACATTGCTATTTTATAGAGTGCTCTAAGCCTCCGTCTTTATTTTTTCTTCACAGCGATTGAACAGGAGAAGCAAGCTGGCGAATCGTAATGAGGCGAGCGCCGCCAATATGCACTGTACATTCCACAAGCATTGCCTTCTTATTTTACTTCTTTTAGCTGTTTAACTTTGTAAGATGCAAAGAGGTTGGATCAAGTTTAAATGACTGTGCTGCCCCTTTCACATCAAAGAATCAGAACTACTGACCAGGAAGGCCTCCCCTGCCTCTCCCACCCATCTGCTGGTCTGGCTGGCAGAGAGGGGAAAGAACTTGCATGTTGGTGAAGGAAAAAGCTGGGTGGGAGATAGTGAAATATAGAGTAAAATTCAAGATGGTCCAAGGTGTCCTGCAGGATGTAAAATGCAGTTTAATCAGAGTGCCATTTTTTTGTTCAAACGATTTTAATTATTGGAATGCACAATTTTTTTAATATGCAAATAAAAAGTTTTAAAACCTGCTTGGTGTGTCTGTTTGGTGTCTGGAAACAGTGGTTGAATGGGAGATAAAAGCTTTGCAAAAGCGCCTGCCTCTTGGTCACTGGGACATAAAACTGACAAGCATCACAGCACTAGGTTAGTCCAGATCCGTGAAATGTCTCGTCTAGCAAATAGCTGGTAGGTCATCTTAAGCTGATTGGGATTTCCTCTATGAAAATATTTGCATTTGGTGTAGCCTCAACTGTTGGAAGAAGGGAGCTGGGAAATGAAGAGGGTGGGGAGCGGCCGGCCTGGGGAGCTTAGGAAACACTGAGTTTATTGGCTATCACTCAAAATAAAAGGCGGGTGGTTCAGCACATTTCCTTCAAGCCTCAAAATGAACTTGGTTAATCAATTACCTAGTATTGAACAAGTAAATTTAAGGCAATCCTGTGAGGTGAAAAATAAAGATCACATTTTAGTATTTGGTTTAGAAAGGAATTTAGGATTTGTCCCCGTCTAATGGCCAGCTTACAAATCAAGCTCAAGAGTTAAGATCCTCTCTATACAAGCAAATGCACTTACGGTTAAAGAATGATTTGCACTTAGTGAAATCCTAATAAGGGCTTAGAGGACAAATTTTAAATGAACAGATAACCATGGCGGACACGAAGGTCTTGTCTTGAGTCCTCTCTAATCTTCAATCATCTGAGCCGCACACTATAATTGATGGGTACAAGCAAAACCCTTGTTTCGGCCAGGCCACAGCATGTAGAAAGAGGTCAAATGAGCTATCAAATTTTAACAGTAAAATAAAGGTGCTTGAAGCTCCTTGATGGATCATTTTCTTCTTTATGAAGGGTACAGATTTCTTAAGCCAAAATGCAGCAATATTTAAGATCAGCAGCTCACCCAATACCTCAGTAAGGCTAAAATCTACAAGACAAATGTCCACAGTGAATTTTTCTAAAAAGTAGCTTGTGAAAATACCTGTATGGGGGTAGGGGTTGTGTATTGCTAAACCTGGTTGATTTCCTTTGCTCAACACTTCCTTTGAGCAATGCACATGAAACCACTGACCTGGGGTTCAGACAATTGAGGAGACTATGAGCAAACAGGCCTTTATCTGCCTGTCAGGGGTAGGATGTGTGGATGTGTCAGGCCATAGCTCATTCATCCTGTGGAGAGGAGACAGAAGGAGCCAGCACATTGGTTCTGGGGGGTGGGGCAGTCCTCTAGCCTTGACAATTTTTTTTTTTTTACTGACTTACAAGGCAGGCTATAGGCTCAATGAAAATCTCCAAACCACAAAGAAAAAACACACCCATGTAAGTTTTTGCTGTGTGTATTTTCTAAAAGATGCAAGAGGAAAGGGGTTTGTTTTGGATTGTTTTGGTTTTAGTTTTAGTTTTTTTAGAAAAAGAAATTCACTAATTTTCAGGGTTCCTCCATTTAAAAAGGAAAGAAAAAGGAATGACTGAGAAAGATCAGAAATGGAAAAGATGCCCTTTCTGTCCCAGAAAGATCAAGACAAAATGTAGTGGGGACAAAAAGGTAGAGTTAGAAATCTAGGGCTGGGGATATAGCTCAATTGGTGGAGTGTATATCTAACATGCATGAAGCCTGGGGTTGGAGTCCTATCACTGCATAAACCTGGCATGGTGGTGGAGGCAGGAGGATCAAAAGTTCAAAGTTACCCTCAGCTGCATAGGAGATTTGAGGCCAGACTAGGATACAAAAGATCTTTTCTCAAAGCAATAAAAATAAAATAAATTTACAAATGATTGCATGCTGGCTCCTTGGTGTGAGAAATGGGTGCAAAGTCAGAAACATTGTCCCACATCATGCGATGTTGGAATTCGAGTAAAATTATACATAGGGCTAAACGAGGGCAATTTGCTGCTGTTTTGTTGTTGTTGTAATGGTGGTGGATGGGTGTTTTTTCCTCCCAGTTATAACTACTACTACAATAACAACTACTATTATTCTTATGATTTTTAAACTCTTTCTTTGAAGGAACATTCTGTATTCTTCCCAGGGGAGAATCTTTTAGAAGGGCTGGAGGTATTTAAGAATCAGTGTAGGAGCTGGCACTCGGGAGGCAGAGGCAGGCAGATTGCTTTAAGTTCGAGGCCAGCCTGGTCTACAAAGAGAGTCCAGGACAGCCAAGATAACATAGAGAGACCCTGTCTTGAAAAGCAAAACAAAACAAATGAACGAATCAGTGTGGGAATTTAGGGTTCTGCTATCTGAGCACTTTAGGTTGCCAGTATTTTCAGAGATGTTGAAGGAGACAAAAATTGTATCATTAGTACGAGAGAGAGAGAGAGAGAGAGAGAGAGAGAGAGAGAGAGAGAGAGAGAGAGAGAGAATGTTTCAACTAGAGACCCCTGCTAGCATTATCTTTGTCCAATCTCCCAGAAGGAATCAGGCCAAAGGAGCGTGTGTAAACTGCAGCAAACTGGACCAGGTGCTGCATGATTGTAATCCCAGGACTTGGTAGCATGAGAGATGAGAATCAACCCAATCCAGGCCAGTTTGAGAGACACAGCAAGTCTCTGCCTCTAAAATAAAACACATTCAGAAACAGTCACAGAGTTTTGCAGTTCTGCAAACTTTGAACCAACCAAGACGAATAAAACAGAACTAGAGAAAATAAGAGGCTCACCTTTGGCTTGGAGCTGTTTTTAATCTCACTAAATGTTCAGCTCTTTTAGCTCTGCCTATTCCAGGCCCTAGTGGATGGACTGTTAAAGTTACTATTCAGGAGAACAACACACTTTGGGTGGTGTGTGCAAAATGACTGAGAAAATGTGGAAGTAGCAGGCCCATGGGCAGACCAACATTCTGATGCATGCAGAGTCTCTCAGCTTTACTAGGCTTCTTGCAGTCCTCATAGTCACAGCTTTGTTGCCTGGACGTGCACTGAAGAATCCATTTATTCCCCCTAGAGAAGCATAATTGCTCAAGACACAAAAAGGAATTTCTTTCTTTTTCTGTTTCTAAAAGTATGAGTGTTAGTCTTGCTTACTAGAAAGGAAACTTCATTTGGGAAACTGTGTTACAACCCCCCAAATTTTTTTTTCAATTGTGAATCTTTCTTAACTCAAATATGTACATTTAAGACATTTTCAATAATGGAGAGAGCGCCAAATGGTTCAGTTTCCATAGCAGCCCTCGTGGGCCTAGCTTGAAAATAAGAAAAGCAATGTACCTTCTTTGTCCTCACCCCATCATGCTCACTTTTATATTGTGTTTTTATGCTTTTTTGTTTGTTTGTTTGTTTTTGTTTTTTTGAGACAGAGTCTCTCTATGTTAGCCTTGGCTGTCCTGGGCTCACTTTGTAGTTCTCATATTGTGTTTTTAAAAGTTATTTGTGAATTATATCTTCATGAACAGCTTACGTTGTAATCTAAGGAAAAGAAATTCACCATTTGGGGATTCATCTATATTTTATTTTATTTATTTATTGTTGTTGTTATTATTATTATTGTTGTTGTTGTTGTTGTTGCTGTTGTTGTTATTATTTTGGTTTTTTGAGACAAGGTTTCTCTGTGTAGCCTTGGCTGTCCTGGACTCACTTTGTAGACCAGGCTGGCCTCGAACTTACAGAGATCCACCTGCCTCTGCCTCCCGAGTGCTGGGATTAAAGGCATGCACTACCACTGCCAAGCATTCATCTGTATTTTATTTGTGTGTAATGAAAAAAGGCACAAATGCAAGCTTAAGATACAGATATAAGGCAGACATGTGGCGCACACCTTTATCCCAGCACTCAAGAGGCAGAGGCAGGCGGACCACTGTGAGTTCCAGGCCAGCCTGGTCTACAAAGTGAGTTCAGGACAGTCAGAGCTGTTACACAGAGAAACCCTGTCTAAAAAAAAGAAAGGAAGGAAGGAAGGATACAGATGTAAAAAAAAAACTGAAACCGCATTCATCGGTTTATATTTTCTTTGGGCACTTTGTACAACCTTCTCTAGGCATATTGTCTGGGACCTGCCATCCTCAATCATGCAGACAGAACTGTGCATGCTACTTTCATTGAATGTGCACTGTGTATTCTTCCATGTTTAAATATCATTCATGGTAACAGAAACATATTAGAGCTTTGCTCCTTAATTTAGGGAGACTTCATGCAACGTGCTTCCTTAGGAGTACTTTTAAACACGTGACAATGATGTTCTGATCACATATTCTAGATAACACTATTATTTGTGTGTGTGCTTTTTTATGAAAAAAAAAAAAAAGAAATGTGGCACTTAATTTAAAGAACACAATGAGAAACTATTGCAAGAATACTTTGACAGCACCCCCCCCCCCAAAAAGAAAACCACCCTGGAAATCACGTTTATTAGAAGATTGGAGAAAAATAACAATGACATTTAGTTTAAAAAATTCTAAATTTCTTGAAAATCACCTCACTTCAGAATGGAAGAAACCAAAGGTCATTTTAAATATCAAACTATGTGTAAGCTTCTCTCACTGAATATCATGTACATTTCAAGGGACAGTTATACAAAATTTCCCTTTTTTTCCTTTTTGTTTTATTTTCCTCCTCCTTCTTCTCCTCCTCCTTTTCTTCTTCTTCTTCTTCTTCTTCTTCTTTGGGATAAGATCAAATATTTGTTTATGCCAACTCTAAGCCCTTCAATTTGCCAGACAAAGAACATTGGAATATTCCATTTCATTTATTTACATATCTCCTCACCAATTTCTCTACTGCAGACATTTTCTTCTACACTCTCCACCATTATTTTAATATTGGCAATAAGTGTTTCATCTCCTTTGAAACTCTGTCATTTCTCATCTTTACCTAAATTTCCTGGTCCAGGCTGAGCTTTCACTCTCCAGGCTCTCCTCTGTGGTATTTTGTTTTGAGATAGAGTCTCACTATTTAGCGCAGGCTAACCTATCACTCAGGATCTTTCTGCTTCAGTCTGGCCCTCCACCCCAGAGCTGACGTTAGAAATATCACCATGCCTGGCCCTTTAAAACATCTTTTGAAAGGCTATATTTAGAGAGCTTTGAATACTAACCTGCCATTGACTTTGGTTAAGCTGATTTGAATCTGTACTTAGAGCTAGTGACATATCCTCCACATTAAGTCGGCATGAACAATATTTACTGATTATCTATGATATGTTGAGTACTTAATTTGCTGCAGATATATAGTTGTAAGTAAAAAGCCATAGTCCTTGTCCTTGTGTGTCCTCTATTAATTAGAAGATACTGTTGTTTTCTAACTTTAAGTGGAGAGTGCAAATACATTGCTCCCTTGAATTTCTAAATTCCATGATTCAGTAGCAGGTTGAAGCAGAAGAATCAGAGGTTCAGGGCCATCCTTAGCTATATAGTGCATTTGAAACCAGCCTGAGATACAATGCAGCTTATCTTAAATAAGTAACTACATAATAGACTCTTAGTGAGATGGAGCAATAAGATTCATGTGGGCAAGGGTAAGGTAAAGGTGCCTGCCTGCAAGACTGACTGCATGTGTTCAAGCCCCAAGCCACATACAGTAAAAGGAAAGAACTGACTCTTACAAGTTTCCCTCTGGTCTTCATTTGTGTGCTTTATACAAACACACAAACAAATGGAGGCAAATCCCAATAGCTAGTCAGTCTAACCAAAATAGCAGAAAGATTCAGTGAGAGACTCAAAAGATGAAGTGGCAGAGAAGCCATTGAGAAAGATATACAGGTATCAATCTCTGGTATCTGTACAAGCCATCTTGAGTGAGGACCCCTTCTCCATACCCATACACACCCCCCACACACACACTCACACATACAAACGCTCATACACTCACACCCATTCACACACTCATCCACACTTACACACATACAGACTCTCGAATGCTATGGTGAATTATGCAGAGAGTTTTACTAAGTCCTTCCTCTGTTCACCTCTTGTCTTAAATTTGACTGTAAAATTGTTGGAAACAGAATCAGCCACTGGAAAGCAAGTAAGGTGATACATGCTTGCAATCTCAGCACTCTGGTGGTAGAGACAGGAAGATGACCACAATATTTAGGCCAGGCTGATCTATACATTGAGTTCCAGACTAGCCCAAGGCTATATAGCAAGATTCTTTCTGAGGGGGTAGAGGGGGAGGTAGTTCAATTTTTGAAAACCCTTAGGGAATTTAGCAAGCTCATGAGTGCTCAAAACTATCCACAAATATAGTACCTGATTGCCTGAGGAATAGGTCATATTTATCTACTAGGATTCCACAGCTTCAAGTATCAATGGAGAGGGTTAAGTTATGGTCTTAATCTATTCAAAGCAGCAGAAGCTATTCCTGTCACATTATTGTCAAACCACAGGAAATTATGCTTTTCCTCATTACCACATTCAGCTCTGTAAGTAGCCGATAGACACAGTCTTTCTGATAATGTTTTCTCAATTTAGAAACAACTATTTCACAAGATGTGTGTGTGTGTGTGTGTGTGTGTGTGTGTGTATATATATAAAATGCCAGATGCCATCTGACTGTTCCTATTTAAAATAGTGGCTTACTTGGAGGTCAGAAAATAATTCTTTTCTTCACATACATTTATTGAGCATCTACTATGTGCTTAACTCAAAGTAATGCCCCATCTGGTACTGGGCTGATGTAAGAGGGAGTAAGTCATGTATGTATTCATTCAACAACTATTCCCCCTGCTCTTATTTTTGTTCAGTAAAATGCTGGGCTGGGAGATACATTGGAACTGGATTGGGAACAGATACAACACCTGGTGAAGGAGTTTAAAAATCTCCCTTAGGCAATTGGGAGATATCAGAGGTGAATTCAGAGTCCTCATGAAGCAGCTTGTAGCTCTGTGTTCTGCTATGTAGGCATAAGAAAGGTTGAGCAAGAAGAAACAGTCCATACTTGTCATCCCAAAAGCCGATTAAGATCACCTTGTAACAGTAAGCTGGCACCAGAAGGTAATAAATCTTACTTCGATTGGGATTTCTTACTAGCTGTGTGAGCTTGTAATAGCTCCAAATTCTCAATGCTTTTCTGTGTCTATTTGCCACCAAGTCTACACTGATCTGAACAGAAAAGCAATAGTTTTGAATTTTTAAAATTACAACATTTTGGGGGTGGTCTCTAAGGTTTGCAGTCTATCAAGGCCTCCAAAAGCTGTTCTTCAAAGATGTATTAGGCTCATGAATCCGCTACAACAAATAATCACAATCTTCAGAGCCTAAAATCACAGAAATGGGGTAAAAGGCAGAGTACTCACTGAGCACGCACAAAAGTCTGACATGGATTTCCCCAGCACAGTATAGGACAGGTGCGGCGGTGGGGCTCACATATCAGTCCAGCACTTTGAAGGTAGAGAGAGGAGGTTCCAAAGTTCAAAGCTATCCTCAGCTACACAGCAAGTTCAAGGCCATCCTAAGCTATGGGTGCCCTGTCTCAAAAACAAAAACCAAACCAAACCAAAACAACAACAAAAAAACAAAACAGCAAACAAAGACAATAATAGAAATGTATCCTTCTCCCAGTCCTACAGGCAAAAAACTTGACCATAAGGTCTTGGCTGTGGCACACTCCTTTCAAAGGCTCTAAGGGAAAAGGCTACATTGTATCTTTCAGTTCCGGGTGGCTCTGGGTATTCCTTAGTTATGGCTACATACCTTCAAGCTTTGTATCTATCTTTCCATAGCTTTCTCTGCCTTCTACACTCTATTGGATTTAGGGCCCATATGGGTCATGCAGAATGATTTCATGCCCAAATGCTTAAATATATTTGCAAAAAGCCCTTTTTCAAGTAATTTAACACTTAACAAGTTCCAGGGATTGGGTACTTTGAGGGCGGGGCATGGTGTTCAACCCACTATAAATCGTAATGGGTAAGTCAAGTCATCACACTGTGATGGCTGAAGGGCTTACTGGGGACAGGGTCATTTTTACCAAATAAGTGGGTCTGTGGAAGGACAGACAGAAACTGAAAGGTTTTTACATTGCATTAGTTACATTCCTCATTATGTGGCAAAATAAGCAATGATTGCTTTCTATTTCTGTAGGGGAAATGGGACTATTTAGCTTGTTTATCTGTTCTTCATTCAACTTTGGCAAGTGAAATTGATCAAGAAAATCGTCCATTTCCCTTAGATTTTCAAATTTTGTGGCGTATATGCCTTCAAAGTAGGATCTTATGATTCTTTGAATTTCTTCAGTGTCTGTTGTTATGTCTCCCTTTTCATTTCTGATTTGTTGATTTTCAATACTGCTCTTCTGCCTTTTAGTTAGTTTGGCTAACGGTCTGTCTATCTTGTTGAAATAATCAAACTCAGGGCTGAAATTAACAAATTAGAAACTAAGAAAACAGTCCAAAGAATCAACAAAACCAAAAGCTGGTTCTTTGAGAAAAGCAATGAAAAGTAACCTAACGGAGGAAGGGTTTCTTCTGGCTCAAGGTTTAAAGAGAGACAGTGCATCGTGGTGGGGGAAGCATGGCAGTGAGGGTCTCTGATGTCAGGAGTATGAAGCTAGTACTTATTACATCTCAGCGGAATCAGGAAGCAACAGGATCCGACTAGATGAGGGGCCCAGCTCCAACTTTCTAAGCCAGCCGCTAGTGACCCACTTCCTCCACTGGTAAGGGACACTGCAACTTCCTAAAATAGAGTTATCAGCTGGGGAACAAGTGGTCAAAGCTCAACTTCTGTGGACAATTTTACATCTAAACCATAGCACATTTTAATTGACAGGTCACTCTGCCATTCAAGGGCTAATATAGAAAACCTTATAGGAGCTCTCACTGAATGGAGACAAAGGGAATGGAATAGAATGGAAGAAATAGCAAAGAATTTTTGTTGCCTGTGATTACAGACATGAATATTTCAGGTGTCAAAGAAGACAATTGTACTATTGTAGTAGATTGAAATATCACCAAAGATGGGAAAAACACCATCTGGGGGATACGTATATGCATATTTTCATGTTAAAGTGAGGGTAAGTTACAGGGTTTCTGTTGCAGGATGAGGTGGAGAGCCCAGGTTTATCCAAATTGAGGCCAATCTAAACTAAAATAAATAAAGGGAAGTAAAAATGTGAACTGGAGTTTGTGCAAGAACAGTTGTAATACCTAACCTGATCTTATGATTTCAACAGTCGTTGGTAACTTGAATTCAAAGGTGAGAACCCTGTGAGGTCATATGTATAAACATGCGCACTTTCAGCCCCAGTGTTTCACTGGCTGTCTACAAATTCTGTGTTGTAAATGAGTTGCGAGAATATACACATATATCAAGAATGGACACAGATTTGGGAAGATGAAGCAGGAAGACTTTGAACTCAAAGCCCAGCTGTGCTACATATACCCATATAAAGAAGAAAACACAGGGCAGTCGTGCATGCCTTTAATCCCAGAACTCAGGGAGGCAGAGGCAGGCGGCTTCCTGTGAGTTCGAGGCCAGCCTGGTCTACAGGGTGAGTTTCAGGATAACCAGGGACACACAGAGAAACCCTGTCTCAAAAGACAAACAAACAAACAAACAAAAAACAAAGAAGAAGAAGAAGAAAAACAGAAAAACAGAAGCTGGAAGGTGGTGGCACACACCTTCAATCACAGAGCTTGAGAGGCGAGACAGGCTGATCTCTGTGTGTTCGAGGCCAGCCTGGTCTACAAAGTAAGACTTCCAGGAAAGCCAGGGCGATACACAGAAAAACATTCTCTAGAAAAATAAAAACAGGAAGAAAAAATAAAAGGAAGAAGAAGAAAATAAAACAAGATGAAGCCACATAGAAACAACATATTGGCAGCTATTGTTTTGTTTTGTTTTGGTTTTTTGAGACAGGATTTCTCTGTGTAGTCTTGGCTGTCTTGGACTAGCATTGTAGACCAGGCTGGCCTCGAACTCACAGCGATTCGCCTGCCTCTGCCTCCCGAGTGCTGGGACTCAAGGCATGCACTCGGTGGCAGCTACTGTTTTGAACTTTCATCCTTTGAGGAGTTGTTCTTTGCAGCAGGCCATAAAGTTTATAGTAGAGAGATGGCTATCAAAAGGAAGTTAATTTAGGTATGAAGCCCATGTTTCAGGTTGGAAAGATGCAATGTCAAAGGAATCTTAACAGAGGCATTAGGAGCCACGTGCCCCACAGAAGGATAGAGGGTTTAAGGTCAACCTGACCTACATAATGAAAAGTGGAGAAGTGGCTGACCAGTAAGGAGCACTTGCTGTTCTTTCAGAGGATTGGAGTTTGGTTCCTAGTACCCATGTAGGGAGGTTCACAATTGATTGAAACTCCAGCTCCAAGGCATCCAATTTTCCTTTCTGGCCCCTGTGGACACCCAAGCGCCCCACCAACACACACACACACACACACACACGTACGCACGCACGCACGCACACAACCACACACACGAATTTTAAAGAGCTGGAATTTTTCTCCCATCTCTCCTGGAAACTGAGAAATAAGTACAGCCCCCAACATTGCATATCTAGAATTTCTTAGACATTCTGCTTGGCCAAGGCCAGTTATGACTTGCTGCCATTCCTTAGCTCACAGGTGTGTCCAGTTAAGATCCACTAGGGCGTGAGAATGACTTAGTACTTTAGGTCACAGGACTCAGGGAAGCAGAAGTGTGAGGGGCCCATGCCTAGCTAAGGGAAGCTGCTAAACCAGCCAGCTGACCCCATTTTAACTTTTTACTCCCCGACCCCAGTCCTATAGGTTTCAGGTCATACTCTAAAGTGTGATTTTCCAACTTTAGGCCTGATCATTGGAAAGCAAACTGAGTTGATTCTTACTAGCATTATGAACAAGATATAGCACAAAACAAAACAGCTGGGCGTGGTGGGCACGCCTGTAATCCCAGCACTTGGGAGGCAGAGGTAGGTGAATCTCTGTGAGTTCGAGGCCAGCCTGGTCTACAAAGCAAGTCCAGGACAGCCAGGGCTACACAGAGAAACCCTGTGTTGAAAACCAAACCAAAGCAACAACAACAACAAGCAAAACAAAACAAACAAAAATCAAGACAAAACAAATCACTACAAAGAAATGGAACTGGAATTACCCGATCCTGCTCCTTAGAACCGTAGGATTAGAGTCAACTTTCTGTGAATCATTTATGTGAGAGAGTAGGAGTACATGGGTGTAGCCTTGGATGACCTGGACTCACTTTATAGACTAGGCTGGCCTCGAATTCACAGAGATTGACCTGCCTCTGCCTCCCAAGTGCTGGGATTAAAGGCGTGCGCCACCATGCCCGGCTCTGGCAGTGAATTTGTGTGTTATGACTACAAGAGCCTGAAGTGATGTGGGTAGGTAGAAGCATTTGCTAGATAAGGGTTCTCGCATTGTGAAAAAAAAGTAAACAGCACTAGAACAGTTGGATGCAGCCTACAATGAGGCTGTTTCTGCCACTGAAGCACAGGAAGAAGACTCCTATTTCAGAGAACCAAGGAGTTCCTTCAGAATTGCAAGCTTGGCTTCTGTCAAGAGCAAACATTTCAGTAAGCCTTAAGCAAACACCACGTGGTCTCCTGGTCAAGCACACATTCCCAGGCCGAGGGCAGGAGAGGAATAAAGAGGTTGAGAGCTTCAAGGATGTCTGGCCCTATTCCATTTTCTCCCTGGAAAAAATGTCTTCACCCAAGCATTGGTGTTTGCTTATAACAATTGGGCCCCTTATATTATCTACATCCTGGGGCCAGTGCTAACACAGCTACGTATCTCAACAATGAGTCACCCTAACTCAGTTTAAAGACATTTTGATTAGAGATTTATTATGGAAACCAGGAAAAAGTCAGATATTTCAATGAGACTTGTTCTCAAAATCTCCAATATGTAATAATAAATAGTGCAGAAAATAAAAGGCACAATTGATTTTTGGAGACAAAGCTGAAGCCCTCTTCTCTGTTCCCTGTTCCGGAATAGCCACTTGATTTTTTTACTTGTAGGGCTTGAGATTGAAAGGTGAAGCTTCATGATCGGTGCACGTCCTCTACGAGTCAGCTATGCCCCAGCCCTGCACTTTTGAAAGCACTTTTAATTTCTAAAAATGTTGACTCAGAGTTGGGCAGTGGTGGTGCATGCCTTTAATCCCAGCACTCAGGTGGATCCCTTTGAGTTCGAGGCCAGCCTGGTCTACAGAGTGAGTCCAGGACAGCCAAGGTTACACAGAGAAGCTCTGTCTCAAAAAACCACACACACACACACAGACAAAAACAAAAAAAAATGTTGAGCCATAGTACATTTGAATGGTTCTGCCAACAAGGGGACCCCAGTGAATGCTTCAGCTTCACTCAATTTTAGTTACGTGCTTCCTTTCACCCAGTTTAGAGGTCAGGTAGCTAAGCCATAGACACCCTTAGCTCTGCCTTGGCTAACACCTCTGATGTGTGGTGACTATAGGAACAACTGTTGACACTACTTTTCATAGGTTTCATGTATCTGAAACCAGTTAATGCCAACAATTCTTTTCCAGTGGCAAGTGTCTGACAAATGACCTTTTGAGGGCAGAGGGCTTTAACCCTGTACCCTCAGGACGTATCTCTAACTTCATTTTTGTTTCCTGTGTCTTCTGACTACACATGAGCACACCACCAATTCCTTCACTTCCCCCAGCCTCATACTACCTTGCCCTACATCTCAGGCCACTCTATTTCTTTATCCCACAAACACCTTTAAACCCTACCTTCAGGATAAACTCTTGTACACCAACTCTTCCTGAACCAATTCTTTCTCTTGTTCCAACTGATGGACACACTGGGAGATGAGCAAACTTCACTTTGCCTGGTAACATCTTGAAAAGTAAAGTGCTATGAACTTCTCATTTTATTGGCATTCCTTGCTGTCCCTGGGTAGTATTTTTTTATTGGTCTCTTGTTTAGCCTCTAATAAATGCAAAAGTATATATATATATATATATATATTCCTTCTCCTCACATTATTGACAGTTTAAGTCATTTTCAAACCTTAAAATTATCATGATAGAAGCTAGAGAGATGGCTCAGCAGTTAAGAGCACTGGCTACTCTTCCAGAGGACCTGAGTTGATTCCTAGCACCCATGTCACACTTCACAACTGCTGTAATCCAGCTTCAAGTGATTTGACACCTACACACAGATATATGTACAGGTAAAACACCAATGTGCATAAAAATAAATAGATAAACGTTTTAAAAATGATCATGATAAGAGTAATTCATACTTGTTTATTTAAAATCAATCCAATACAATGGAATAAACTATAGGAAAAGGAGAAAGTGCTAACTTCCAAAACATTTTCCAGCCACAGCTATTGTTTTTGTTTGTTTTTAGTTTTGTTTTTTGAGACAGTGTTTCTCTGTGTAGCCTTGGCTGTCCTAGACTCGCTTTGTAGACCAGACTGACCTTAAATTCACAGAGATCTGTCTGTCTCTGCCTCTGGAGTGCTGGGATTACAAGCATGCGCCACCACGCCCAGCACTGTTAATTGTTTTTATGTGACTCAACATGATTCCTAATAACCATGTTAGTGGCAGGAACCATTGAGAATTTCTTTTTAGAAATTTAAGAGCTAGTTATTAAAGCTAAGTAAGTCACTGTTAAAACTTAAGTTATAGGCCGGGCGTGGTGGCACATGCCTTTAATCCGAGCACTCCAGAGGCAGATGCAGGTGGATAGCTGTGAGTTCGAGGCCAGCCTACTCTACAAATCAAGTCCAGGACAGCCAAGGAAACACAGAGAAACCCTGTCTCAAAACACCAAAAGCCAAAAACCAAAAACTATAAAATGGCGACTGGGGAGTACTTCTTCTAAATCCCTCCCGAGGACTTCACATTTCTATTGACACAGAATATAAACTTTCCTCCCCCAAATGCAAGCAGATGTAAAAACTTAACAAAATACCAAGGCATTTTCCAATTTAATGAAAATCACTATTCTAATAAATGGCATTGCCTATATAAAAAATTAGCTAACAGTCATGAATATGAAAATAGTTTTTCATTTTTCTTATAGAAATGCCGAAGTACAGGACTATAATACTATAAAGGTATATGTTTAAAAAAGAAACATAATAGAATAATTTTTAAAAATGCCCAAGTAAGCAAGACTTGCCTTTTCTTACCCTGAAAATTCTTCTCTCTGAGCAGACAATGTATGCAAATGCTCTCTACTCAGGGTAGAAGGATTCATTCCTTTAACACACACTCCAGTGGGCTGGATTTAGCATTTCACCTCCAACGAATGAACTATGGAAATTGAATGAGAAAATAATAAACTTGTGATGGAGAAACTTAGTCTTCACCTCCTTAACTAAACAATGAAAGGCGTGTTACCTGGGGTATAGTGAAGTTAAGAGCCCCCTTCCTCCCTGAGTTCAGATCCTTAGCACTCAGGTCAAAACCTAGACACACTGGCACACATCTATAATCCCAGCCCTAGAGTTATGGAACTCATTGGCCAGTCAGTTCAGCCAACCTGAGTCTTCTCAGAGTGAGGGAAAGGCCCTTTTCTCAAAAAGAAGGTGAGAAACAATTGAAGATGACATTCTGATGATGATCTCTGATCTCCAAAGGCACACGTGTGCACGTGCATCCCCACACACATGTACACACACACATGTGAGCGCATAGATACCCAGAAGGTGGAGGACAAGAAGAAGGCAATCATTAGACAAGTCTAAACTGAGAGGCTGTTTATAAAATATCTAACCAGGTCCTGAAAAAGACATAAAGACAAACAAAACCGGCAACAAATATTTAAAAAAAGAAACAACTGTCAAAGACCAGAGAAGGCTAAGAAGAAAGGGTAACAACATGCAATGTGGCATCCTAGCAATTCTAGAACAGAAGGGAGAAATTTCACAGAAGCAGTGAAGAAATTGGAATAAATGTCTTGAGGTTTGTTAATAATCATATGTCACTGATAGTCTCTCAGTTGTGGAAAACACCACCCTGATATAAGATGCTAACAATGGGGAATGACTGACTGAGTAAATGAAATGAATAAAGCACCAACTTTGCTTTGCAACTGTTCTGTAAATATTTATTTAAAGAAATTAAACAACAACAAAATATACTAATTCAAAACCTCTCACATCCTTTTATGATACAGACCTACTTTTCATAGCGTAAAGACCTTTATTCCACTGGCAACGTGGCAATGGCAGGCTATTTAATGCTCAATGCAACTAAAAATGAGATTTTATGTTTGACAGCAGTTGTTGAGGTCTGTTTCATTTCATAGTCATATTGTCAGTTCCACCGTGGTCTGGAGAAACTTTGCATTCATGTATAATGCATGTTTGAAAGTTTGAATCAATGTGAGTAAACACCGTGTCCTGGAAAATAATTGAAAGCACTTGTCCTGTTGAAGGTCATGCAGCAGTGCCATCATTTGATGTGAAGAGCAACTTGACTATAATTAAAGCTTTCATTTGACCAGCAAAAGTAAAGAACCACTGTGAATTAAGCTAGTGGTGTCAGAACCTCTGGGGGTAAGTCTGAAATTGCTCTCAATAATTAGACAAGTACAGAACTTAATATGGGTGAACTTTTTTCACAGTTGAAGTCTCATTTGCAAGGAAGCTGATGGTCTGGAAGTGGCAGCTCATTTAGGGCCACTGACAAATATGGTTTTTTTTTAGTCGTGGTTGTCCCCTGGACTATTTTGCCCTTTGTGAACTATACTGTGAGTTAAAAGTCTGTTTTCTTATACTGATTGTAAATACTATGGATAATCTAAGCCCTTCCAAGACTTTTCAGACATGAATTTCTAAACCTTGCCAGTTAGATAATTGAGTTGTTAAACTTATTTCAGTATTCTAATAGAGAAGGTTGGGATTTTATTGCAACAATGAAAACAATACTCCTTAAGAAGACTTCTTTAAAACAGAAGTCATTGGTTACCACAGAAAATCAGTTTGTTTTAAAATTATCTATATATTTGTGTGTGTGTTTGTGTGCGTGTGTGTGTGTGTGTGTGTGTGTGTGTGTGAGAGAGAGAGAGAGAGAGAGAGAGAGAGAGACAGAGACAGAGACAGAGACAGAGACAGAGACAGAGACAGAGACAGAGAGACAGACAGAGAGACAGAGACAGAGAGAGAACACTTTAATATAAAGAAGATCACTGGGCAGTGGTGGCACACACCTTTAATCCCAGCACTCGGGAGGCAGAGGCAGGCAGATTGCTGTGAGTACAAGGCCAGCCTGGTCTACAAAGCAAATCCAGGACAGCCAAGGCTACACAGAGAAACCTTGTCTCAGAAGAACGAGGAGAAGGAGAAAGAGAAGGAGAAGGAGAAGGAGAAGGAGAAGGAGGAGAAGAAGAAGAAGAAGAAGAAGAAGAAGAAGAAGAAGAAGAAGAAGAAGAAGAAGAAGAAGAAGAAGAGAAAAACATTGAAAAATAGAAAATTTGTGTTCGAAAGAATAAAGATAGCCAGCCATGGTGGTGCACGCCTTTATTCACAGCACTCAGGAGGCAGAGGCAGGTGAATCTCTGTGAGTTCGAGGCAAGGGTGGTCTACAAAGCGAGTCCAGGACAGCCAGGGCTACACAGAGAAACCATTTTTGAAAGAACAAAAAACAGGAGCCAGGTATGGTGGTGCATGCCTTTAATCCCAGCACTCAAAGAAGATGGATTGCTGTGAATTTTAGGCCAGCCTGGTCTACATAGTGAGTGCAAGACAGCCAAGGCTACACAATGAAACTGTATCTCAAAAAATCCAAAATAAAAAGAAGAAAAGAGAAAACAAACAAACGAACAAAAAGAGAATAAGGATGTATACTACCTGATTTCCTGCTGAGTCTTGGTTAAACTAAGGTATTGGGATGAGGTGAGCACTCATCCTTCTTTAATGAGACTTTTGCCAAGGCACTTTGAAGACTGAACGTAGCTTCTCAGCCCATTCCCTGTCTTTTTCCATTTGCCAGTCTTAATATTTGTACTTTCTCTTTATAAACCTTACTCCTCAGTTTTTATCTCCCCCTCATTAAGTTAAACAAACAACGAGCTTTAAAAAGAACATTCCTCATGGCCGATATCTTGAGAGAGCTTGGATTTATTTTAAACTGAATTCTTTCCAGACCGCCCAAGTGGCTATCCCTAATTCTTCATTAGTCATCAACATATTTCACCATGATAGATACAATGGCATAAAAATCGTGGAGCCAAGTACCTCTGACAGCCCCTTAGGACAGCACACAAAAATGAAAACATTTTTGTATCTAGTTCGAGAACACTCATGCACATCTTCCTTTTGATGTTTGTCTTTTACAAATGACCAAATCCTACATTGCTACCTGCATGATAACTGTACTAAACCCCTATGTTTAGTGCCCACTTGCTGGGACGCTACAAATGAGGTTGCCCGTAACAATGTTTCCCACTCAGCAAGGAGATTTTTGTTTAAGAATATGCAAACATTACTGTCTTTAATGTCATTTTAAACTAGATTGGATTGCTTTTTAACATAATGATGCAACAGCCAGTTGCATCAAAGACATGTGTTCTAATCAATGAATTTGAACACAGAAAAATTAGCCATTTGAATTTACCTATTAGTAAATTAGGTTGACAGAGATCAGAGTGTGCCTGAGTCACCTCTGACTCAATAGTCCTGGATATTTGGTACCTGCCATAATTAAGGGTTCTGCTATTTTTCATAACTCTGATGTGTAAGTCATATAATGAAAGTACTCCATAGTAATGTACTATCTAGGTCTTCACTGGTAAGAACCATAAGGTGCATTGTAGATTGGATTTATTGGGTCAAATGAACAATGCACACAGAACCAATTTTACAAGAAGACTTCAGGTAGATCTTCTCTTTGAAAATGTGGCCTGAGTTTTTAATCAGATTGCTATAATACACTCTTTTCAATTAATGTATGTCTACATTCCTGCTTCTACTCTTCTATTCACCAAAACTTTTGTCCCAAAGAGAAAAACAGTCAGATAACATCTCTTGTAAAAATGCTATTTACATTTGTAAATGTATTTATTGGTCGATGGTGCATGCCTTTAATCCTAGAACTCGGGGGGCAGAGACAGGTAGATTTCTGTGAGTTCAAGGCCAGTCTGATTTACACAGAAAATTCCAGGCAAGCCAAAGGTACAAAGTAAGAGCCTGTCTCAAAAATACTAAAAAATGGAAACCTTTTATGTGTATGGGTATTTTATCTTTGTGTATATCTGTTCACTGTGTTCATGCCTTATACCCATAGAGGCCAGAAGAAGGCATAGAATCCCCTGAGGCTAGAATTACAGGTGGTTGAGAACTGCCATTTGTGTGTTAAGAATTGAACCTGTGTCCTCTGAAAGACTTGCCCTTGCTCTTAACCACTGAGCCATCTCTGCAACCCTAAGACTTACATTTTAAAGTGACTAGAAAACAAACTTTAAAAACAGTGCTGTTTCTTGGCATGTTGAAATTGTCTGAAATTCTACATTTTCATCTATATATCATGTTTTATCACCAGACAGCAACAATCTCTCCTTTAAGGCTTACTGTGGCAGCTTCCATGTTAGACTAGCAGAATGGAGTAGCTATAGCAGAGACCAAATCATCTGCCAAGCATCAAAATATTCACTGTCATGAAGCCGAGCACTCAGGAGGCAAAGGCAGGAAGATCGCTGAGTCCAAGGCCAGCCTGGGGTACAGAGCATGTTCCAAGACCTCCAGGGGGTACACAGAGAAACCTTATCTCCAAACAAACAAATGAAACAAACAACAACAAAAAGGAAGAAAGGAAAGAAAAGAAACCAAAAGATAGTCACTGTCTTTTCATTTCAGAAAATGGTTGCTGCCCCCTGAAAGGCTCAAAGCTCTTTTTCCGGAGAACAGAGACATAACATGAAACTTGTAGCTATATGGAACTCACAACAGTGAACGTCCATGGAAACTAAATCATCTTAATTTGTTACATGCCATAAGTTCAAACAGCATTTTGCTTGAGTGGGGTACAGAAAAATATGGAGAAAAATTTAAAAGCAAAACAAAACAGAACAAGCAAACAAACAACAACACAAACACAAAGCTCAAAAGCCTAATCTCTGCATGGCAGAAAAGTTAGAAGAACCGAACAGAGCATTTGAAAATATGTTTTCTGCACTGCCAGGATGTGCTCTTTGCAGATTAGCTTGATTCTCTTTGTGAAAGCAGAGTGGGTGGCCAGTTTGATCACTGAACTTGCAGGTTGCCTGGTAGGGAACAGACATCTAGCTTTGATTCTAGTCAGAATAAGAAACAATAAAGATGATTTGAGGATATCTACTCTATTAAATTAAGCAGATTTTTATGCCGGGCGCAGTGGCATACGCCTTTAATCCCAGCACTCAGGAAGCAGAGGCGGGTGGATCTCTGTAAATTCGAGGCCAGCCTGGTCTACAAAGTGAGTGTAGGCCAGCCAAGGCTATGCAGAGAAACCTTGTCTCAAAACAAAAACAAAAAGCAGATTTTGGAGGTCTTATAAAAAGGCTTAAGGCAGAGGTTCACAATATTTTTTTTTTGAAACAGGGCTTCACTCTGTTAGTCACTCTGTTGATGATTAAAAACAAGTTAGTTCGACAGGCAGAAGCAGGCGGATCTCTGTGAGTTCGAAGCCAGCCTCGTCTACAATGCGAGTCTACGACAGCCAAGGTACACAGAGAAACCCTGTCTTGAAAAACAAAACAAACAAACAAAAGATCAAGTTAGTCCACTAAATAATGCTTCAATACAATACAAGATAAGATATTGCATGTGAAAGCACCTTCAGTAAGCTGAAGTCATTGAGTCTTTAATATTCAATTACTTGATTATCTTCTTCTTAAAAGCAAACCATTTCTTTAACCAAATTATCTTTCCTCTAGTGTTACCCACACAATTGTTTTACCACGACAAACACTTAGTTTACCCAAGCAGCCTGTCCCTTGTTTCTCGACTCTCAGATAAGGTCTGTTAATATGAAACCCACAGAGAAAGTCAATGTGTAAGAACACCTGGCAAAGATCTTGATGAGACATTTAGTGGAGAAATACAAATATCAAATCCTGAACCCGTAGTTTCTGCACTGCAATATTGTTCCTGCCCACTTATTTTTGAGTGAAAGCTTGCTTTAGCTCTTCTTCTAGGAAGGGGAGGAGAAACAAGAAAGAACCAGAGCAAGAAACCTCCCTCCTCACCAACAGAAAAAAAAAAAATCACTCTAAATTTGTTCACGTCCTTGGAAAATGAAAGAGTTCCAGAACCCTGGCTGCAGACTTCACGATATGCAGAGAATGCGCAGTTCCAAGTAGCCTTGTTCCCAAAACAATGGGCCTGACAGAAAAGCTGGTACAGAGAAGGATTTGTCTTCTGTCTATTGTTATCTCACTCCCCTAGAATGGCTTCTTGCCTGGTGTTGGGTAGAGCGCCTGACTGCTGAGAAAGCCAGTCCCCAGGGACTGATGGAGTTGTGACTGTGGGTGGTGTCTCAGGAGGCTAGCAAAGGAAAATTCCTGGGAACAGGGGTCCTTATTTGAGCTCTGGTGACTAAGTCTCCCCAGAAATCCTGAAAAGGGATTTTGGGGAGTTACTCTCATCATGATTCCAAAAGGTAACTAGTCTAAGGCTTTATGTGGAAGGAGAAAGGCCTTGGAGGGGAGGGAGGGAGAGGAGGAGGGAAGGAGAGAGAGAGAGCAACAAAGCAAGCTAATGACATCAACAGATAACAGCATTTTGAGTTTCTCTATTTATCACATACAGCATTAGCAAATTGTCCAAAATGGCGTGCAGATGTGGCAAATTTTATTTGAAACTTTCAGAATTCTTAGAGGGCAGTGAGAAGCAACAGACCCTAAGGTGGTAGATCATGTCTTACCTCACTTTGTAATCAATGTAAATAATATTTCCATATTTCCATTCCTTATCATTGATAATAGTATGATAGAGACAACTATCTAGAAACTTCCAAATATCTAAATGTTCTACACTAGAGAAAAACAAATATATAGAAAGACTGGATGAGTTTTACATGAGCTCATTATGTATCTTTATTTAATTGTTTAGCCATTCATTTATATGTATTTGTTCTTTTTTGTTTTGTTTTGTTTTGTTTTTCAAGACAAGGGTTCTCTGTGTAGCCTTGGCTGTCCTAGACTCACTTTGTAGACCAGGCTGGCCTCCAACTCACAGAGATCCACCTGCCTCTGCTTCCCAAGTGCTGGGATAAAAGCATGTACCAGCAACACCCGGCATGTATTTTTTCTTTATTCAAGGAAAGATGGGCAGGCCACAGGTCACTATCATTTGTTCAAAACACACCGATGAAGATTCAGAACAGGGCCCTGACTTTATTAAGAGGTTATTGGCATTACCCCAGAGCCTATAAATCTTGGAGCCTACATTGCTTAGACTGTACTGAGAGGCATACTTGTTCATGTTTCAGAAAAACTACTCCAAATACTACGTAGGATGCCAGGAGTGGTGACACGTGCCTTTAATCCCAGTACTTTGGAGGGAGAGGCAGTTGGATCTCTGTGCATTCGAGGCCAGCCTGGTCTACAAAGAGAGTTTCAGGACAGCCAGGGCTGTTATACAGAGAAACCCTGTCTCTAAAAACAAAAAATAAAATAAAACAAAACAAAAACTACTGTGTAGGTTGACTAATTCTACAAAAGAACAAGAGCACAATGGCACTGTTTGGTCTATCCAAAAATGTGATTAAGTCATTTTCCAGTTCACTAAGAGTCAAGCCAAAATCATCTGTGAGGAGCGAGAGAGCTTTCACCATGGCCCCTTTCTGTGTCTGCTGCAGGAGAGAACAAATGGCCCAAGTGTTCTCCGGAAGCAACACTCAGAGCAGCCAGCCAGATGCAGTTTACATCTCTGAACCAAATCATTGGTTTCACCTACAGATTTCCTGCATGGTGCTCAGCTCACTCAGTGTTAGGCTGCAGCTCTTTTCTCCAGTTGATTGATTTCACTTTGTTTCTAACTATCAGTGATAAAACTGAATTTTTTGAAATGCCTTATTACCTGAAGCTTAGCGCTACAGCCAAGAGATGCCTTAAGAAATCTAGGAGGTCAGTAGATTTATCAGAAACAGAGAGGTAATGAACACAAATACGGCTTCACTTTTGTCAGTACATATTGAAAATTATGTTCAGAAGATCTGAGAGCTGAGAACTTGTGTTACCAACTGTTCTCACATTTGATGAATACTATTTCATTTAAAACACTGTTTCTCCACCTTCTGCATATTTGATGCATTGTGTGTGTGTGTGTATGTGTGTTTGTGTGTGTGTTTTCCAGGAAACAGTGTTATATGTTATTCCTCATGCACAATGCACCTTCTAAGAAACATGTCTGTCTATCTATCTATCTACCCATTGTTTATTTTCTTCTTTGTTTATGGGAGCACACACATGCATGCCACACTATGTGTGTGAAGGTCAGAGGACAACTTTCAGGAGACAAGTTCCTGAAGTCCATTGTGTCCACTCTTAACAACGACTGGCTCATCCACTCCATTTCTGGATTGATGGTTCAAACTGGACCAAAGATCATGTCTGCTGGCCAAACATCCAGGCAGAACACAAAAGAGGTTGTCATTTCTTGTCAGGAAAGCTACTATGAAGTGAGTCTGTGATTGTGGAAGTGGCCTACTAAGCAGCCTCTCCAGGAAGAAAGCCTTCATCTCTTTGTCCTAGTTAGCCTAAGACATTATGGCAGCCCAAAGAACCCACTGCAAGGGCTCTTAGAGATCCAGCTTGCATTTGTTTTTTCCTGTTTCTTTTCCTTTTCCTTTTCTTTTCTTTTCCTCCTCCCCCCCCCCCCTCCTCCTCCTCCTCCTCCTTCTTCTTCTCCCCTCTCCTCTTCCTCCTCCTTTTTCTTTCCCAGAGAGACAGGGTTTCTCTGTGTAGCCTTGGCTGTCCTGGACTCACTTTGTAGACCAGGCTGGCCTCGAACTCATAGAGATCCACCTGCCTCTTCCTTCCCAGTGCTAGGATTAAAGGTGTTTGCTACCACTCCCAGCTCTGTTGTTGTTGTTGTTTTTCAAGACAGCCTTGGCTGTCCTGGACTTGTTTCGTAGACCTTGAACACACAGCGATCCACCTGCCTCTGCCTCCCAAGTGCTGGGATTAAAGGCATGCACCATCACACCTGGCCTTCCTCCCCCCCCCCCAAAAGCCCCCACGCCCGCTTTTGTTTTTGATTTTGACACAGGGACTCAGGTAACACAGACTGGCCTCAAACTCACTATATAGCCAAGGATGGCCTTGAACTCCTGGTCTTCTTGATTCCATCGCCCCAGTGCTGAGATGACAAGTACACAGCATGGTTTTCGGCTTGGGTTTTGGTTTGTGATGGCTAGGACTTCTTAAGAAGTCTGCCCTTAAAACCTCTTTGAATACCTTAAGGGGAGGTACATTTTAGCTAAGGCTACATCACCCTTTTGATTATGAGTGTCCTGAAATGCTGGAGGAAGGATTTTAAATAAAAATCCCACATTAGTTAAATGTTCCCATGAAAGGTGTAATAAACTGTGCTTCTTGATTCTATTTGAAGACATGTCAGACAGTAGGGGCTCTCTCGACAAACGCAGCCAGGAAGTGGCTCTACTCCCCCACAGACAGCGTTTTTCAAATTGTGCTCTTCTGCTCAATAAAGGTTAAAAAAGGAAGTGAAACCTTCCCGACTCTTACATGTTGTCCTAGTGGGTTTGGTTGTTATTTTAACCCAGACAAAGCAAAAGTACCTGCCCATACAGTCCCTAAAGATTTGCTAAGAAAGGCGTAAGCAGGTAAAAAGTACCTGTTCGAGTTCCTTGCCTGGGAAGTGAAAAGAGCAAAGCAACATTGAACTTGGCAATCAATAGCAGCACTCTGGCTGCTGAGATCACAGGCTTGGCCAGCCCACTGTATGCTAGGAGCAAGAGCCTGTCCGGAAAGCCGACTCAGCCATTTCTCAACTACGGAGGCTTCTGGGGCCATTCGGTGGTTTCCTCTTCCTGGCCGGGTCAGCAGTAGCAAAGGTGGTGACAAGCTAGACAGAAACACATGCAAATAAAACCCCCAAACTGCAGACAGCAAGACACCCACGTCCACATCGGCAATGAGGTCGATCAGGGCTTCAGTTCAAATGCCACCGATTTGAATTAATTTACTTTAGTTCTTTAAAGGAATGTACACATTGTGACTTGCAGGGCTCTTTTAAAGCATACAGCAAGTGATTTTTTTTGTTTGGTTGGTTTTTTTGTTTTGTTTTGTTTTGTTTTTTGTTTTTCGAGACAGGGTTTCTCTGTGTATCCTTGGCCATCCTGGACTCTCTTTGTAGACCAGGCTGGCCTCGAACTCACAGCGATCCGCCTGCCTCTGCCTCCCGAGTGCTGGGATTAAAGGCGTGTGCCACCACGCCCGGCTCAAGTGATTTGTTTTTTAAAGATAAACTAGAATGATTGAAAAAATATCACCTATGCACAAGGGATCTAACTCGGTCTATGGAGCACCTGGGTCCCAGGTATTATGGCACATGCCTGAAATCTCCTTATTGGAGAGTTGTGCGCTGGAGGACCAGAGGCCAAGGTCATCCTTGACCACATAGTGAGTTTGAGGACAACTTGGGATATAAGAGTCCCTGTCTTTAACAAAAATGTGTAAACCAGGCATGGCAGCCCACACTTTTAATCCTAGCACTGACAGGCAGAGCCAGGGGGATCTCTGTGAGTTTGACCAACCCAATATATATAGCAAGTTTCAGGCCAGCTAGGGTTACATAGTGACATCCTATATTCCAAAATAAAATACATGTGCTTTAGGGCTTCCTTTTTCTTTTTTTTGTTTGGTTTTTTGAGGCAGGGTTTTTCTTGTAGTCCTGGCTTATCCTGGAGTCTCTTTATAGGCCAGGCTGGCCTCGAACTCACAGAGATCTACCTGCCTCTGTCTCTTGAGTGCTGGGATTGTAGGCATGAGCCACCATGCCCTGCTGGGGCTTTGGCTTCCTTTTTCTAATTTTGAAGGGCTCACACTCTTCCCTCCCTTTACTGCTTTAAAGATGTTTAAATTTAAGCCAAGCTTGAGTGGGGGGGCATTTTTATTTCCCTTCATGTCCAGATTAACACAGATGATGAGGCTAGTTCTGAATCTCTGCACCTTTTGTTTACGGTGACCTTAGACTGACAGTCTCGCAAGCCCTGGTACCATTGATGCTATCAGGATGAAGGCAGAGTCAGTTAAGATTGCCTACTTTAAAGGCCTTTCTTCTGTTTGCTCTCCTAGGAATCTGGCAAGGTGTTGAGAAAATTTTCCTTTACCCATAGTGGCCAGGCAGCCCTAGCTTTCTTCCTGCCTGTTAATCACTTGTATTTCTATGGTCTTTCACAACTAAACATGTCAAAGACCCTCCCAACTTGTGAGAATTAATTCAATTAAGTTGTCCTTCTTCTTTCTGGGATGAATATGGCATCAGTTTACTCATTTCAGAACTGGAAAATGAAGGCCCCAATGCTGTAACCATGTTTTTCTCTCTAAATTATTTGTATACTACAACAGGAAATATCAGATTTTCAGCTGGGCATGGTGGTGCACATCTCTAATCCCAGCTCTCAGAAGGCAGAGGCAAGCAGAACTCTGTGAGTTTGAGGCCAGTCTGGTCTACAAAGCGAGTCCAGGATAGCCCAGGCTACACAGAGAAACCCTGTCGAAAGAAAGAAAGAAAGAAAGAAAGAAAGAATCAGATTTTCTTCTCCCTTGAACTGGCAAGAACTCTCTGTAAAGGCATTGATGATTCTCACTTCAGAATCACAGGCACATAAAACAATAGGAACTCTATTAGAAAGGGAAACATTTTGTGGCTAAGGTCCTACATTCCTGTGACCAGAAAAATACATTTCGTTTTCAAGACAGGATTTCTCTGTGTAATAGCACTGGCTGCCTTGGACTTTCTTTGTAGACCAAACTGACCTCAAACTCACAGAGATCTGCTTGTTTTCTGCCTCCCAAGTGGTGAGATTAAAGGCACGTGCCACCGCTGCCCAGCTGAAAAATACATTTTTGATACTTCGTCTGTCAGTTTAGAGGACGCTGATGTACCCAGATGAAGGTCACTCGCTGGCCTCCTCCGGAAAGCTCAACGCTTTCTTTCATTGCCTTCTAAATGCTTATCCTTCAGCCCGTGGGAATGAAGCCATCTTTCCTTTCTCATATAGGCTGTCCTCACAGCACTCCTCAGAAAGTCGCTGCTGATCGCTTATTTCTTTTGACTGACTATTTTGTTTCCTGATGGGGAGAAGATACTGCATTGTCTAAAACCAACCAACCAACCACCTCCAGCAAACAAACAAAAGCCCCCTACATGTGTGTGTGTGTGTGTGTGTGTGTGTGTGTGTGTGTGGTGTGCATCTGTGGGTGTATGTGTGGTGTGCATCTGTGGAGGTAATGGGAGAACTTGAAGTGGTTACTTCTCTCCTTTCTACCATGTATGTCTCAGGATAGAACTCAGGCCAACAGGCTTAATGATGAGGTCCTTTACCTGCAGAGACATTTTAATTGCCCTGCACTGGCCTTTCTATCAATGATGTAGGTAGTACAACTTGTTTCATATTTTAGTAAAATGTGGCCCCCAATTACTATAAATCTAACCAAAAACTTGAGGATAGCTTTTGAAAATTCACTCTGCTTTCTTTTTCAGAGTCCTTAAGGTTTTTTTTTTTTTTTTTTTGTCCTTTGTTTCATTTTTGAGACAGTCTCATGTAGCCCAAGCTGACCTCAAACTTGCTATGTATCCAAGAAGGTCTTTGAGCTCTGAGCACTATACCCAGCTTCACCTCTCCAGTGAGTGTAAAGTTTCCATTCTCTTCAAAGGGGAGCATGAAGTGCACTTGGCTGGATGGAGAAGGCATCAGGCATGACCACTGGCTATTGGAAGCATTACAGTAGCCTTGATAAGTAGTCGGTGGAGACCCATTACCCATTAGGGAAAGCTATTTCTCTGGCTCAGGTAGAGGCTTAGCATGCCTAGCTACCAACAACATAAAATAGTTAACCCAGTTGGACATATCAATAATGTAGCCAAGGAGCCACCACTTAAGAAGGTGGGGCTACCCCTAGAAAAATATAAACCATACTAAAAAGACAGGAGGAATAATTATCCCTTTTAAGGAGATGACATGCTTTTCCTTCCTTGAGGCACCTCCTCACCCCCATATAGTTACTACAAGACACCAGAAGGTTCTGTTGGGTCTTCTCTAATTTTCCTTTTTCTTATATTTATTTCTATTAGGTCCTGGACAGAGCCTAAGTGTACTTTTTCTTCCTGGTGCTATGGGCTTCCTTACTCTTTCTCTGAAGCCCTGCTTCTTTTTGCCATGCAGTTGCTTGTTTACAATGTGGCTAACCCCCATGACTAACTCAAATGGCATGTTTTTTCTCTCTCTTAAGCTCTCACATATGAATAAATAATAAACTTCTCTTTAAAACTCACCCTCTATGGTCAATGAATTTCATTTTTTGAATTCTTAAGATAAAACCTGAAAGCCACCAGCTTAGAATGGCTTTAGGACTGACCAAGTTTTCAAGACAGTAGCTCCCTGAGAAAGACTCTTATTCTCAAGGACACCCAATATTCCACTATCAGAAGGGTGTGTGTTGGGAAGGAAGATGGCCTTGTTTTTTTTTTTTTTTTTTTTTTTTTCCTGAGACAGAATTTCACTATGTTATTTTGGCTGTCCTGGACTCGCTTTGTAGACCAGGCTGCCTCTGCCTCCCGACTCCTGAGATTAAAGGCATGTGCCACCAGGGCGGAAGATGGCGTTGTTAAACACCCTTTAATGCCTGTTTGCCAATTTCTTTTCTTTTTATTTTTTCTTTTTTTGGGGGAGGGTGAGTTTGTGATGTTTTCTTTTCTTTTTTTATAAATATATTTTATTAATTTATTCAATTTTTTTCTTAATGTCTTTTTCATCCTAGTTCTTACAGTCACCTTGTCAACAAGTTATTCTAAACATTGTTGGAAAGGATCCATTAGTTCCGAGCACACAAATTGTTCTTTGGGTCTCACATGTGGAGAATGTAAATTTGCTTTGAATATCTGACACCTTCATCTAATCGCATCATGCTTTCTTCCTGCCTTTTTAGAAGTGACTTTGTGTAAATGATGATGACTTCAGAACCTTACCTGCATAATGAAAAATTCTCAAGGAATTCACCTCCAAAATTGAATGACTACTTCCATCCACTATGCTGCCAAATGTTGAATGCAAGTTCCCTTAAGTGTAGTTTGTAGATTCATTTGTGAAACTACATCAGTTGTTTTGTGTGTGTGTGTGTGTGTGTGTGTGTGTGTGTGTGTGTGTGTGTGTTTTGGTTTTTCAAGACAGGGTTTCTCTGTGTAGCCTTGGTTGCTCTGGACTCTCTTTGTAGGTCAGGCTGGCCTGAAACCCATGGAGATTTGCCTACCTCTGCCTCCAGAGTGCTGAGATTAAAGGTGTGCACCACCACACCCAGCTCATGTGATTGTTTTTTTCATGAAAGGGCTATCAAGAACTCTACCTTGGGTCTGGAACTTGATTTAAAAAAAAAAAACAGTGCAGTTGTTGGGTGCAACTCAGTTGGTAGAGTGCTTGACAAGCATGCACAAAATACCATGTTCAATAGCAGGTTCTGGACAATCCAGGTGTGATGATAAATGCCTGTACTTGAGAGATGAAGGTGCCAGGTGGTGGTGGCACTCGCCTTTAATGCCAGCACTTGGGAGGCAGAGGCAGGTGGATTGCTGTGATTTCAAAGCCAGCCTGGTCTACAAAGTGAGTCCAGGATAGTCAAGGCTACAGAGAGAAACCCTGTCTCAAAAAACAAACAAACAAACAAAACAAAACAAAAAAGAGAGATGGAGGCAGGAGGTTCAGAAGTTCAAGGTCACCCTTGACTACTTAGAAAGTACAAGGCCAGCCTGGGCTACAGGAGACCTAGTCTCAAAACTGGGTAAGGGGTTGCCACCCATCAGTTCCTGGCATTTTTATTTCATATCTCTCTGAATTTTTTTTTCATACAAGTCCTTCACTTGCTTAGTTAGGGTAACTCCTAGATATTTTATATTGCTTGTGGCTAATGTGAAGGGTGTGGTTTTCCTAATTTCTTCCTCTGCAAGCTTGTCATTTGTGTATAGGAAGGCTACAGACTTTTTTGAGTTAATTTTGTATCCAGCCAATTTGCTGAAGGTGTTTATCAGCTTTAGGAGTTCTCTGGTGGAATTTTGAGGGTCACTTATGTACACTATCATATCATCTGCAAATAGGGATAATTTGACTTCCTCCTTTCCCATTTGGATACCCTTGATCTCCTTTTGTTGTCTTATTGCTCTGGCTAGAACTTCGAGTACTATATTGAAGAGATATGGAGAGAGTGGGCAGCCTTGCCTTGTTCCCGATTTTAGAGGAATTTCCTTGAGTATCTCACCATTTACTTTGGTTTTGGCTATTGGCTTGCTGTATATAGCCTTTATTATGTTGAGGAAAGTGCCTTGTATCCCTGATCTCTCTAAAACTTTAAACATGAATGGGTGTTGAATTTTATCAAATGCTTTCTCTGCATCCAAGGAGATGATCATGTGGTTTTTTATTTTCAGTTTGTTTATATGGTGGATTACATTGATGGATTTCCCTCATATCTCTCTGACTTTTCTGGGAAGCTCTAGGTTCAAGTACACCCAAGACACATAGATAATCCTGGCTTCTAGTAACCCATGTTAACTTTGGGCAGGTCACTCTCTCTGGCTTCGATTTTTCTCCTTTGTAAAATGACATAATTGGGTTAGGTCCTTTCCAGGCCTCTCCTGGTCTTTTCTCCCTCCAAAGGTCTCTAATGAAAAGGCCAGCTCTGTCATAGTCACTTTCAGCCCAAAACCCTAGAGACGCCCTCTCCATGCTTGTCATGCACACATAGCTGCAAATAGGACTCCCTGCCTCATTTTAAAGAAGAACAAATGGATAGGGAGAAGTGAAACACACATTGTTTCAGTTCTGACTTTGTGAGGTTTGAATTTAAACATCTTTTCATATGAAACAGT
This sequence comes from Acomys russatus, assembly GCF_903995435.1. Lineage (NCBI taxonomy): Eukaryota > Metazoa > Chordata > Mammalia > Rodentia > Muridae > Acomys > Acomys russatus. The sequence goes on from NC_067169.1 coordinate 27,828,506, forward strand.
GAGTGGGTAGAAGAAGCCTACAAAAAGAAAGTCCCAGGTTGGATGAGCAATGGGCACCCCCTTTTTGTTGGCAACTCTCATTCTGAACAAAACAGAATGCTCCTCGAAGCTCAGCTGCCAAAAAAGAAAAAAGAAAAGGGGGAAAAAAAAGAAAAAAGAAAGAAAGAAAGAAAAGGAAAACTAAGAAAAAGGAGGAAAGAGAGAGGGCTTGGAGAGGGAGGCTGAGGTTGTAGCTCAGTCAGTAGAGTGCTTGCCTAGCATGCACAAGGCCTGGTGGTGCATGCTTGTAATCTCAACAGAGGCAGGAACATCAGAATTGAAAGCAATAAGAGACCGTGTGTCAAAGAGAAGAAGAGATGGGGCAGTGGAGGGACAGAGACACAGGAAGGAGGGAAGGTGGTAGCCCATGCGTGCATGTGGGCCCTCTGGCAACTCTCCAAGCTCTGATGTTGTTACATCTGCTCCTATCAGTTTAAGTAATGGGATAAGAGTGGTTACCCAGTTCTTGGAAGCAGAGAGACTGGCTCTCAGTTGTAAAGATGTTCAAAAACAGGGCTGGGGATGTAGCTCAGTGGAGTGCATGCTTTGCAATGTTCAAGAGCCTATGTTTGCTCCCCAGTACTCATAGCCTTTCAAAGCCAGCTAGCTGTGGCTGTAAAAGAGCATGTAGGAGGTGGCCTCATGGGCTGGGTGAACTGGAATGCATGACAGCATGGGGTCGGGAGTGAACAAGGTACACCACTGTTGCTTCATATGGCCTCCTACAAGGCCAAGGGAGTCTGAGCATGTTGCCTACATATCACATGCTTGCAACTGTCACATTCCTGTGAGCCCTGGCTAGCAGACACATTCCAGGCGAGTGATCATCTGGATGATTTTTCATAAGGCTTCGTTATTTCTTTAAATGAAAGACGAAAATCCGTCAGGAAATCAGGGAAGTCAGAAAAGTAGTTCGGGGGTGTAAGAGAAGATCCAGGGACGTGCCAAGGACTTAGACAAGGAGGAGGAACTAATGAGGAAAACATATGACACGATTCCAGTGGAATTTTCCCTTTTTTGGACATTCCTGAATTTCCACAGTTGTAACCATTTGACTCAAACTATTCTGATTTTTTAAATATATATATTATATAAAATGTCTGCAAGAGTCAACACTCGGCAGGTCTGCAGCTTTTCCTTCTTTTCTTCAAAGAAATTCTTATCTACCATAAATGCCTTGTTACAGTGTCCTTGGAACTGGGGAGGGGGTAGAAAAAAAATCCATTTAAATATTGGACCCGTGCTGAGGAGTATTTATTTTTTGGAGAACAATAAATAAGGAAGGGGAATATTATGGTTACAGAAAAACCAAAACCATCATCAGTAGTGTGAAAGGACCTAAAGGAAATGCAGCATAGACATTTTGTGAAAGCACTCAGAGGAAGACAGATTTCAGGAAGAAAGTGGTGGAAGTGATACAGCTAGAGTACCAGAAAGGAAATATCAATCTAAAGTAATATTGGCTTTTTTCTTGGTTTTATAGCATTCTGGAATCATTTTTTAAAAAGTATTCAGTTCTTGTGGGGCAGTGAGGGTGCATGCTTTTAATCCCAGCACTCAGGAGGCGGAGGTAGACAGATCTCTCTGAGTTCTGGGCCAGCCTGGTCTACAAAGAGTCCAGGACAGTCAGGGCTTTGTTACACAGGGAAACTATCTCCAAAACATAAAAACTAAAACTAAAAATTAAAAAAAAAAAAAACAAGAAAATTTAATTCTCAGATTGAATTTTAGAGATGGAGAAAGCTGATTCTTCTGTCACAGACCAAGTTATTCCAAGACTTAGAGATACACAGTGACTGAACTCCAGGGTCTTTGTCCTCATGGGGCTTGCATCCTATTGAGGGTACACACTCATTCTTCCATTTATAGAGATGTTGACAAACACCTTAGAGAAAAGTCAAAGTGGTATAGGTTATGATTTTTTTAGAGGCATGGTCTCACTATGTAATCCAGGCAGTGATCTTTCTGCTTCAGCCTCCTCAGTGAAATGCCAGGCCTGGCTTACAGGTTATGGTTCTAAACATCACTGTGCATGGTCTTTTGTCTTCCCTTTCACAGTTGGAGTAGCCAAGGGAGTAAGGAATGAACTGACTAGCCACAAATCACGCTAGCTAGCTAGTGGTACACCAGGAATGAAAACCAGCTTTCTTGACTAAAGATTAGCACACTAGTGCTCTTCCTGCCTCAACTCTGGGCATGCCCAGACAGGGAAAAGAATTGCAGTGGCTGGAATTTGAAGCCTATCATTTCTCCCCTTTGTATTTCTGTTTTTATGATTCTTTGATAAATGAAAATTGAATTGTCCATCGTCACTTCTTTCCAGCATCTAGAGGCAATTATGAAAACTAAGTTTTGGAAAGGGTTCCTTTGTTAGCTGCTGATGTAAGAGTTGTGTCGTGTTGACTCAGTCAACTGCGTGGTCAGTAAGCATCCACAAGCACCCTCAATGCCCTCGGTGCTCTGTTGGGCTGTGACTAACACAAGAAGAAAAGCTCCTTTTTTTTTTCCTTTGTTTTGTTTTGGTTTTGGTTTTGGTTTTTCAAGACAGGGTTTCCCTGTGTCACTCTGGCTGTCCTGGACTCACTTTGTAGACCAGGCTGGCCTCAAACTCACAGAGATCTGCCTGCCTCTGCCTCTTGAGTGTGGGGATTAAAGGCTTCCTCCACAAAGCCCAGGCCGAAAGGGCTCTATTTTCAACACAAAGGTACAACACGGGCCACCTGGGGTCCTGTTAAAATGAGGATTCTCACCCATGATGTATGGATGGGGATGGGATTCTGCACTTTGGAGTTTTCTAGTCTGCCAACTAGAATGTGGAGTGGGTGCTTTTGCTCAGTTCTTTCTTCATGGTACAACCAAGACAGAAACCTCGATGTGAAAGCTTGCACTTCCTTTCTTCATTTCCCCATTGCCTTCTTCCCCTCCCTTGGAAGAATTCAACATGAAAGAGAGAGAGAGAGAGAGAGAGAGAGAGAGAGAGAGAGAGAGAGAGAGAGAGAGAGAAAGAAAGAAAGAAAGAAAGAAAGAAAGAAAGAAAATGTTATGAAACTCCAAACTGGAATTACAATGTTAGGGACGTAATTATCTGGGCCAAAGCTGATGTCTCACACTGGGTTTAGTTTAGCCAAGGCCTGAGCTGGAATGATCAATTTCCTAGATGGAAGACCATTTGGAATATGCTGGAAACCTGGGGAGGTGAGAAGTGAAGTGGACAAGGGTTACTTACCACTGCCCAAGTAATTTGGAAAGCTTTTCTGTCCCCACCCAATTGCAAACTGCGAGTCTTGCTAATGTTAGTTGCAAGGGTGACTCAGCCCATGTCTGCAAATGAAAGGCTTCACCCAGGGCTGTGAAATAAAAATAGCAAATCCTGTATATGTACCCCCCCCCCAAGCCACCCTAAGGGAAGGAGTGGCCATGACTGGGAGGGATAGATCAGAGAACCCGTTTGGAGAGAGCAAAGCCACTTAGCTACTCCTTGCAAGCATTCCTAATGTCCTTCTGCATTCTGCACACTTGGTAGCTTGACACAACTTTTGCCTGCTAACAGCTCTGTCTGCCATGGAACTTTGTGGTATGACTGAAATTGAGGTCATTGGGCAACCCAGGTCTGTTAGCAAACGCAGTCTCTTCTTAGAGAAAAGTGGTAACAATAACAGGGAAAAATGAACACCTTACTTCTAAGTGTATGAGGGCTTTATAGCTCTCCTACCTCTTATAGATGTCAAAGCAGTGCTGTCCGAGCTACAAGGGGCTTCATTGCAATTTGAGACTTTGTACTATGGTGGGCAGTGGGTGATTCAATCTGAGCAGTTTGGAGATGGACCTGGGGAAATCTTGGGCTTGCAAAGTGTTCATTCTACAGTGCAGGCCTTTCATAAAACACTCTTTTACCTTGGAACAGTTAGTTGTATTCTCCTTGATACTCTTACAAAGGACAAATGGAATGTCCTGCACCATCCAACCCATCAAGGTTGTTTTTTGTTTTTGTTTTTTCCTTCCCCTTGGGAATTTCTGCTGGTTTCTTTTGTTCAAAGTAGAACCAGAGAAGTTGCAAACAGAGGTGGGAGGAACTCTTTAATCAGTTACTAGGAACATTTCCCACAACCCAAATCAGGCATTGGAGAAAAACAAAGATTAGTTCCCTGGGCTAATATCAGCTCCTGCCTGATAATAGCTCCATAGCCTTGGGGAAAGGCAACGGGGAGGCAAGCCTTCCTGTGCCTTCTCTGCCAAATCCCAGCCTGGTGCTGTAGTAAGGAGAAGCTTCCCGTGACTTTAGTGCTTCTGATAATTTTAGTGTGACTTCATCAGGGTTGACGGTTGAGGAGTGCTCTGGGGGAACGGGCTCGAGATTCTTGTCATGTTTGCATGACAAACACCACTGAAAATAAATTCAGGAGAAACAGCAATTAAAAAAAAAGTTTTCAGTTCGAGGCCACCCTAGTCTCGAAATCGAAACCAGAACAGCCAAGGCTACATAAGGAAACCCTGTCTCGAAAAACCAAACCAAACCAAAGTTTTCATTTTTTATTCCAATGGTTCCTTTCATTGCTACTTTAGATGTAGTAGGTAAGACATCTGAAATTGGTTTTTTGTTTGTTTTGTTGTTGTTTTGAGACAGGGTTTCTCTTTGTAGCCTCGGCTGACCTGGAACTTGCTTTGTAGACCAGGCTGGCCTCAAACTCACAGAGATCCCCCTGCCTCTGCCTCCTGAGTGCTGGGATTAAAGGCGTGTGCCATCACTACCCAGCCTCAATGTTTTTTTAAATGCCACTTTGGGTGTTTTTCCCATGTGTGTGTGTATATGAATTTTTGTGGTATATGAGTATACATAAGTGAGACTGTTTGGAGGCCAAAGGAGAATGTCTCCCAGTTTTTACCGCATGAGAAAGGCCCTTCCCCAAATCTGGAGCTAGAATGACAGCCATCACGCCTCAACCTTTTGCTCCCACTGTGATGGGATTACAACCATGCTTAGCTTTTTTACGTGGGTGCTGGAAAGTCAAACTCAGAGCCTCGTGCTGGCACAGCAACCACTCTTACATACTGGGCCATTTCCTAAGCCCCCAGCCTTGGCACTTGCAACAGTTCATGTGTGTGAAAGTTTCAGGCGTGTTATGAGTGGGTCCCCTCTAATGGGATCATCTGTGGCTCTCTGGAATGAGGTAAATGGTACAAGGATGGAGGAGGAGCAGAGATAGACTGTATGGTGTGTTCCCATATGCTCCTCAAGCTTCTACCAAGCTCTGCCTTTACATCTCCACTGTGCATTTGTCCAAACTAATGTTGGTACAGTGCTCTGAACTCTAGACTTTATTCTAACTTCACCATTATTTTTCCTATTAATGTGCTTTCAGGAGCCAGTCCAGGATACTCTACGGCATTGAGGAATGTACTTTTATTCTAACTCCTCTGGAACTAATCTAGCTGATGTCTTAGACAGATTTACTGGTCTGGAGAAGAGGGGGCTCATAAATCTGCCCCCAATCCCTGAGAATATATGGAAGAAATCCTGGAGAGAAAGACATTTTTTTCAGTGGTACAGCCTCTTAAGTACTTGTAAATTGCTGGTTTGCCTGTAATAACCTGTATGTAATCTATCACCTGGTCTGATATTAAGCACATTAGGTCACCAAGCTAAACTTGGCTGAAATTGTTCCTTTGTTCTGTCTTTGTGTCATGTCTGGGGTGAATAGATGTTTGTTCATATCTCCAGAAAAGTTCACACAACTGGAGTTCAGTTGGGGATCATTGTGGGGTTCCATTGGAGATCGTTAGGAAGAAACCCAAGTCATCTTTCTTTCTTTCTTTCTTTTTTTCTTTTTGAGACAGGGTCTCCCTGTGTAGCCTTGGCTGTTCTAGACTCACTTTGTAGACCAGGCTGGCTTCAAACTCAGAGCGATCCACCTGCCCCTGCCTCCTGAGTGCTGGGATTAAAGCCGTGCGCCACCATGTTCGGCCAAATCATCTTTCTTTTCCTTTGTGTAAGAGAGTTGAACTACCCAATTTTACAGCAAAGAACTCCAAAACTAAAAATCAAACCAACCCGTGTACTGTGGCAGACCCTAGGTAGGAAATCATTAATTTCATTTGTTACTTATTAATATTACTGGTTTTGAACATCTTTGTACTTTCCCCACCCTAGCTACCACTGTAGGCATTTTTTGTAGAAGATGTCGCAGCTATGGATTGATGTTTATTTCCCTGATCAAAACCAAGAAGCTGTAAGGGAAGAGGGGCAGTGCGACTTCTACACAGGCACAGTGCAGTCTGAGGACAAGAACATGAAACGCTCTAGGAAGAAAGACTCAACATAGTTGAGAACAGTGTATATCAAGAGCAGATGACTGGAGCCAGGCATGGTGGCTCATGCCTTTAATCCAGCACTCAGGAGGCAGAGGCAGGCGGATCGCTGTGAGTTGGAGGCCAGCCTGGTCTACAAATGAGTCTAGGACAGCCAAGGCTACACAGAGAAACCCTGTCTTGAAAAACAAACAAACAAACAAACAAAAAAGCAACAAAATATGTCTAAACTGCAGCTTTTCAGATACACATAATCATAGATGGAATCCTGTTTCCCTGATTTGTTTTGCATGGTTTGTGAATGCCCATCTCGGGCAGTTGTTTACAAAGCTCTGTTTACACTCTCTACTATTTGCGGAGATTTATATACAAAACACTGTTGGCTGATTTAGGCTCCCTGCTTCTGTGCTGGGCAGGTTGCACCAGAGTGAAATGAAAAGGGAAATTCCAAGCCAAGGGCAAAATGGTGTTGATAGAGCAGAACTCAAAATATTTAGAGGAGAAGGAAAGGACTTTATTCCCTGTGATTCAAAGGCACTCCTGACAACAACAGGCATGCCATAGCTTTCTTGGAATAGAAAACTAGAAGCAAATGGCATTAAAAGAAGGAGTGAAAAAAAAAAATCCCGACTCTCATGTAAACATCTGTAGAAGGATTTGGAACCAAGGAGAAGGAAGTTCTGAGACATACTAAAGGGAAGGAAAAGCTGTATTTACCAGCTCTGGATTGTGTTTCCTGTTGTGAAGTTCAAGGCTGTTTCTTAACAGCTCCGTGGGGGAAGGGGACTATAACAATGAGGAAGCCGCTCTTGGTTCCTCCATTATTGCACATCAAATGACCTGCCTGTGTAGTGAAATAGATGTTGGACCTCAGTTCTTGCAGCTAATGATAAAGCTTGCTCTTTCAGTTGCATGCAGGTTATTTGCTTTTGTGGCGATTAAAACAGCTTAAAGGGCTAAGCACTCACCAGAGACCTCCCCACAGTTATTAGGCTTCCCCACACATGTATTAACAGTTGGCCACACAGCAGTATAATCTGCACACTAGAAAAGCCAGTGTAATCCTTGAAAAAAAAAAACATGAATTAGGGACAGGCATGGTGGTGCAGGTCTTTAATCCCAGCACTTGGGAGGCAGAGGCAGGTGAATTACTGTGAGTTTGAGGCCAGCCTGGTCTACAAAGCAAGTCTAGGACAGCCAAGGCTACACAGAGGAAAAATCAAAACAAAACAAAAAGCAAACAATGAATTAGGTTCATGTCTTTCTCATCTTTGAACTTTGCTACAAATGGCAAGAAAAAAGCTGGGCGTGGTGGTGGCACACACCTTTAATCCCAGCACTAGGGAGGCAGAGGCAGTTGGTTTGCTGTGAGTTCAAGGCCACCCTGGTCTACAAAGCAAGTCCAGGACATCCAATGATACACAGAGAATCCCCGTCTCAAAAAACAAAAACAAAAACAACAACAAAAAATGCTGTGAAAAGTGTTTTTGAAGCAGATGTCTAGAGGAGGTCAGCCAGGAAATTGCGACGGAATGCTTTTGGTTTGATGGGAGGCTTGATGTCTTGCATGCATCTTTTGGGGATGAATGATAGGGTGGCTGAGCTGACAAGCTATAATAGAAGAGACTTCTAGCTATCTCTTTGGAGCAATGTTCAAAAATATGCACTTTTTCAGCAAAGATCCTTCAGGTTAGTGGGCAGAGGTCATGAAGGGGCTCCCGCCAGCATGAGCACAGGAAACAAGGCTCTGTCAGGCCTTGACTTTCTCCCCGATTCCCTCCGCCTCGCTAAAAAGTTAAAAACCATTAGATCACATTTCTATTCCAAGGTCTATTCCCTTATTCGGCCACTTCCTTCTCCTGAGGCTGACTAGCATGCTCCAGTTATCATAGTATTAAAGTCTGGCAATCAAAAGCCCCCTTTGGATCAACTAATTAACATGCACAATTACTAAACACTTCCCAACACCGGGTTTCCCCCTTTACCTTTATAAACCACCCTGCGCGTTTGCCAATGGACCACATCTGTCTCTTCTCTATCCAGAGACAGTCCTTTGCCCTATCCCCTGACTCTGAGACAATTATCCCTGCCCCTTCTTCCCTCCTCTTCTATCTCATGTCTTTGTCCCTTATCCCTTTCCTCTGTCTAAAAATAAATCTTCTTTGTGGCCAGGCAGTAGTGGTGCACACCTTTAATCCTAGCACTTGGGAGGCAGAGGCAGGGGGATTGCTGTGAGTTTGAGGCCAGCCTGGTCTACAAAGTGAGTCCAGGACAGTCAAAGCTACACAGAGAAACCCTGTCTCAAAAAACAAAGACAAAACAAAACAAAAAATCTTGGTGCTGAGAAGCTGGTCTTGGGGTCCTGAGCCTATACCGATCCTTTCAGGTTAGGCTCTCTGATCATGCTCCATGTTCAAGTTCACACGGGCCTGTCTCGACTGTATGACCTTCGCTGTGTTAATTAATGCCTTTGTGTTTCTGTTTCCTTACTATAATCAATTGAGAAAGCAGTAATAATTTGTACTGTCCTTTGAAGAACTAAGAGAGGCAATAAATGAACCTTGTGAATTACACCTGGCGACATAAAATGTTCCATTAATGTTTGATTAAACAGAATAGCTGCCAATTCATGGCAGAGAGGTAAGCAGACAAATAGGCAATCAAAAATGGAAATCAAAAGCTTGGATGCCTGGGAACCCTTCCCACGCATGGTATCCTTTGCACCCGCCATTCTAGGTTCATCATAGTCTGCACCTTCCATCCTTATGAGAATTCTTTAATAAAAAAAGATTTATTATTATGTATACAGTACTCTGCCTGCATGTACATCTGCAGGCCAGAAGAGGACATCAGATCCCATTATAGATGGTGGTGAGCCACCGTGTGGTTGCTGGGAATTGAACTCAGGACCTCTGGAGGAACAGTCAATGCTCCAGTCAGTGCTCTTAACCTCTGAGCCATCTCTCCAGCCCCCTTATAAAGATTCTTTCAAAGGCTTCTTTGTCAGCCTCGGGGGGGGGGGGGGGATCTTCAGGATTTTTCACCTTCTCCCTAGATTTGTATATTCACGAAAATTTCATTTTTCAAAGAAAATTATTGGAAGGGACTTCATATTTCTTGGCTATGTTGAAAATTTATTAAATCTACTCCAGAAACATAGCAAGGCTTAACAAACCTACTCAACTTTGAACTTGGAAAGTGTAGACTTGAGCCTTATATGGTAGTATGCACCTGTACCTGACAGTCTAGCAATTGAGTCAAAAGGATAAGGAGTTCAAGATCATCTTTAGTGACACGGCAAGTTGATCTGACTACACAAGATCCTTTCTCAAAAGAGAGAGGAGGGCTGGAGAGATGGCTCAGAGGTTGAGAGCACTGGCTGCTTTTCCAAAGGTCCTGAGTTCAATTCCCAGTAACCACATGGTGGCTCACAACCACCTATAATGAGATATGGTGCCCTCCTCTGGCATGCAGGTGTACATGCAGGCAAAGCACTGTATATGTAATAAATAAATCTTAGAGAGAGAGAGAGAGAGAGAGAGAGAGAGAGAGAGAGAGAGGAAACAGAAGACATATAGTCAAACTCCCCAGTTTTCAATTCCCAGCCAGACTCTTGTGTCATATCAAATATTAGAGTATCAATTTTCCACCCACAAATGTCTGTGCGTGCGCTTGCATTCTTTACCCTTTCATCACTTAATTTCTGATGTTTTGTTACTTTTCTCTCAAACAGATCCTAAATATTCTGGGTAGGAATTAGTGTATGTGTATGTGTGTGTGTGTGTGTGTGTGTCCAAAATCCCTGTATCAGTTTAGAGGAAAGCTAGAGAGACTAGGAGGAAGAGCTTTTAAACTGTGATGAAAATTCTTATTCATATTCTCAAGGAATCTCTCAAGGTCAAATTGCAAGGCTTTCACTATTGAGAATTTATGCAGACATTTGCACGGATTCAATAATTAGGCTATAAAGGGCACACACTGAAGGCACTGTGGCTACCACAACAATCTAAAGTATGACAATCACTATGAGAGCTTCTGGCTAGACTCTTCTCCCACGCTTGTGTTCTATCTCAATGCTGCATCCTTAGTATCCAGCCCACTGAACACATTGAATGAAAGCACAGTCCTGCTATTTCTTTCTAGATAGGACACAGTGTACAGGGAAGTACAAAAAGGCATAAAAGAGAACAGGCCTGTTTTGTTCCCTTTAATCTCAGGTTTGGTGGGTTACAGAGTCGGCAGCACACGGTGGAGGTCACTAAGTCACATAATATTTCCTCCTTTATGATACACCAGGGAGTATAGCTACCAAGCTACATTCACAGGGAAGTACAGGACAGGCCTAATTGTTCAGTGGAGAGTATAAGGAAGGCAAGGCTGAGATGGCTTGCAGAGCTCAGCCAGGGGCCACATGGTGGCAAGTGACATGGTGTCTACTTGGGTCTTTATTTCTTCTCAGTGAAGTTCATGTTGAAGGCTTAGGAAGTCCATTTTTAGAGGGGAAGTTCACCCTCTAAAAGTTCATGCCTCACTTAGTTGCATTTTATCTCAGCCTTCTACAGTTTAGATAAAACCTATGGGGCCTGGACTGGCAGTGGTGGCACACACCCTTAATCCCAGCGCTTGAAAGGCAGAGGCAGGTGGATCTCTGAGTTCGAGGCCAGCCTGCTCTACAGACCAGGACGTCCAAGCTTACACAGAGAAACCCTGTCTCAAAAAGCAAGCAAGCAAGCAAACAAACAAACAAACAAACCTATGGAGCCTCATCTCAGATGTGATCTCACAATACAATTCAACAGCCGTTTTGTCAGATCATTCATACTGTTGTGTCTTCAACACAGACCAGGCAAGGTTAAAATAGGGTTTCTCTGTGTAACCCTGGAGGTCCTGGACTCACTTTGTAGACCAGGATCGCCTTGAACACATGGAGATCCACCTGCCTCTGCCTCCCAAGTGCTGAGATTAAAGCTGTGCGCCACCACACCTAGCTCAGGTCCTATTTTCTGTGTCAGGCAAGAATTAATGGTTCTTCCTATACTTTAGAGAGGAGGTTGGACCAGACGGCATGTACCTTCCTTTTCTAACATGATATACATATGCTGTTTCTGCCTTCCTGCAGGGGCTTGTGCCTCCTTGCCTTGTCATTGCCTAGACTCAGAAAGCATGCTTAATTTTCTCAATAACCTGGCACTCAAGGATATCTCGGGTCAGGGACAACAATTTTCACACATATTTTCATCTCTCCTGAGCCTCACTGGGTGTGTCAGGAAATCATTCTTTGCATGCTTTCCAAAATTATAAGGTTTTGGGTAGAGTCCCAAATTATAAGACCTATTTGAATAGAATTAAAATATTCCTTCTGATGCCCAAGGCAGTTTTTCATTCTCCAACAGACATCTAATTCCAGTTCAGTAAGCCTATTTTTAATTCAGGAGAACATTGGTCTAAGAAATAGAGACTGTTTCTTGTAGGAAATATATTCCGAATTTCCCCATAAACACCAACTTCCATGACAACCAAACAAACAGAGAAAAGGAAGGAGAAATTCACTATTGTGAAGCCACCCGCATACCATAGCATTTCCTGCTAAACAGATCCTGTTACCATTTTATTTGTATGACTGAAATAAAGAATGAACTGGTATTGAAAAGCTTTTCCTACTAGTCTCTCTAGTTTTCCTCTAAACTGATACAGAGATTTTGGACACACACACACACACACACACACACACACACACACACACAGCAGGTGTGTGTCCTACAATCCTAGGACTTAGGATGCTGAGGCAGGAGGTTTGTGCATTTGAGGCCACCCTAGGCTATCGAGTGACTTGGAGCCCAGGCTGCATGAGCTGTGGCCTGGGCAACATAGTGAACTTAAGAACAGAATGAACTACACTGAGAATATCTGTCAAAAAAAAAAAAAAAAAAGGTAAAAAAAAAAATCAAAACACAAAGGAACAAAAACAAATCCATTCAATGCATACATATCAAGTTCATAAGTTTGATTTAACTCTTTATATATCAAAATTTATGTCGACTATTTTTGCATGCCCTGGTCTTCTAGTGTTCTTTATCCTTCTCTCTCTCAGTGGGCAGATTAATTCTGCTAAAATACAGGCTTATATGACATGTCATCTTCTGTTTCGTTTACCTCATTAATATCTCCATGTTGGAATGTGGGTGACAAATACCACAAGTAGAGCCTCTTCTCTCATTACATTTCTCATGTTTATATGAGGTTTCTTTCTTCAAATCTGCTTCTTCCTGGGGCATTTTTAAAACCAGGGCTAGGGCGACATATTTTTCCCCATAAATCACCACAGATTTGCCTTCTGACAGATAAACAGCTAGAGTGACTCTCAATCGATCCTTGGAAGATTCCCTTATTCATTAGGAGTGGCTTTCAACACCCAGGAGCTACCTTTCCTGTTATCTGAAGTTACCACACAGTGAGAAGTGGCATTTTAATTAACTCACTAATTGTGCCATGTCTCATCTCTGTTGATGTTGTGAGTTTTCTGCTAGAAGACAGAGAACTCATCATTTTTCTTTGTGTGTGTGTATAAGCTATTTTGCACAAGCATTCCTCACAAGAATTCTTACAATATCCAGATAGTAAGAGAGAGTTTGATATAAACCATACCTAAATAAAGGATATTGAACAGATACTACAAAAATAGGACACAAAGCCTCAATTAAGATGATATGTTTGAAAAAACAAAACAAAACAACAATCACAAAAACAAAAACAAGATGATATGTCTGAAGGGAATTTTGAATTATGGAATGTTTATTGTGCTACAGTAAATATATTTTTATAAAATGTATACTATATGAGGAATCATATAAATGATATTCCAAGGAATAGAACTCATCAATAAAGCATATTAATAATTTTAGGATCTGGAGAAATAGCTCAGTGGTGAAGAGACAGTGCTGCTCTTATAGAGAACCCAAGGTTTCCAGAATGCATAGCAGGTAGCTCACAACCATCTGTAACTCCAATTCTAGGGCATCCAATATCCTCTTGTGTTTACCAAAAGCACAGTACTCCAGTGCACTAAGCTATCCATGTATATACGTTTCATTAAAAACAAAAAAATTAAAAAGGGTTAAAAAGGGTTAATAATTTTATATCTAATACACATTGGTTAGGAAAAAAACTTGCAAAAGTCTGAGCTGATTTCTAATTATAAAGTAATAATCAATGGGATGAAATCCATCCACTAGGATGACTGTAAATGTATCTGCCTTGTTCTAGGAGCAGGCTGCCATGCTCTAACATAAACTCAAAACCACAAACTTGTCTTTTCCACCATCTATGTATTGCTTTCCTGGAAAAAATGTGCAGAGAAGCTGCATAAAATTTGTTCCATAAGCAGAGTGGTGGTGGTGCATGCCTTTAATTTTAGCACTTTGGAGGCAGAGGCAAGCCGATTGCTATGAGTTCGAGGCCAGCCTGGTCTACAAAGTGAGTCCAGGACAGTCAAGGCTACACAGAGAAACCCTGTCTTGAGAAACCACAACCAAAACCAACAAACAAAATACTTTTGCAGGGCATTGGTGGCACAGGCCTTTAATCCCAGTACTCTGGAGGCAGATATCTGTAAATTCGAGGCCAGCCTGGTCTACAAAGTGAGTCCAAAATGGCCAAAGCTAAACACAGAAATCCTGTCTTGGAAAAAAAAACCCTGTAATCCCAACACTCAGGGAGGCAGAGGCAGGTGGATCTATGTTACTTCGAGGCCAGCTTGGTCTACAAAGCGAGTCCAGGACATCCAAGGCTACACAGAGAAACCCTGTCTCAAAAAACCAAAAAAAAAAAAAAAAATCTATAAAACATTTCTTTGATGTCCCTAAATTATTCAGTATATTCAGTAGTTAGAATGTGAATTCCTGAAATTTGTGGACAAATGGATTGAGCTAGAAATGATCATAATGAGTGAGTTAACCCAGAAGCAGAAAGACTCAAATGGTATATACTCACTTATATCTGCATACTAGCCCAAGGGGCATGTCCCACGAAAGCCTTCACTTACCTGGAAACTGGGACAGAGGGGAGGACATCCTATTGGGACTCTAGATGAGAGAAGCATGGGACAATAGCAAAGTAGAAGGATCCAGAGGGTCCTAGAAACCTACAAGTAGAACATTATGATAGGCAGATTTGGGCCCAGGGGTCCCGTTCAAACTAAGGCACCAGCCAAAGACAATACAGGCGGTAAACTTTAAACCCCTACCCAGATCTAGCCAATAGTCAGAACATTCTCCACAGTTGAGTGGAGAATGGGATATGACTTTCTCACGTAATCTGGTGCCTCACATTTGACCATGTCCCCTGGAGGGGGAGACCTGGTGGCACTCAGAGGAAGGATAGCAGGTTACCAAGAAGAGACTTGATACCCTATGAGCATATACAGGGGGAGGTAATGCCCCTCAGGAACAGTCATAGGGGAGGGGAATAAGGGGAAAATGGGAGGGAGGGAAGAATGGGAGGATACAAGGGATGGGATAACCATTGAGATGTAACAAGAATAAATTAAAAAAAAAATTTTAAAAAAGAACATGAATTACAAAAACGGCATAGTTAAACCATTCTTTTTGTTTTGTTTTGTTTTGTTTTTTTGTTTTTTGTTTTTTTTTTTGTTTTTTTGTTTTTTTGTTTTTTTTTTTTTTGAGACAGGATTTCTCTGTGTAGCCTTTGCTGTCCCGGACTCACTTTGTAGACCAAAGCTGGCTTCAAACTCACAGCGCTCCACCTGCCTCTGCCTCTCGAGTGCTGGGATTAAAGGCGTGGGCCACCATGCCCAACAAAAACATGCTTTTAAAATATCCTAAAAGCTTCAGGGTGCAGCTTTATAAAGACAGTCCAGCTTTTTCTCTAAAGGCTGTGTTTGTTTCAATTCCATTATGTTTATTGTTTTGTAGAGACATTTAAGATTGTTTAGAAGTTTTGAGGCAAACATTCTTTTTGTAAAAACAAACAAACAAACAAACAAATCATACCCCCCAGCCCATCAGTGGTACTAATACGTTCCTTTCATTCATTTATTTACACAATCAACAAGTATTTATGAAGCATATGGATTGAGCATATGTTATGGATCAACATTATGAGTAAGGCAGTCCCCACCCTCAAGTTGCACAGAGGATTTAGAGAGAAGCTACAGTACTACATAGCAATTGCTTCTTCAGATATGTCTGCAAGTCCTAAGCAGTGGAAAAGTGGGAAGGAGTGAGGGATGACACGCTGACGCATGAGAGGAGTGGGGCGTGGAAGGCTCTCCACTGAAGACCTGCAAAACGAAACCTGAGTAGGAAAGGGCGTCAGACAGGGAGTGGGCCCTGTAGGCTGACATTTCTTCATTCAACCCATAGAACTTGAGAAGTCAGGTAAGATCCTTGCTCTTTTAACAGAAATCGCACACTCAAGGAAGCTGTGCTGGGCCAGGTGTGGAGGCACACGCCTTTAGTCCCAGCACGAAGGAGGCAGAGGCAGGTGGTGTTGAGTTCAAGGCCAGCCTGGTGTACAAAGCGAGTCCAGGCCAGTCAAGGCTAACACAGAGAGACCCTGTCTCGGGAAAACAAAACAAACCAAAAAGCCGTGGTATGCTAGGGCATGATGGGAGGAGTGGAGATGGTACTGCGCTGAGCATTTTAAAGGCCACAAGGGACCACCAAGCTTCTAAATTTCCTCCCAGTTCTGACTTATTTTTCCCCTTAAAAGTCTCTTCCCCCCCCCCCCCCAATAAATGGTCTCTGTTTTCTGTGTCTACTCTCATCTCTTTTCAATTTCTTGTTCCAGGACATAAGAACCTAGAAGTCACCATGCACTGTATATTGTGCCCACTGAGCCTGAGGAAGAAGCCGGAAGCTGTCTCTAAAGACACCAAAAGCAGGCCTTGACTACAGCTTGGTAACACAGTCTGATTTCATGCTTTTTGTTTCCTTTTGGTCACCTCTGCTCTGCCCTATGGCCACTGAAAAAGATAAGAGTAATTTGAAAGGAAACACCCTGAGAGATCAACAACTTGTTTACCTGAAATGGAAAATTCCTTGGAACAAGGCTGGCCACTGCCCATGGATTCTAAACTGATGAGGTCAGTTTACCTTTGAACCTGGACAAGATTCCTAGCACCTAAATTGAGCTGGAGTCATTAGCCCTGGGGCTCATACTCCTGTCTTCATCTTCAACATTTCCCAGGTTTGCTTTAAGGTGTGTTCAACCTTTTGATGTTGCAAAAGACAGCTATTTTCTACAAAGTTCATGCTTGGGAACCCTATTTAATAGGGTTTTGAAAAAAAGTAAAAAAAAAAAATACCGCGTGTTGTGGCACATGCCTTTAATCCTAGCACTTGGGAGGCAGAGGCAAGTGGATCGCTGTGAATTCGAGGCCAGCCTGGTCCACAAAGCGAGTCCAACACAGCCAAGGCCAAACAGAGAAACTCTGTCTCAGGGGAAAAAAGAAAGAAAGAAAGAAAGAAAGAAAGAAAGAAAGAAAGAAAGAAAGAAAGAAAGAAAGAAAGAAAAAAAAAAAAAAAAAAAGGGCCGGGTGGTGGTGGTGCATGCTTGTAATTCCAGCACTTGGGAGGCTGAGGCAGATGGATCTCTGTGAGTTTGAGGTCAGCCTGGTCTACAGAGAGAGAGTTCTAGGACAGCCAGGACTGTTACACAGAGAAACCCTGTCTTGAAAAACCAAAAGAAGAAGAAAAGAACATATACATATATATACATAAAGACAGGGTTTCTCAGTGTAGTCTTGGCTGTCCTGGACTCACTTTGTAGACCAGGCTGCCCTCAAACTCACAGAGATCTGCCTGCTTCTGCCTCCCAAGTGCTGAGATTAAAGGGGTGGGCCACCATGCCCAGCTAAGATAAGATATTTTTAAAAGGCAAAGGAAACTTGCTTGTAATGATAGGCCACATTCTAGCAGATTTGCTAGAAATATTTACAACTCTCCATTTTTTTTCAGTTCCTGGTTCCAAAGCAGCTTGGGCTAATATCTACTTTACATGGACTCCCTACACTGAGTTTCCCATGAAGCTGCCCATGTCTGTGCTACAGATATAACAGGTCAGCTCAGCCAAATAACTGCTCAATCAAAGGGGAAGGAAACCAGGCAAAACAAGGATTTGGTGTCAAGTAAACACAGTCATTGACTCTTAATTGGATATATCGCAGCAGTCCTCTGGAAAATACATCCCTTATCTCAAAGGGAAAAGAGAGTGCTTGTATCTGGTTATATGGCTTATTTGATAGAGTGCTTGCCTAGCATCCTAGATGCCCAAAATTAGATCCCTGACATTGAATAAAAGCTAACCAATCTTGATGTCTTGTGCCTGTAATTCCAGTTCTCAGGAGGTGGAGACATGAGGATCAGAAGTTCCAGGTTATCCCCGGCTACATATCAAATTTGAGGCCAACCTAGCATACAGGAGACACAGAAGTAGGGCTGGAAGAAGGTACATGACTCTGGAGTTAAATACAAGTGACCATGACCTTAGAACACGGATTAAGCTTTCCCCAAACACCTTGCTTCCACATAAGCTTCTTGAATATGTTGTATAGTTACCAAACAGAACAAAGTTATAAATCAAGCCACTTTTCAAATTCACCTGCGGGAACATCAGATTGGTGGGTTACAGCAAAGTATAGAAATCTCTGCTCCGGGCTAATGAAGTCCTGGATCTTAGAGGAAATCCTACACCCACTGCTTTATTAAACTCTCATAATCCTAAACCGCATTCTAAACATTTGTCCTTACACCCACAGACAAATGCAGGCCACATCAAGGAAGTTTCTCTTTGCAACAGATGGAGACCACTACAGAAAACCATGACCAGTCAAAAAGCAAAGCTGTAGTGCCCAGTTCCAGCTGATACATTTACAACATACCTCCTATGCATAAACTCGCACAATGCTCAAGAAGAGGAGGTAGACAGAGAATGAGAGGCAGAAGATCAGAGAGCTTGCTGTGAGGTCAAGTGTCCTAGTAATGTCAGAAAGTACACCCTAAAGTCTCACCAACCATGACTGCCTAAACATGAGCTGAACAAGGACACCATCAACAGACATGGCAACGTAGAGAGGGGAAAGCCCATGAGGACTCAACCCTACACGAAGGACAGCAGGCAACTAAGGAATTCTGAAAGAGGAGAAATAGTCTCCCTCAGGGAAGAGCACACCAACTTGTTATCTAATACTAACTGGTCAGTCTTGAAAAACATACATACATAGCTAGGTTTGTGGCACATGCCTATAGTCCCAGCACTCTGAAGGCAGAGGCAAGTAGATTGATGTGAGTTTGAGGCCAGCCTGATGTACAAAGTGAGTCCAGGACAGCCAAGGCTACACAGAGAAACACTGTCTCATAAAGGAAAAAAAAAAAAAAAGAGGAGGGCAGGGAGAACATGAATTTAAAAGAGAGCAAGGAGAGAGCTATATGAGAGGACTTGGGGAGAGGAAAGGGGAAATGATGTAATTATATCTCAAAAAAATCTACGCTATAGACCTCTGGTGTTACCTAGTGCTATCATTAATCATTGGGTTGACAGAAGCTAGTAATCTATTAACATATTCCAAGAAGATTTACCTAATACAAGAATGGATGTAGGCTAACCAAAGATGTAGGCAAGAAATGGCTACTAGGGAAGCTCAAGTTAACCCAACGTGGTGTGGCTTTTTCTAGGAATTTCAGTCTGTACTCGGTCCCCTAGCATTTGGAGACACCTCAGCGTTCTTCCTGGTTGCTCAGTGGGCTCCTTCATGCTGACCTTCCTGTCTGGAGCTCCTACGCAGCCAGTCGGAAAGCTTGGGATTCCAAGATATGAGAGAAAAGAGTTTGAAGTGCTATATGTCAAGCAATTTCCTCTCCCATCACTGATGAAGAATGGGCTCCGGTTCTTTTCCAAGAGAAAGTGTGAACACCCTTCATGATAGGAAGTGGTATACAATGCCCTATGGGTCTCTCTGAGTCATTGAGCAAAAGGCAATCTAAAATCCCCCCAGTTCAGGAGTATTTGCTTTCACACAGCCAGTACTTTCCCTACTCCCCGTTGGGCATCTTCAGAGGTTGGTAGTTCAGTTCAGCAATGAAGCACTTGACTAACAAACACAAGGCAGTGGATTCAGTTCTTAGCACTGAGAAAGCATGAACAGCCTTGAGAGAAAAAAAAAAAAACAACTCCAAACAAAAAATCATCTCAACAAAAAGAAAACAAGGGAATGAACAGCATTAGACATTTCAATGAAGGATACTATCTTAAGAGACTTGTGTTGCCCTTTCTAGTACTTTGCTGGGAGAGGAGTCATCTTTCCTTTTTCCCTGTTACTCTTTCCACATTCCATCCAAATCATTCTCATTTCCTCCCTTCCAGGGGAGAACAGAAAGCTATTCCATGTCTGCTTTAGTCCCACGATGAACATGAAGAGTTAGTTAAAACATATGAAAAAAAAGTCCCTCCGGGAAGCTGAAGAAAGATGGCTTCCTCTGTCTTGGCCACATTTAAGGGAGAGTGTGGGTTGGCAAAAAAACAGTTAACTCCCCATTTCATTTTAGCTTCTTTCAGGGTCTTCTTTTTCACAACAAAGAGAAAACCAGGGGTGTAGTTCCTTTAATAGAGTGCTTGCTTAGCACGTTTGAAGCCTTGGCTTTCATCCCATGCATCAAATACCTTGGGCATGTACACTGCATAGTGATTCTGAGGCCATCCTGGGAGACAGGAATCCCTATTTCAAAATTCACCAAAAATAATGAAAAGATATGCAAAGAGTAGTACAGCAGATAAGACTTAATCTTGCAATCTTCTTCAGATCATGATTGTAGAGAATTCAAGGAGCCAGGCATGGTGGCACAAGCCTCTAATCTCAGCGCTCAGGGAGGCAGAGGCAGGTGGACCTCTGTGAGTTTGAGGCCAACCTGGTCTACAAAGCGAGTCCAGGACAGCCAAGGCTACACAGAAAAACCCAGTCTGGAAAAACCAAAACAGGAAAAAAAAATCCTAAGGATCTCATGGAAATCCACTTTGAACAAGACTTGAAGGAAAAACCATGGTACCCTGAATGGCCAGAATTAAGGAATGAGGTCATCCTTCCCTGGGAAATCCCCTTCCTTTTCTCATGTCTATTAGGCTTTTGTGTCCACCTGGGGGAAAAGAGCCACAGGGTAAGTACCAGTCTCCTCCCTCCACTGTGAAAAAGCCAGCCAGGCGTTTACACTGTGTTAACACCTTCCAAATATTTAAAGATCAGTACCTTATGCTGGTAAATACCCTGATCCAGTTTCAGCCATAGACCTGTCAGGGATCTGTGTGCACTCCATTTCTTCCGAGCACTCATTGATTTGGTTTAGGGAAGGAGAGACAATGAAGGCAGAACGAACCAGAAGTTCACTTCACTATGTGCAGACACGTCCTTCGGGGTTGATGAAATGGAGGCCCAAATTTACAACCAAAGAATGGTGGACACTTCCCTCTTCGTGGTTTTCAGCTGAGCTGGGTTTGAGAGAAGAGTGTAAGGAAATAGCTTCTCTGAAGCAGAGGAATGGAAATTAGTCTGGCTGCCACCAGTCCTTTTCCTTACAGTAATCCGGCTCCTATTCAAGAAGGCCTGAAACTTGCAGAGGGGCCTGATTCCCAGCTCCCAGTTCTTTAGCCAAATGAAAAATAAGGCTGGCCGAAACAGTGGAGCACGAGACATTGTTTAGCTTAGGAATGAGGGCTGCGAAAAGAATGCTTAGAGATTCTTTTACTCTGAGCTATAGAAATGTTGCCTTCTATTTTAGACAGGAAACTTCAACCACAGTGTTCTTAAATATTTTTTCAAAGAAGATAATTGCTTCAGAGTAACTTATTTATTTATTGTGTATTTTTGCTCTGTCTCCTCTGTCTCCCTGTCTCTCTCTGTCTGTCTGTCTCTCTGTGTGTCTCTGCCTCTGTCCCCGTGTGTGTGTGTGTGTGTGTGTGTGTGTGTGTGTGTGTGTGTGTGTAAATGCATTTCCCTCCTCCACCAGCTGGGCCATGGGAATTGAACTCAGGTCATCAGGCATGGTGGCAGGCAATCTGCTTTGCTGCTGAGCCATTTCATTGGTTCTGCAGAATCATTTAAAACATTAAACCAATGCTGGGCGGTGGTGGCGCACGCCTTTAATCCCAGCACTCGAGAGGCAGAGGCAGGTGGATTGCTGTGAGTTTGAGGCCAGCCTGGTCTACAAAGGGAGTCCAGGGCAGCCAAGGCTACACAGAGAAACCCTGTCTCGAAAAACAAAAGCAAAACAAAACAAAACAAAAAACCCCAAACCAAACCAAAAAAACATTAAACCATAGACTGGTAACACAGAAATTATCTTTTTAAAGACTCTATGATTGCTTTTTTTCTGGTATTTGGAAGTGAACTTAGGTCCCTGCGAACGCCTAGAAGGTACTGAACCGCAAAGTTATCTTCCAGTCTTTTTTTTTTTTTTTTTTTAAATAAGGTCTCATTAAATTACCCAGGTAGGCCTTGAACTTGCAATTCTCCCACCTTTGCCTCCAGGAGTAGTTGAGATCACAAGTTTGTGCCAGCAGGCCAAGCTTGATGTTCAGAAATACTGTGACAATGTGGGGGAGCACAATACCCGATTCTTGACTTTAAACACAGTGTCATTCCCATTAGGGATTATAGAAAACACAATTTCAAATACCAGGCCTGCAGGTGAAATGTACACTATGTAAATTATACCTTACAACCTGATTAAAAAGCAAAGTATGTTAACCACGTCCTAGCTTGCATTTGGGTCTGCCAGAGTCTGCCAAAGCTGGGAAGGGTTTGCACTCTGTCTCTCAGAAGCATTATTGTCACTCCTGTGATTTCTTGCTCTTCTTCTATGGTGTTTGAGGAGGAAGCTGTGGAGTGAATAAACTGGGTAGCACACAAAAGCATTAACCACGTGACTGGAAAGAAAGGCTTGCTCAGTTCCAAGCCTGGCAGGGCGGGTCAGGAGCTTCTGGGGAATCAATCACTCTCCTCTGGTGGAGGGCGTCATATCCCCAACCAGTTCCTGCCTGGGCTGCAGAACACAAAACAAAACTGTTCATCAGTGATGGGAAAGGGACATTTGGTGTTCTTGTTGGCTTCCTGTCTAATTATAAAGTGTTAATGACATTCAAAGGAAACTCCTCTCCCTCAGAGATCTACAAATAAGGGAGGGCGACTGAAGGTGAGCCAAAGAAAATACTAGAGCCCTAAAGAGAAATGCAGAACAAAACCAATCAACCCCACTAACTGCCAGAAAAGAAACCAATTTTAATTTACTAAAGAAATAAAACACCCATCCCAGTAACTTAGAAAACAAACACATGTTGAAATTGGGTAGGACCAAGAGCTCTTAAACCCATCACAGCTGGTGTTCGAAATTCAAAGATGGGTTACTGCAAACTATTTTTCAAATTATAGATTCACAAAGTAAAGGACAGACTCTTTTTTTAATGTCCACATTGAACATGTACACTTAAAATAGAGACAATTTCCAAATAGAAGGGATTTGGGAACAAGAAGAGATTCTAGATAATAACATTATTAGCTTTGAATGGTTAAAAAAAATGTTCTAGATACCATATGGAGTCATATTAAGCTACCTTGGAACAAGATTAGTACAATGTTTAGGCTGCCCTTTGTAAATATTCTTTTTTTTTCTTTGAGACAGGATCTTGCTATGTGGCCTAGGCTGACTTTGAACTTATGATCCTCCTTTCTCAGCCTTCCAAATACTTGGATTATAAGCTTATGTTACCATACCTAGCATTATGAAATTATTTTTAATTAAAATGTATTATATTTTATTTATTGGTTTAGCTGTGCGCATGTGTGCACGCGCACCTGTGCATATGTGTGGAGGTCAGAGGACAACTTCAGGAGTTGATTCTCTCCTTCCACCATGTGGGGCCTGAGGATTGAGCTCATGTCTTCTGGCTTGCCATCAAATGCCTTTATCCACTGAGCCATCTCATCGTAACTCTCTTATAACAGTCTTAATGAATTTTGTTCCAGTGGTTAAAATAATATTGAATTCAGGAGCTTAAAATTTCAGCTTGAGATAGAAGGTTGCTCCTCACGAGTAATGAATGAGTTGATTCTTCCTCCACTCAGTGTGGTACATCAGAGGTGACTTGTAGGGATCAAAAGGTAAGAGGCGTTCCCTCCACTGTCTTAAAGGTCACAAGCAATAGTCCTTTAATAATTTAAGGATTTATTCACTCACAGTTGCTTTTATAAGCTTTATTTATTTTTTATTTCTTGCATATGAATGTTTGCCTACATGTACATATTTGCACCACATTTGGGCCTGGTGCCTGATGGGAGAAAGAAGAAGGTGTCTGATCTCCTGGACCTGGAGCTATGGGCAAGTACAGGTGTGAGCTGCTACATCCAGCTCATCCTCACCTTTTCCAATGTCCAATTTGTTCTTCAGAGTGTTTTCATGTTTCACACTGGCTTGATTTCTTTTCCATAGATGGTATAAACAATAATTCCAAGTTGGGCGTGGTGGCACATGCCTTTAATCCTAGCACTCAGGAGGCAGAGGCAGGCAGATCGCTGTGAGTTTGAGGCCAGCCTGGTCTACAAAGTAAGTCCAGGACAGCCAAGGATACACAGAGAAACCCTGTCTCAAAAAACCAAAAAACCAAAACAAACAAACAAAAATAAAAAGAAAGAAAGAAAAAACAAAAAACACAATAATTTCTGGAGTCTCAAACTCTTTAAGATGAATGTCAAGGTATTATAGAGGCCAAATCTGTTCACTGAATGAAAATAATCACCCGATAAGGAGACTCATTGTTTTTATATATTTATTTATTTATTTATTTTTGAGACAAGGTTTTTCTGTGTAGCCTTGGCTGTCCTGGGCTTGCTGTGTAGACCAGCCTGGCCTCAAACTCACAGTGACCCACCTGCCTCTGCCTCCCAAGTGCTGGGATTAAAGGCGAGCGCCACCACGCCCAGCCTAGGACTCATTATTTTAAAATATCTTTAATGGTATATTAATTCTCCACTTTTAGAAATAGTGGGCCATGTCTGTAATTTCTACATTTGGGATGTGGAAGCAGTAGAATCAGGAATTCAAGGCAAGCTACATAGTGACCTTGTAGCCAGCCTGGGGCTCGGTCTCAAAAGAGTGACGTTGAGGTTGGAGAGATAGCTCAGAAGTTAAGAATGTGTACTGTTTTTGCAAAGGAACTGAGTGCTCAGTTCCCATGCTGGGTGGTCCATACTATCTGTAAGTCCAGCTCCATGATAATCAGATATCTCTGGCCTCCAAGTGCGTGTGCGCGCGCGCACACACACACACACACCACATACACATAATTAAAAAATAAGTTATTCAGTAGACATTGTTGGACCTTGGTTCCATGGAAATAAGTACATTTCGTTTTTGTCCTCTTCCATTTGCTCAAATCATATGGTACATGATTCTGTAGTGATCCTTCAAATTGAAAGACCTGTCTAACAAAGGTGGTGGTGGGGGGGGGGCTGAGCCAGACAGAATGTTCCAGAAAGTACACTACGCCTTTCCACAACTAGGACTTGCTTCTCCCTAGCACTGAATTTTCCAGCATATAAACTGTATTGCTTCATGAAGACACAAGGAGCTGGAAATCATGTTCAGGGTCATCAAAAGCACATGATCTTTAAACGTCTTGCTGCTTTTTACACACCTCCTTCACCCACTCTTTCATTGCAGAGGTCCTCTCCCTACAGGCGCCGATGCCAGTGCCCACACTTTCATTTGTCTGCCCCCCCCCAAAGTCCTGACGTCTAGAGCTTACAGCCAAACTTCTTTGGCATCTAACAGGATGCAAGGACTTACATCATGAAGAAAAAAGAAATGACCAGAATCCTTTTAGCTAAGCACACAGGCCCATTTCCTCTGCTAGGAAATGGCTCAAAACCTCATTCTCCCTTCTAGAATAGCAAAGCCTAGAAGGCATTTGAATCAACCCAGATCTTTTATGTTCTACTGGGCATGGTACCAGTGGATGTACAGAGCCTCTGCTCAGAATGGTTAACATCGTATCCTTAGAGAGCACAAATGATTGTGCCCACAGTTCTTTCTCCACTTCTGGGGGGGTTCCCAACGTGCTTCTCTGCCTGCTTCTTTCATACGGGCTACTTTGGCACTCTGGGTCCCCATGTTTCTCAGATTCTCCTCTGAACGATCCTCCCACTCCAGCACAGGTTCCCGTCTTAGGTACATGCATAGCTCTACTCTACCCTGGAAAGTACTCCATGGGCTGCAGCTCAATCCTACTAGCACCTGTGAGGGTTCCTCTTCGTTTCCAACCTCAAAGGACTTAGCATCACCTAGGAGACCCCATGCCTGTGTGCGTCTACTGAGGGAAGTCCCATCCTGCATGGTGGCAGTCCTCATCCTTGAGCTAGGATGTCAGACTGAATCAAGGGGAGAAAGTAAGCCAAGCAACAGCATCTTTCTCTGGTTCTGCTTCCTTAGGGTGGACATAATGTGACCAGCTACTTCATTCACATTGCCTTTCCTAACATTCTGTATGAAAGCAACTAATAAACTGACTGGTGAGGCTAGTCAGGATGCAGGATATCAGGGTATTTACCTTTCGGGGTAGGGGTGGAGAGACACTGTCACCCCTTCACAAAGCAACCTACCTTTATAGCCCTGTGTTCTTGGATACTAGAAGGAAATCTTTCATTTCTGACACCCAAGAAAGGAGCAGCTGTCCCCACTTCCCCACAGTCATTTTGGTACTCAAGTTAGCCAATGAAACATCTTGGGCAATTGAAAGCCACCAGCCATCATTGCCCCAGACCTTCCTTCTATTTTGAGCTTCAGCTATGTAACAGTTCAGAAAAAAAAAAAAAGAGAGAGAGAGAGAGAGAGATTTTGCTGAAGGCTTTGGGCAGCTATTCTCGCTGCTTTATAGCCCATCTGGGTACATACAATTTACTAATGCTTCATCAAGGATTTCAGATGAAAATATTATCCCAGGCTCCTCCTGCAACAGAACACACACACACACACACACACACACACACACACACACACACAGACACACACACAGAGCTAATGGTATTCAGCTAAGAATTCAATACTATCTCCTTTGCTGTTGCTGTTGCTTGTCTTGCCTTTTCTTTTCTTTGTTCTCTTTTTCTCTCTGAAAGAACGACACATCAAGGAACAATTCCCCCATCAAAGTGGGATTTGTTGTCAGGTAGAGACAAATGAGGATTACAGAGTGACTTCCTTGATGCAACCAGCAATAAACGAACTGGAAAGGATTCGGGATCGTTCAATAGAAACAAGACACTCTTCAGTACACCAAAGTCTGAGTTACTCCAGACCCTGGCCCAAGACTTTCTAAATGTTGTTAGATGAGGCAATTGATCTCTTTTCCTAGCGAGAGAATTCTTTAGCTCTCTCAGAAAGAAGCAACTTTGTCCATAAAGGGAGGAAGTCTGGGTGAAGCTACAGTGGGGGAGGGAGCAGAAAGACTTGAAAATGCATTTTTCACACGGGTTTGTGAGCTAACCAAAGTGATCAGAGTGAACATGGGCCCACCAAGTTTTTCTTTCTTTCTCTCACTAGAGGTTATCTACAAAACCCACAGGAAGTGTTTAGGCAAATTTCAATGCTATTTCTTAAGAGTGACCAGGACAGCAATTTAGAGAATTGGTTGCTAATAATAGTAAGTCTAATCCACTTACAACCGCAACACCCAACTGAACCCTCCTATGTGAACTGACAAGCTAATATTAATGATTTCTGTCTACAAAGGTAGGAAGGACACCCTCCACTTTTTCAGATGTTCATTTTTCCATGCTCACTTTAATTTACTAAAAGACTGAAGGACAGAAAGTTGAATAAGTATAATATAAGCCAGTACATATTAAACATCCCAAATCTGAAAATTCAACAGTTGAGATTATTCAAAATCTAAGGTGTTTTTTTTTTTTTTTGAACACCAATATGATGCCACACAAATTTCACATCTCATCTAATGGGAGCCATCACAATCAAAATGAAGAAATACAAAAAAGTACTGTATAAAACTCTTCAGCCGTCGTGTTTATGGTTATATAACAAACATAAATCAATTTGATGTTTAGAAAGGCTCCATCCCAAGGAATATTGTTGTGTATATGAAACTATTGGTATATTATTGTGTATATGCAACTATTTCAAACTCTGAGGGGGAAAAACCCCAATAAAAACCACTTTTAGTTTCAATCATTTTGCATAAGGCACATATTGTCGTACCTCCATAGTCAAATATCAAAGGGAAAATATAGCGGGTTGGGACCCTTAGTATTCTCTGAAGAATTCTTTTAATTTTGCTGAATGTTTGAAATTTTCAATAATAAGATGTGAGGAAAAATTTAGGCCAAAAAAAAAAAAAAAAATCACACCCTGTTTGAATGAGTGACTTAAGTTTCAATAGCCAAGCAAGGTGCTGCGTTTTTGTAGGCAGTCCGTTGTCCATGTGATAAATTCTCTGGCAATAATCCTCCAGATGTTTAAATGCCAGTAATCCTCCAGATGTTTAAATGCTTTTTCACTCATTACATTTTTATATTCTTCACAATACTGAGATTTTTTTTTAACTGGAAAAAAACCCCATAAAAATAAGAAAAGAAAGAAATCATTCCCCTTGGAATATAGCAGCTCTGGTTATTTAAGAAACAAGCTTAGCAAATATGATGCTACATACCTGTAATTTAGCACTCTAGAGGTGAAGCCTGGAGGATCAGGAGTTCAAGATCATCCTAGGCTACAAAACCAGAGGAAAAGAGTACCCTATTGTGGTGGCACAGGCCTTTAACCCCAGTACTTGGGAGGCAGAAGCAGGCAGAACTCTGTGAGTTCAAGACCAGCCTGGTCTACAAAGATAGTCTAGGACAGCCAGGACTACACAGAGAAACCCTGTCTTGAAAACTAGGAAAAAAAAAGAGAAGAAACAAACCAACAAACAAAAGAAAAAGCCTGCCCTGATTTACTCTTCTGGGATCTTCTCTGTGGAAACTGAAGCAGGACTCTTCCTAATGGGCTGGTGGGGGAGTCTCTCTTTAGCACAGGAACAAAGCCTTAGCTGATTTTGTCATCCAGGATGTAGTGAGCCACTGGAAAATGCTTCCTTGTATGGAAGCTGGATGGATATGCTGTACTTACTTGTAGTGACATAGATCCAGGGTCTATTAGCATATCCAAGATCTGCACTACATGGCTTAGTGCTTGGAAACCTGACTAGAAGCAACAAGGGAATGAAGAAAGGACAGACAGGGACACAGACACACAAACAGAAAAGCTAGGTTCAGACGGACTGCTCTTCCGCTGTGGCACCAGCTACCTCTCAACCCTGACCCTCAGTGCATTTATATCATGAACAGCAGGGAGGGAGGAGTTAGCTGGTCTCAGCAGGAGGTGTCTGTAGGCCAGCAGTCTAAAGTTGTAAACATCCTGGAGGGGTGGGGAGGAGGAAGAGGAGGAAGAGGAGGAAGATGATGATGCAATTGCTAGTTTTTGCATACACTAGTCCGTCTTTTGTAAAAATTTACACTTGCACACACTGTCATCATTCAAACTCAGACTAGAGGAAGGCTTTTCCCGTGGGTTTGAAGCACTAGTCCGGTGTCAACAGAAACACATCCACTCAGGACTTCACTCTTTACACATTCAAGGCTTCCTCGGCTCCCCATGTTGGCATATGGCGAAATTAAGCACCAAATACTGAGACTGAAATGGCAGTTTAGAGTAGGAACCTCTCTCTAACTTTGATTCCGTGGACTCACTGAGCGACTCCAAAGCCCGTGCCTCTTTCCCACCCACTGAGCTCCAGATGGACTGTTGTTTTGTGCAGGATGTTAAACTCTCCTGGGTATTAAAAGCACCTAGAACACCTGGGTTAAGGCTTTACATGTCCTCACTTTTATTTCCACTTGCTTTTCATTTGATTCTCAAGACCATCTACTGCATTCGTTCTCAACCTTCCTCGTGCTGGGACCCTTTAATACAGGTCCTCATGTTCTGGTGAACCCCAACTATAAAATTATTTTCATTGCTATTTCATAACTGTAATGTTGCTACTACTATGAATCATAATGTAAACTGATATGCAGGATAGCTGATATGCAATCCCCAAAGGTGACAACTTACAGGTTGAGAACCACTGATCTACTAGATTTCCAGGGCACAAAATTATCATGTAAGTCTAGTTTCATCTGGCAGTACTTTTTGCCTCCCAGGAGACAATTGACATGCCTAGAGAATATTTTTGGTTGTCACACCTGGGAGTGACATTTATCAGGTGGAGGTCAAAGGTTTAAATGCTCCCCCAGGATTTGGTGGGGGTATACAGACCCCCCCACACACACACACAAAAGCACAAACATTAAGGTGAACCACAGCTGGGGTTGTGGCTCAATTAATAGGTGCTTACCTAGCCCACTCAAAGTCCTGAGTTTGACCCCAAATACAGCATAAAATGGGCATAGAGGTACTTAGCTGTAATTCTAGTACCTGGAAGGTTGAAGACAGGAGGAAGGGAAATTCAAGGTCATGCAGCCTAGGTTGCATGAGATACTAACAAACAAAAGACAGACAAAAAGCAGTCAGTCTTCAAATGTGTCAAGTGCTGAGATCGAGGCACCAAGTCTCTGGTAGCCTTCAGATTAGCCAGGTTTTCTAGGGGCTGGAGATGAAGCTTAGTAATAGAGTCCTTGCTTACCATGCGTATTGTTCTAGGTTTGATGTCTGGCACCTACATAAACACTGTAACAGACAAAGATGGGTCTAGGGTTTCTTGGTCAAAATAACTCCTTTGTTTCCATTTCTCTGGGCATACGGTGCCTGTGCTCAGACCTCATATAAACAGCTACACATCGATGTATTCCAGAGTACATCTGAGTCAACTGCTGATGTTACAGGTTGGCCTGACTCCAGCAACTGATATGTTCCCTCACAGCAGCGCAAAATGCTTCGAACTCACAGAGATCCACCTGCCTCTGCCTCCCAAGTGCTGGGATTAAAGGCGTGTGCCACCGCCACCCAATTTACAGGATGAACTTTTATTAAGATGGAGCTGATGGTCCACAATATTACTTCAATTTCTTCCCTTCCCTCCCTTCCTTCCTTTTTTTTCTCCTTCACTTCCTTTTCTTTCCAGGTCTCAAGAACCACAGATGGGCCTTGAACTCCTCATAATCCTGCCTATACTTCCTGAGTGCTGATATTACAGGTTTGTATCACCACATGTACAGCTTTGATTCTTTTTTTCTTTTTTGGTTTTTTTGAGACAGGGTTTCTCTGTGTAGCCCTGGATGTCCCGGACTCACTTTGTAGACCAGGCTGGCCTCGAACTCACAGCAATCTGCCTGCTGAGTGCTGAGATTAAAAGCATGCGACACCGTGCCTGGCCTTGATATTTTTCTTTTAGTTGATTTATTTTCTTTAATGTGTATGAGTGTTTTGCTCACAGGTGTATTGTAGGCATGCGGGGAACTGGCGTCATGAATGATTGTGAACTGCCACATGGGTACTGGGAATCAAATCCAGGTGTTCTGCCAAGAAAAGTGCCCTCAATCACTGAGACATCTTTCCAGCCTAGGGTTTTAGGGTTTTTTTTAGAGAGCTTCATGTGATCTTCTATGATCATCTGGCTATGGCTTTGGAGGGAAGCTGGCATCTGTGGATATTTTGTATCTGTTTGATTACACGGGACTGACTCAGGGAATGAAGGTTGTCACTGAAGTGGGAGTATGGCTTGTACCAGTCAAAGAGGAGGTATCAAAGATGATTAAGAATTTTAGCTCAGGGCCGGGCATGGTGGCACACGCCTTTAATCCCAGCACTTGGGAGGCAGAGGCAGGCAGACTGCTGTGAGTTCGAGGCCAGCCTGGTCTACAGAGTGAGTCCAGGACAGCCAGGACTACACAGAGAGACCCTGTCTCGAAAAACCAACAACAACAAAAAGAAGAGTTTTAGCTGAGAGACTATGGAAATTGAAGTTGTAAGAAAAAAAATGCTTGATGGGTCTTTTTAAATTGATTTTTTATTTTAGGTGCATGGGTGTTTTGCCTGCATGTGTATGTGTGAAGGAGTCAGATAGATCCCCTGGAGTTACAGACAGTCGCAAACTGCCTTGTGGGTGCTGGGAATCAAAACCCGGGTCCTCTGGAAGAGCAGCCAGTGCTTTTTAACTCCTGAGCCATCTCTCCAGCCTGTGGGTGGGTCTCTTACAGATATGGACTGGAAAGGACCAAGCTGACCATGGTAAAAATGAAAGAAAAGAAGCCAACACTAGAGGCTGCAGCATATTGGGAATGAAAGGGAGGGCAGGCTGGTAAGTAGAGTCTACAGACTCAAGCAGGTTGGGCGTTGTAAGTTAAAGAGTGCTTAGGGCACTGGAAGATTTCTGAGGACCAGGAAGTTAAATATAGGATACTCACTCCTAGCTTTGAGATCCAGGAGGTAGTCAGAAGTCTTGGCAGAAATGCTTCTGAGTTGACATGTATGGGGAAGCTGGGTTGCTGTAGACAAAAGGCAAAAACGTAGAAGAGGAAAAGGAGATTTTTTTTTTTTCCTAGAGGGCAAGGACTTCGTGGGTGGAAGTTGAAGAAAGAATCTAGTGGTCAGGGAGTGAAGGAACATTTCACCATTTCGCGATATTTTATTTTGTTTCCTCTTCTGCTTGTTAAATAATGTTCTCAAACTCAGAGAATGGAACATAATGATCTCCATAATCTGGATTGCCACCTATATTTATAAATAAAGTTTTATTGGCACAAAGCTACTTATTGACGGATTTTCTGTGGCTATCTTTAAAGACAAGAGGAGAGTTGAGTAAGTGCAACAGTAAAGTAAATTGACTCTTAACCCCTTAAAGAAAATTAGTTTACCAATGCTAAGTCAACTCCCTCTGGAAATTTGGAGAACAAAACAAAACCACCCAATACTCCATTTGATGTTTCTAGCTATTTGCTTTCTTATTCTGACAAAGCAGAAGCATCTCCTGGACCATTAATAGACCCATCCTCACTGCTGGGATTGAAGAGCTTTTTAGATTATTTATTCTAATAGAAAGTAAATTGACGCTTTCTACTCTTAGCAAGATGATTGTTCCTCTCCATTCTAGCTACAGACTGAAACTAAAGTAAACCCACTGCTGTCCTTTGTACAGACTTTGCGCAGGGGTGTTTATGGGCTCACTAATGAGCAGAAGGGACATTGCTTCATGGTGATTGCATAAAATCTGAAGATTTAAGTGAAAAGGAAATACTTTTGTGACTGCCTTTGTTCTCTTGTACTGTGAATCAAAGTTAATATAGCTCATGGTTGGCTTGGCAGTTCACAAGAAAGGGAGAGGTTGTCAGAAAATCAAAATCACGGTTTCCTGTTTTTGAAGATTTATTTCAATAATATGACTGAGGGCTTCAAAGACAAAAAACGGCTGTTCTCTGGAGCCAAAGCAGCTCCAAATTCCTTTGCTTGCTTTAGTGTATGTTGCTGAAGGGTCAAGGCACCTCTTTCTACTGCATTCTTCTCACTGCTCCCTGATGTTGCTTTTGTTTTACTGTTGTTGTTGTTATACTATTGGGATTCTTGCTGAAAATTCAATTAAGCACTCCTGATTTTGGCTTTATTGGTCCTAGTAACTTATTATGGAGAAATTAGGAAATATTAGTAACACCAAAATATTTTTAAAGTTGTAATTGGCAGCAGAGTGTGGTAGCCCACACCTTTAATCCCAGGACTTGGGAGGCAGAGGCAGGTGGGTCTCTGTGATTTTGAAGCCAGCCTGGTCTGAAAAGTGAGTCCAGGACAGCCAGAGTTCTATGTAACAGAGAAACCCTTGAATAATCAAAAATATATAAACAAAACACAGTTGAAATTGGATACACCCAAACATGGTGGAATAGAAATTTGGTAAAAGTACAGGTACTTTTTTTTTTCGAGACAGGGTTTTTCTGTGTAGCCTTGGCTGTCCTGGACAGTGCTGGGATTAAATGTGTGCACCACCAACACCCAGCAGTGCATACCTTTCAAACTGAAAAATCAGACAAGATAGTTTCTATATCCAATATAAAGGAACAGTTTAAGATGATTTGAGCCTAAAGTCTGAGACTCTTGTCTTCTTTAAGAGGCTAATTGGAGTGGCTAAAGAGTCTGTCCATCTGTTAAGAGCATAATGATTTTGCACAGAGCCTGGGCTTTGTTCTCAGCACCCATATGAATGCTCATAACCACCTGTAACTCCAGTTTTAGGGGATCCGATCATGCCTTCTGACTTTGTGCACTATGCAGGCATGTAGTACATAGACAGACATGCAGGAAAAAACACCCATACATATAAGACTAAATCTATTTTTTCAAAGATCTAATTTAAATTGTGGCAGAAGACCAAAGCATTCCTATCTGCAATGGCTACATGGGTCTTGACTCAAAGCTCAAACCAGTATGTCATTTTATAGTTTCCTCAGCTGTCTGAGTTCACACAAAGCAATCATAGGTGCTTTGGTGGTCTGAAGTTGTTTTTGTTTTTGTTTTGTTTTCCATTTATTCCATGGATGTCCTTCCCGGAATTCTGTACTGAAAGATATAATACCGGTTGACTCTGACTTGGCACAGCAGACCCAATTCCTAAAACAAAAACAAAACAATAGTATTGTTGGATTTATTTGGAAGCCTTCCCAATCACATCAAGGTCATAGGTGTGACCACAAGTGGCAAAGACAGAGTGGTCCAGCAGTGCAGCTTTGGCTTTCTAGTCAGATAATAGTAGCTAAATGCCATAATGTTAAGACAGGGTGAGTCAGGCTGAGGATGTGGCTCTGTTGGTAGAGTGTATGTATACACTTAGTATGCAGGAAACTTTGAGTTTGGTGCCCAGTATCACAGAAAGTAGCACGGTGATGCATTCCTGTAATCCTAGCACATTGGAGGTAGAGACAGGAGGATCAGAAATTTAAGTCCAGCCTCCACTACATAGACTGTTCAAGGCCAGTTGGTGCTACATGTGACTCTGTCTCAAATAAAATGAAAAAGGAGGTGGTGGGGTGGTGATGGTGGTGATGGTGGTGGCTGGAGATGTGGCTCAGTGGTTAAAAGTGCATACAGCTCTTGCAAGAGTTACCAGTACACACTTGAGGTAGTTCATAATTACCTATTGCCCAAGTTCCTGAGGATTCAACGCTCTGTGACCTCCTCAGACACTGCACGAACATGGTACACATAAGCCTTCACAGGCAGACACACATACACATAGGCATATACATGAATAAAATAAGAAAGAGAGAAAAGAATAAATGAAGGAATAAAGGAGTGTGGGCCATGTCTAACAATGAACAAGAAAGGATAGGATGTGGAAGCAGAACACAGCACCCTAAGAAGCACTTCTTCATTTTCTTTCTTTCTTTCTTTCTTTCTTTCTTTCTTTCTTTCTTTTTTCTGGTTTTTCGAGACAGAGTCTCTCTGTGTAGCCTTGACTGTCCAGGACTCACTTTGTAGACCAGGCTGTCCTCGAACTCACAGCGATCTGCCTGCTTCTGCCTCCCAAGTGCTGGGATTAAAGGCGTGCACCACCACCTCCTGGCTCACTTCTTCATTTTCTAATGAAGTAAATAAGAAGAACGTTGATGTCACAAAATAAAAACATGAATCAGAAAGTCAGGATCAAGAATTACCTTTACTTAGCTGGGCTAAGTCAAGAGAAACCATGACTTGAAAAATCAATCAATCACTAAAATTAAAAATAAAAAAGAAAGGTATGCATAGATAATATCTACAGAATAAGAATTCTCTAATGGCAGTTCTGTAACTTGTGCCCCCTGAGTTTTTGATGGGAAGTGTTTTCCCGGGTTGTTTTTTTCCTATACAGTTTGGATATAAAGATCTATAAACCTCACAAGCCAGATCTTGTGCCCAGTATGTCACAGAAGTGGCCTCAAGGGGGAAAATTCTGTTCATAATAACTTCAGGTAAGATTAACAATCTTAGTACTGTAAGGAGAGGGCCAGCTAACTTTCAGGTGATAATACCTGCAAGTCCTTGAGCTGTCTGAGATGGAGTACCTGCCATTACTATTACAATCATACTTTGTGAAATATCCATCAAACACGTAGGGCTGTAGGAAGTCACCAACAGGCATCCAATGATGGTTTAAAGAAGATTCTCTAAGGCTAGATTTGTAGCTAAGTTGGTAGCATGCTTTTGCCTAGAATGCACAAAGCCTAGAGTTTGCTCTTCAGTGCCATATAAGGTAGGTATAGTAGTGGACCTCCATATTACCAGCACTCAGGAGGATCAGAAGTTGAAAATCATCTTCAGCTATATAGGAGAGCTCAAGATCAAGGGGAGATACACGAGACTCTGATTCAAACAAAGCAAACACCACCACCACCGAAGAGGTTTGTCTACACTAAAGCTATCATACATTTTGTTTGTCTGAAACAGGGTTTTTCTATGTAGTACAGGTTCGCTTTCATATTCAGTCCTCCTGAGAGCTATCATCGTGCCCATGATGCTTTGACATGCCCATATAGAATCTTTTTAGAGGTGCTTACACACAAAAGTACACTACTCTCTTTATTATTATGATTATTTGTAATTTACTTTTTATTATATATCGACTCCACATCCTGATCGCAGCCCCTCTTCCTCCCATTCTCACCTGCCCTCCCTCTCCCCCCTTGCCTTTTCAGAAAAGAGGAGCCCCTCCCCCACCTATCCTCTTAATGATTTAAACAAATGATTACTAGTCAGGTAGATTCTATCAGTATTTCGTACTGAACTATCGCTGAATCACCAGTTAATTCTGTTTAGTTTTCAAATGTTTATGCACTCATTTGTACTTTGATTCCATGTTTGTCAACAAAAGGAATTGAGGTGCAGTCATGATCTTTAGCTATTAGTATTCACCGTGGCGATCATCTAGATACCTTTAAAACATCGTACAAATCAAGAGGTTATAGCTTTGTCCCATAAAAGCAAAAGTACAATGTCATGCAAACTAGTGTTGCTCAAAATCAGAACAGCTCACACATCATGCTAATGATGAGCAAAAATTACTCTTTCAGAAGACATTCTTGAGTAGTCCCACAGACGTCCGGCAGGGTTTCCTACTCGCTACAGTCACAGCACTTTCTAAAATAATACAGACTCAGGATAGAAGATGATGGTTTGCCCATTCTCTGTACCATTTCTTAGAGCAAAATTAACATTGTATCAGCTTTCAGAATAGTTCTGGAATGCTCATAAAATGTCACTGGTGTTGGCTCTTTCTTCCCCAGGCACCTTCTGCGTTGAAGCTTATACCAACTGATATATAGTTTTAGTTTTGCTTTTTTTCTTTTCTTTTTTTCTTTTCTTTTTCTTTTTTTTTTTGAGACACGGTTTCTCTGTGTAGCCTTGGCTGTCCTAGACTCGCTTTGTAGACCAGGCTGGCCTCGAACTCACAGTGATCCACCTGCCTCAGCCTCCTGAGTGCTGGGATTGCTTTTCTTTTTTGTTTGAGATAGGGTCTTGCTGTATAGCCCAGGCTAGCTTCCTGCCTTTTCCCCCTACAAGTTTTGGCATTACAGAATGTGCCACCGTACCTGGCTCTTTCTCCCATTTTCTTCTCATGGGGCCATACTAAATATCTGATATTATCTTTTTAACCTTGTAGCATATTGTGAGCATCCATTTGTATTATTTTTAAAGATTTATGTATTTATTATTATGTATACAGTGCTCTACCTGCATGAGCACCTGCAGGCCAGGAGAGGACATCATATCATATTATAGATGGCTGTGAGCCACCATGGGGTTGCTGGAAATTGACCTTGGGATTTTTGGAAGAGCAGTCAGTGCTCTTAACCACTGAGCCATCTCTCCAGCCCCATGGGTATTATTACTAATCTTTGTGCATTAATTAAAGACAGTATAGTATCCTATTATATTTGTAATATTTTAACCAGTTGCTTCCTATTAGTTATACTTATTCCAGACCTCCTAGTCTATAAGGTGAGTTCCAGGACAGCCAGGGCTATTACACAGAGGAAACCCTGTCTCAAACAAACAAACAAATAGTTATAACTAACTCTGGATATGGTGTCTCATCTTTGTAATCCCAACAAAAACAAAACAAACAACTAAAGCAAGGCTTTTTGAGTGGATGGATGCCATTTTACTGTTTATTGCTCTCCGTACCCCTTGGAGACAGGGTTTCGCTATTAGCCCTGGCTAGCCTGGAACTTACTATGTAGACTAGGCTGGCCTTTGAATTCAGAGATATGCCTTCTGCATGCTAGTGTTTCAGGTGTATGTCATTAAGCCCAGCAATTGACCCACTCTTATTCTTAGAAATGCTTCCCCACCTGGGTGTGGTGGCACAGGCCTTTAATCCCAGCTCTTAGGAAGGAGAGGCAGACTGATCACTGAGTTCAAGGCCAGCCTGGTCTGCAAAGTGAATACAGGACAGCCAAGGCTACACAGAGAAACCCTGTCCTGAAAAAAAAAATTCCCTTTCTGAATAAAGTGTCTCTCTATTTCTATTTCCACAAAACAAGCAAAAGCAAAAGGTAAAGCAAAACCCCATCCAATATGCCTCATTTCTACAGGAAGGATATGATCTACTCAGAAACTCACACTCTGTCCCGTTGAGATGCCATCCTCTAAGTGACATGCAGACCCAAACTAGATGCTCACTTCCCAAAGTGTGAACAGCAAGTAATAATCAGAATGCATGGTCCTGATGACCACTTTAAACTTAATGAAAGTGGCCTCTCCTCCTTGATGTTCAAATTCTTCTTTTAGAAAGTTTGGTCTGTCTGACATGATGTGGGGGGTGCTATTTCATATCCGGAAGTGAATCTGATAGTTATCTTTGTTCTCAGAATTTTCTTGGTAAATGAGGCTACAAGAAACTAAAACATACCATTTTTACATGCTGCCTATTCTGTCACTGATCTTTTTTTTTTTTTTTTTTTTTTTTTTTTTTACTCCAGTGAGATAATTACTCTGGCTTTTGTACAAATC
Source organism: Acomys russatus (assembly GCF_903995435.1). NCBI lineage: Eukaryota > Metazoa > Chordata > Mammalia > Rodentia > Muridae > Acomys > Acomys russatus. Next base: position 27,866,872 of record NC_067169.1, read on the forward strand.
CTATCATGAATTTGAATGGGGTCTCCTCACACCTTTGGGGGAGGGGGGTCTGCTCTTTTTTTTTTTTTTTTTTGAGACAGGTTTCTCTGTGTAGTTTTGACTGTCCTGGCCTTGCTTTGTAGACCAGGCTGGCCTTGAACTCACAGTGATCCACCAACCTCTGCCTCTCAAGTGCTGGGGATTAAAGGCGTGCGTCACTACCGCCTGGCTGGTCTTGAACTCTTAATCTTCAAACTTCGCTTCCAGAGTCCTAGGACAGGCATGGCCACCACAATCAGTACATGAACTGCTGGAGACCAAACTCATGGCCTCATGCCTGCCTGCTAGGCAAGCATTCTACCAACAGGGTTACACCTCAGCCTATCTTTTTCTTGTCTTTTCTATCTCTTCTCATCTTGTCTCTTTTCCTTTCTTTTGTCTTTTTCCTTCCTTTTTTACTTTTTGGAGGCAGAGTCTCACTTTATAGCTCGGACTAATCTTGAACTCATGAGAATCTTCTTGCTTCCATCTCCTAACTGCTGAGGTTTTGGGCATTAGCCACCATGGTTGGTTTGAATCTGAGTTTTAAGAGACGGATCAAAGCTGGGAGATGGTGGCACACACCTTTAATCCCAGCACTTGGGAGGCAGAGACAGGTGGATCACTGTGAGTTCCAGGCCAGCCTGGTCTACACAGTGAGTCTAGGACAGCCAAGACTACACACAGAGAAACCCAGTCTAAAAAAAACAAAAACCAGGCCGGGTGTGATGGCATATGCCTTTAATCCCAGCACTTCGGAAGCAGAGGCAGATGGATCACTGTGAGTTTGAGGCCAGTCTAGTCTACAATGGGAGTCCAGGACAGCCAAGGCTACACAGAACAACCCTATCTCAAAAAAACTCCAAAACAAACAAACAAAGCAAAACAACAACAAAATCAAAAGAAACAAACAAACAAGCAAGCAAACAAAACAAACAAAAAACCAAACCAAACCAAAACCAAACCAAATGGACTGGAGAGATGGCTCAGCCATTAAAGGCTAGGCTCACAACCAAAAATATAAGAGTTGAGTTCCCTGTACCCTCAGTTGTCTCTCCAGGTACTAAGTAAATAAATAAAACCCAAACCAACCAACCAAACAGAACCAGTGAAGAAACAAAACAGAACGACAACAACAACAAAAAACACACAAACACACAAACTACAACAAAGAAACCCCACAAAAAACCAAAGAGGCATCAGAGAAATCACATTCTCACTGAACACACATCCAGGTGTGGGCAATGTGGCCTTATCTTAAACCCAGGGTCTGCTGCACATTCCCCAACAAATTCTTCAGCATCTGTATCATCTATGTGGTCTACTCAAAAACTGCCTCCAGTTTCCTAAAAAGGAATGTGATCTTGCAATATGCTTTGAGGCAAGGGACAGAAGCAGTTTCCATATGAAGCTGTCAGGTTCTATCTTGAGCCTCAGACAGAACCATGGATGGGTTGAGTCATCCATGGAAAGGGTGAAGAGGTCAGCCCACCAGCCTGAACTGAGCAAGCAAAGTCAGATCCGACTAAGTTGAACCATGTTCTTGGGCCATAAATAGTTTCAGGATGAAACGAACAACTTACTGATATCAGAATGGCCAGACTAGACCCTTTGGTTATCTCATTGGGTACGTGGTATCTGTTCTTGAGATGTCACACATGGTCAAATACTTCATGCACTCTCCAAGCAGACTGGGACTGGCCCAGACTCTGACCTTGATTGCTTTTACTTCATGAATAATTCCAAGAACACAGATTATGTGATTAGTCAGGCCTCTGAAAAGGGGAAGCTGCTGATTAGAAGCAGTTTGCAAGAACAAGGGGAAAGACAGACACAGGCACCAGAGTGTAGAATTTTAGAAATTTTGCTTTTGTAGAGCTCCCCATTCCATGCTGATAACACACAGGTCCAGGTGGGAAAAATCAAGATATAAAAATCCAGCCAGCCTTGCTGGCATATGCATTTATTTAATCCTAGATCTTTGGGAATGTAGGCAGGAAGATTAGAAATTCAGTCTTGTCTTTAAAAAAAATACAGAACTAAGAAAGAAACTAGATATAGAAATTGAATATTTCCAACTTCAAGATTTTACATTAAGAATATTTTAGTGTTTAAAAAATCGTAAGTGTTAGTACTGAAGTACAGTGTTGCTTAGTTTGGGATATGAAGGCAGACAATACTAAAGTCCAAAGGCTTTTCATAGGTCATGGATTTGAGCCAGTCAATGACCCAGGAGTTTGAACTCGATTCTGCATTTATATTCAGAGTCTCTCTGAATTTCTAGAGGTTGTTTGTCAAGGGAAAGCAACAGCCTAAAACTCAACATTCAGCTTCTCTTCTGTTTGATTGACCTAGATTTCTTTTGGCTTTGGCTGATTACTGAAGCATTAGCAAAATGCTTCCCCACCAGTGTAGACATTTAAGCTGGAAATCCAATACTCAAGCAATTAGAATCAATGTTCGCTACGCAAGTAGAAGCTGTAGCTCAAATGTTTTTCTGCTCATGGGGAAAAAGCCCAAAGCCATGCTCTGGCATAGTTTTATAGATATTACCTAATTTTAGAGCACTCTAGCAATGCCATCAGAAAGTAGGAAAGGTAAAATACAAACTTTAAAATGCAACTCAATACTGTCAGGCCTAATTGTATCACTTTGATATTTGAGGTTAGAAGGCATCAAGGTAGCTCAGGGGGTAAAAGCACTTGCTGAACAAGCCTGATCATCTGAGTTCCAGTCCTGGAACCTACCATGGAAGGAGAGAAACATCTTCTTCTGACTTATACACCTGCACATCCCCATGCCTGCACTCACAAGCAGACGTATCACATGGATACAGCAATTAACATTAGCCAGTCATGGAGCACAGGCCTGTAATCCCAGCACTCGGGAGGCAGAGGCAGGCAGATCATTGTAAATTCGAGGCAATCCCGGTCTACAAAGTGAGTCTAGGACAGTCAAGGCTACACGGAAAAACCCTGTCCCTAGAAACCAAAATAATAATAATAACAACATTAAAATGTATACTTGAGGCTATGTTAAGAGAAAAATAATACTAAATGTTAATTGAAAAAAACTATTTCAGGCAATAACATTGTGCTCATTTTGCCTATGTGCATATTGTCTTAACAGGACAAAAAGTGGATAAGGATAGGGATAATGTTAGAAATAATAAAGTAGAAGAATTTAAGACTAAAAGTTTTTTTTTTTCAAGACAGGGTTTCTCTGTGCTGGGATTAAAGGAGTGCTCCACCACCGTGCAGCTTAAAACTAAAATCTTAATGGGACACAATGAGTCACACCTAATGATCCCAGCATCCAAAAGGCTGTTCTAAGTTCAAGACCAGCCTGGGCTACATACCAAGACTGTCTCAAGCCAATAAACACAAAACAGTCATTCCTAAAAGTATATCTCAGTTGATAGACTACTTGGTGGCCATGATCAAAGTCCTGGGTTTAGTCCTAGCACTGCATAAACTAGTGATGGTAGTAGACATCTGTAATTTGGAAATAGGAGCAAGAGGATTAGAAGTGCAAGGCTAGTCTCAGTTTCATAAGCAAATTTGAGGCCAGACTTAGTCAGTGAGACCCTACCTCAGAAAACAAGCCAACCTAAATTTCTAGGAATTAGTAAAATTCATCTCCTGTGGCAAAACCCAGTTCCCATGAACTCTAAAGAGACTTGAAGCTAGCTGATCATGGTGGTGCACGCCTTTAACCCCAGCATTCGGAAGGCAGAGACAGGTGGCTCTCTATGAGTTCGAGGCTAGCCTGGAGTATAAAGAGACTTCCAGGACAGCCAGGGCTATTACACAGAGAAACACTGTCTGGAAAAACCAAAACCAAACCTAAACAAACCAAACCAGAGAAAGAGAGAGAGAGAGAGAGAAAGAGAGAGAGAGAGAGAGAGAGAGAGAGAGAGAGAGAGAGAGAGAGAGAGAGAGAGAGAGAGAGAGGGGCAGGCAGGCAGACAGAAAGACAGGGAGAGAGAGAGAGAGAGAGAGAGAGAGAGAGAGAGAGAGAGAGAGAGAGAGAGAGACTTGAAGCTCTATTCATCTGTAAGTCCTTCCATTTTCCAAGTGACAATTCACTACGGGAAAGACTCAGTCTTCCCTGTGTGTTCTTAATTCCTCCACCTATATAGTGGGAACATTATTGTTCACCTTAGCACAGTAACCCTAAGTGATAGCAACTTTCAAATCTAAATATGGTTTCTTGAGTGAATCGGTAAAATTAGAGCAGTGTACTTTGGAGAGTGGACCCTGTGTTAGCCCTGGATGTCCTGAACTTGCCTTGTAGACCAGGCTGCCCTCAAACTCACAGAGATCCACCTGCCTCTGCCTCCTGAGTGCTAGGATTAAGGTTGTGTGCCACTGAGCCTGGCTGAAACTTCCAGTTTTATGGTGCTGTTCTTTCTTTTTAATTTATTATAATTCATCTAGATTACATCCTGAAAGTTATCCCCTCGCGTGTATCTTCCCAATCTCTCCCTCCCTCCCTCTTCTACCCTATTCCCCTCCCCTAGACCTCTAACAGAAGGCGACCTCTTCCCCACTATATGGCCACAGCATATCAGGTCTCATCCGGAAAACCTACTTCCTGTTCCTCTGTGTGCTCCCCACCAACGGGAAGTGATAAAATTAAGGGCACCAGAGTTCATGTCAGAGGCAGTCCCTACTCTCCCCACAACCATGGAGAATGAACTATCCATTGGCTAGATCTGAACAGCGGGTCTAGGTTTATGGCATGCAATGTCTTTCATTGGTGGAACAGTTTGTGCAGGTATGGGGAAGGAATGGAGTTAAGAAAAATCCTGTGAGAGCTGGGCGTGGTGGTGCATGTCTTTAATCTCAGCAGAGGCAGGTGGTTCTCTGTGAGTTCGAGACCAGCCTGGTCTACAAAGTGAATCCAAGACATAGAGATACCCTGTCTCAAAACCAAAACCAAAACCAAACCAAACCAAAATAAAAAAAAACAAAAAACAAACAAACAAACAAACAAAAAAAAAAAAAAAAAAAAAAAAAAAAGAAAGAAAGAAAGAAAAGCAAAGAAAAATCCCATGGCTCCACCATGTCTCTTTAAGTAATTTCTGTGGAATCAAGATCAGGGAGTCTTCTCAGTTGTGGGGACTCCTTTAGACAGGTGGCTGTATCTTAGTCATCTCAATGTCTCTCTGTCCTTGCAGAATGCCAAGAACACAGCTGATGTTTGCTGTTTCATAAATAAGTTGTTAAAGCAAGTTAAAATATTGAGTGCCTCTGGTAACCAGACTCATAGCCAGCCCTTCCTACATTAAGGAGCAGCTCTGTAAATATTCTGGACAAATAGGTCAGTTCAGAACATTCTGGACTCCTGGAGGGATTAGTTTAGTAATACTTTATGAGGAGCAGCGGAAGACCTGAGTGAAATGTGTAAGGAGTGGATGAAGGCCTGCGTGAATGTGGGTTGCTGACAGGAGCACAGCCATGTTAAGGACCTAAACACCTCAGATTCATGGAAATGGCAAAGGCTCCCCCAGGTCAGACTCAGTGAATCCTCAAAGCCTTCCTCTCATCCAAGTGCCAGCATTTAGGAATGATTGACCTGTGTGTGCAAAATCTAGCAACCACAGCTTTCTCCTCTCTAGGTGACTGCAACATGTGACTGCTCTTCTGCAGAGCCCCGGCCCCCTTCCCCCATCTACCAGTAGCTAACTCCTCCTCCATGTGTTGTACATAGGCAGTGCCCTCAATCAGAGCCAGAACAGTCCACCAGCTTTTCTAGATGTGTGTCTATGCTTTCTTCAGCCTGTCTTTTTCTCCCTTCCATTCCTGAGTTGCTCCAGCCATGCCAGGCAGGATGTGGCAATACCTCAGTCGAGTGAAACATTTAAGCTTCTTTGATGAGGTTCCAGTCTCTCTAGCCAAGTGCACATGAATATGACCTGATTCTCCAGGTCTCTGACTTCTTGGTGGGTCCTTTGATGACTGTAACTATGAATTTCTCAACCTTATGTCGCTGGAGAGTAGCACGTTCCTGGTTGACAGTAATGGCTCCGTGAATGATATTTGGATGAACTGACATTCAGCAACACTTTTCAAACATACACCACGCACCAGATAGCATTTCGAGCCCTTTACCTGAGGGATCCTTTTAAACCCCACACAATGGTATTCTTCCTGTCACTCCATAGGCTTCTGGATGGAGAAATAGAAACTTTCAGTGATTCTTCTTTTTTTTTTGAGACAGGGTTTCTCTGTGTAGCTCAGACTGTCCTGGACTCACCTTGTAGACCAGGCTGCCTTGGACTCACGGAGATTCACCTGCCTCTGCCTCCTGAGTGCTGGGATTACAGGCGTGCGCCACCACACCCAGCTTCAGTGATCTTTTTATGTCTACTTTTTGAGTGCTAGGATTGTATGTGTGCACCAACATGCCTCGACATGGAGTCTTTCTTTACTTAACATCAACAAAAGCTAAAGTCAAGTTTACAGTAAAAGCAATTAATCCAGGCAAGTTTTCAGTAAAAGTAACTAATCCAAGGACATTTAGAAAATTTACTAATTCAAGTATTTAAATAGAAAAGCAAGCCAGTTGCATGTTAATATGTCACAGTTTTTAATTTTCTTAACATTTATTATCTATCTATCTATTTAATATGTACATGAACATGCAACAGTATACCCATGGCCATCAGAGGAGAACTTGCAGAAGTCAGTTCTCTCCTTCAACCATGTAGAATTTAGGAACTCGGCATGAAGCCTGATGGTAAGCACCTTTACCTGCTGAATCATCTCTGCAGCCCTTAATATGTCATGAATTTTAAAGAATAACAATTAAAATAATAACAAAAAACATGGCTGGGGATATGGCTCAGTAGGTAGAGTGTTTCCTATTTTGTCGAAGGCTTTTGATTAGATCAGCAGCGCCACTGAAACCAGGCATGAAGGACATATCTGTCATCTCAGCATTTGGGATGTGGAGGCAGAAGAATCAGAAGAAGTTCAAGGTCATCCTCTATTACTTAGAGAATTCAAGGACAGCCTAAAACCACATGAGAATCTATCCTAACAACAACAACAGTAGCAGTAACAACAATAACAACAACAACAACCATATATATCCTGAAAACTACAGTGCTATAAGTGGCGATGTTATTTACACGGTTGCCAGTCTTTTCAATATTTAAGTGAATTATATCTATAATTCCCTATCTGTTCTGTGTTGTGCCTTTTTCTGTATGTCCTCTGCTCTCTGGAAAACTGCACTGTATGTTTGCAAAGAAGGCATGAAGAAGGCATGATACTGTGTGTTTCAGAGATGCTCGAGGGTCTGTTTGTTCCTGAGTATGGCTTTCCACACATAACCTCCTCTCTGCATGGCTCCTGGGGACATGATGGGGGTCACAGGAAGCTGCTACCTTCCAAGAGATTTTTATGCTGCAAAGGTGACTGATGTATCCTCCTCTAAGCTGGTACATAGCCTATGATGGAACTGTGGTCAGATGAAATCAATGCACGGGCTGGCCCATAGTTTCTGGCCTCTGTGCTTCTGTTCTTTGCCATGTTCTCTGGCTGGTGGGTTGCTGAAGTAGCATCACAGAAAGACAGGCTAGACTTCACATCACCCTCTTGGATTTTTTTTTTTCCTGAGACACGGTTTTCTCTGTGTAGCCTTGGCTGGCCTGGACTCACTTTGTAGACCATGCTGGCCTTGGACTCACAGCAATCCGCCTGCCTCTGCCTCCCGAATGCTGAGTGCTGGGATTAAAGGCGTGTGCCACCATGCCAAGCCCCACCCACTTGGATCTTTACTGCATCATTTTGCAGTAGTCTCTACTCCAGGCCCCAAGGATAGAGATGTAGAATTTCCCCTCCTCACATTGCCAACATATAATGTAGAGTGGTGGAGTAAAATGCTGGGGAGCAGGGCAGAAAAGGAGAAACAAAATATGATCTGAAGTGAAGGGAAACTTCCTGGAGAAAGAGAAAAGGACCAGATCGAGACAGAAAGCAGAGAACAGTTTCAGTTGCGGCTGTAGCGTCTCCCAGAGGTAGGTACTGGAAACAGCTAGAGCAGGTCCATGAAAGATAAATGGTGGTACTACATCCCCAGGACAAGAAGTCACTACAATGAACGGTCTTTATTTCATCTCAATCTCTGTGAACTGCACAATATGTAGGTGCTAAGTCACCTTGTTACCTGTCTCAGAGCAAGTAATGAAAGGCCCTGGTCTTTTGGGTGACATGAAAATGGCTTTCATTGGGTGGTGGCGGCCTTCAATCTCAGCAGTCTGGAGGCAGAGGCAGGCGGATCACTGTGAGTTCGAGGCCAGCCTGGTCTACAAAGTTAGTTCAGACAGCCAGGGCTACACAGAGAAACCCTGTCTCGAAAAATGGGGGAGGGGGCGAAAGGAAAAGAAAATGCCTTTCATGAGCTGTGGCCAGGGGAGCTGACCTTTAAGGAGCCTCCTGGTCCCAGATTGACTGCTAGCTGCACGGAACAGAAGTGAGGGCTCAAGTAGAAGAAAGTCATGATCACAGTAAAGTTAAACTGATTTATTCTTGAGGATGTATACTGCAGCTCTCATTTGAATATAAGAGAAAGCAGCCACATCCTAAGCTAAAAGATGAGCAAGCTGAATGCTTAAAGAAGCAAGGTTCATTTCTCATGGGAAGCAAATTACATGTTCCTCTTGTTTATCAACTACTGCTTTAGCTACTTTCTCCTTTAAAAGCAAAGAAAAACAAACACACAACAACAAAACACCAAAACCCAAAACCCAAACAAACAAAACCTTGGATACAGATATGGCAGGTATCATATTTTTTCTGACAAACTCTCCCTTTCTAATTTTTTGAGGCAGACTTTCTCTGTGCAGTTTTGGCTGTCCTGGTCTCACTTTGTAGACCAGGCTGGCCTCGAACTCACAGAGATCCGTCTGCCTCCCGAATGTTGGCATTAAAGGTGTGGGCCATCATGTCTGGCTGTCTCTTGGTGTGTTTATTTCCAACATTCAAGTTGGCACTATTTAAAAAATTATAAGTACGAACATCTTATGGTTTAAAAACTGTTGTTTTCTAAACATGATGGTACACACCTTAATCCCATCACACAGGAAGCTGACGCAAGAGGGCTGCTGTGAGTTTGAAGCCGGCCTGGACTGTAGCTAGAGTTCCATGTCAGCCAGGGTGACTGATGAAAAGAAATTACAGTAATTATCATTTAAGTGCTATTGAGACAATTTGAAAGTACAGAACAAGAAAAAGCAACAGGAGGGCAGGAACTGAGTTCAGATGATAGCTTGCTTGCCTAACACACACAAGGCCCTGGTCCTATACCCTGTGGTGCACTCCTGTAATCCTAGCACTTAGGAAGTAGAGGCAGTATCAGAAAGTCAAGATCATCCTTGATTACAATGAGGAATTCAAGGTCAGCCTGGGATACATATGATTGCCTCACAGGAAAAAAAGAAGCATCATTTCTAGAGTTCCAAACACCAGTATTCTTACTCCTATGTGGTAGTCGTTCAAGATAATGCCATCGGTTGCCTCAGTCCCCATATTTACATGCTTTAGAAGTAGTGTTATATCCTTTGTAGGCATGTGAATAGCCTGAATTATCTTGACCACTAGAAGTTTGCAGAAGTGTTACTATACCAATTCCAGGATGAGAGTTTGTTTTGGTTGGGTATGCTCAGCGCTCTACCCCTGAGATACATCCCCAGTACCAGGCCTTAGCTTAAAGAGAGATGGCAACTTACACTTTATTTCTGAGTACCAGCTGATGTCTGGCATTGAAGAAACTTTGTACTATGAAGACGCCTAAGCTGCCATGTGGAAATTTCATGCGGAAGGGAGCCTCTGTTTTCCATGAAACATTTGACTTTTGTTTTTCAATAAATTCTTTACTTAGTATAGGCATGTAGCTCATGTTATAGAATATGTGCTTTGCATACTGACACTCTCTGGTCAATACTTAGTGTCAAAGGGGGCTGGAGTGACAGCTCAGTGGTTAAGAGTGTTTACTGCTTTTCCAGAGGAAGATTTAATTTCCAGCACCCACATCAGGTGACACCTATGGCCACCAAGAGCACCTTTATGTGCATGGTGCACATGAACTCATGAAGGTACACACACACACATATACATGAAAATAAACAAAACAAAAATTTAAAGTGTTATTGGTATGATGTATGTGTGTGCATGATTTGTATGTTTGTGTGTGTTACATGTGTGGGTGAATCTCTCTATGTACGTGCACATGAAGGCCATAGGTCAGTGTTAATTATCTGTTTCAATTTCCCTCTCTCTCTCTCTCTCTCTCTCTCTCTCTCTCTCTCTCTCTCTGTGTGTGTGTGTGTGTGTGTGTGTGTGTGCACATGCATGCATTATACTGGATGTCCTGTTCTGTCACTCACTGTCTTATTCTTTTGAGATATGGTCTCTCACTGAATCTGCAGACAGGCTGGTGGCAGCAAGCTCCAGTGAGCCTCTAGTCTCTATTCTCACAACACTTAGGGTTACAAGCATTCATAACTTTGCTCTACTTCTGATGTATGATTAGAAGATTTGAAATCACATCCTCACATGTGTACATAGAGCACTCTTTCCCACTGAGGCATCTCCCCTGCCACTCCACTTCATATATATATATATTAAAATTTTTCTATTAGATTTATTGTGTATGTATGTATGTATGTATGTATGTATGTATGTGTGTGTGTGTGTATGTATATATATGAGTGTGTATGCATGCCAAAAGTACATGTGGAAATCAGAATACAAGTTGCAGGAGCTGCTTCTCTTCTTCTACCATATAGATCCTGGGGAACCAACTCAGGGCATCAGGTTTATAGGCAAGCACCTTTACGGCAAGTACTTTTACACACGGAACCATCTCAGTGGTCCTCCATTTATTTGTAAAGCATTTTGAGAGACTAATGGCTGTTGAAAAAGACTAGTGGTATGGAAAGGCGGGCAGAGAGAGATATAATCTCAAAGAGACAGAGAGATCTTTTCTGGATAAATGAAGTTGTCTGCATTTCCTGAGGATGAATCAGCTCCGCAACTTGGAAGCAAGCAATCAGGAGACTGCTTGCACAGAACACTTCTATTGATGAAGGCATATTCTATTTGGGGACAGCCACCATCAAGATCCACTGCTGATGCTGAATGTAGATTCCAAAAGAAACAGAGGCCAGGAGTCATATGCTCCTCTGAAGAAAAAGTGCCAAATTTTTCACCTAAAAATACACTCTGCCCCTTTGATGGCGACTTCTTCAGATTTCTAAATGTAATCACAGCTTGTGAAATGAAGTGTATCTGAGTTCTCTCTCTCCTCCATCTTCTCTCCATCCCCTCTATCATTCCCTCCCCTCCCCTCCCATCTCTGTCTTTGTCTCTGTCCCCCCAGCCCCCTCCCGGTGTCCTTGTGTATGCAACATTAATTAATACTGCCTTTCTAGGCTAGAAGCTCAGAAACGATTTTATAACGGCACGAGCAAAGATATTTTATATTCTGATGATATTTAATTTCTTTCTAGGCAATTTTCTATAGTAAATTCATTGATGGTCACTTATTTCATAAACAATTAGGAATATTCTAGATTTCCAGGCTTATTTTTCCAGTATTTTAGATATACAGCAATAGTACCAACTTGATCATCTTACGTGCAGCCAAGGAGTTATTAGAATAACATTTTTATAGGTGTCCTTTTGTACACAGTAGCCCCCAGCTGCATGTGCCTGTGATATGTAAACAACTGCAATGTATAAAATCCACATTCAAGTGATCTGTAAGTATAAAATGTGCTCCTGATCCTAATGGATCGTTTTGGAGAATTAATGTAAAATATTTTCATCATATATATGGAGACAGGTTACTACCTTGTAGCCCTGAACCTCTGTATCTTGAGGCTTCAGACTCATGGTAGCTCAGGCTGGCCTCATGAGTGCTGAGATTATAGGTGTGAACCATCAGACTCAGCTGATTGTACATTGAAATGGCATATGGTGTTTTGGGTATGTTGGGTCAAATAAAGTATATTACATTAGGAGCTGGGTGTAGTGGTACAAGTCTCTATTCCAAACATTAGAGAGGAAGAGGCAGGTGAGTCTCTGTGTGTTTGAAGCCAGCCCAGTCCATATAGCGAGTTCCAGGCTAGCCACATGCTACATAGTGAGATCCTGTCCCCCAAACAACAAACATGCTATATTATCTTTACCTGTTTCATTATACATTTAAAATAACACTCATAAAAACTCTTAAAAATGTAAAATTCACTGGACGGTTTGGGAATAGAGCTCTAGTTGGTTGAATTTTGCCCAGCATACATAAAGCCCAGGGTTCCATTCTCAGCACTACATAAACTGGTGTGGTGGTGTGGACTTGTAATCTCAGCACTTGTGAAGTGGAGAAAGGAGACTCAGAGTTTCAGGGTCACCATCAATTTGAGAACAGAACCTATGTGGCTTCATTGTCTTTTAAGTTCCCACCTATTAAACTGTTATATTGTCCATTCAGTTTCTATATGAGTTCTGATATTCAATCATAGCAATGCCATGGTGACCAAATCATTTCTTTTGTAAACCATTGGCTGGGACATTTTCTGTTGTATTCCACTACTGATGGCTTTATCTCCTTGGAAGTAACATGCTTCCTTTTCACTCACTCAACTATTCATTTATCTTCCGGTATTTATGTAGAAATACTTTCTAAAAGGTCCTGAAACTGTTAGTACTCCACATCTGTATGCAAACACTGTCTTCCACTACTGTTTTGCCAAAACAGCAGTTGTACCAAATGCAGAGAAATCCTGTTGTGGACACCAAGCATAGGCTCATTGGGATGTTTACTTATAAACTCAGGTGGAGATTCTGGTTAAAAAAAAAAAAAGATCATGGTAAATTGTAACCCATAGTTTAAAATTAACTGATTCTCAAAGAAGTTTATAAAGCCATCTTCACAGCTGTCACAGTATATCCGAGGGAGTTCACAAAGATAAGTCTTTATTGGGAAACATCACTAACATAGCTATTAACTTTCACAAAATTAAACATGTCATCCCAAGGGCAATTGTTTTGGCTTCTATATTCCCCAGGAAATGATTGCAGAAAAATTAATAACACAAAAGTTGGGAATCAAGAGGCAGAGGCAGATGGATCTTTGTGAGTTCGAGGTCTGAATGGTTTACAAAGCAAGTCCAGGACAGCCAAGGCTCCACAGAGAAACCCTGTCTCAAAAAACCAAAAAAAAAAAAAAGTTGGGAACTTTAACACTGTTCATTCTTTTTTGCTTGTTTGTTTTGTTTTGTTTTTCAAGACAGGGTTTCTTTGTGTAGTCTTGGCTGTCCTGGACTCACTTTGTAGACCAGGCTGGCCTCGAAGTCACAGTGATCCATCTGCCTCTGCCTCCCAAGTGCTGGGATTAAAGACGTGTGCTACCACTGCCCAGCTACACTGTTCATTCTTGTGTGGTGTATTATTTGAAAAACCATTGCATGATTAATCCAGATTTTGACATCTTTGTCTAAGCTCCAGGAACATCAAGCACTCTATGACTCTCATCTGTTCCTCCTAAATGAATGTGTTTCTTGCTGCTCAGTTTGTTTAATCTGGTGATTGGCAACTTAAAATGGGAAGACTTACCCACTAGAATAACCTAATAAATGTACTTGAGTGTGGTGGATGCATCCTACAGTGAGAGCCTTGTCTAATACTCTCTCCTGGAGTATTTGCACAGAGTTATTTTCAGTCAACAAAATATGTCAAAGGTGATGGGATGTGACCCCTTCAATTACATCATATACACTAGTTTTACTAGATTGACATGATATGTCCTCTCTCACTGACATGTTCCGCATAAGCTATGTGAAGGCTATGTGGCAAGGAACTGTGGACCTCTTTCGAACCTAAGGGTGTTCTCTCCTTATGTTGCTGACAGTCAATAAAAAATCAGGGACCCTAGTCCTATAGCTCAAGGAACTCAGTTTTGCCATCCTTTGTCCATGTTCCAGGTAAGACTGCGGTACAGCTGGCATCCTTATTTTGAACTTATGAGGCTCTAGTAGAGATTTCGGCCACACTATGACTATACTCCTCACTCACAGAAACTTAGAGCTAACAAGTGGGTGTGATTTAGAAATACTGGCTTTGTATCCATTTATTGCATAGCATAAGAAGATAGATATAGTGGTTTCCATCCATTTTCATGACATAGTATATGCAAACTTACATTTCAGCTAGTTATTCTAAGACTCTTTCTATGAAATGAATGGTTTAATCTTCAATCTGTCTTAAAAATACTTTCATAAATAAAATAAAAGAATTATGAAAAAATAAATAAGGAAGGCATATGAAATATCAGCCCATGGACCAATATTCTCATATAATGGATTATTCCCAAAAAATCAATAAAGGTATACAAAATCCAAGGACATAAATTTCATTATTGTATTTGATAGACATTGTTACTCTGTTAAATTAGTATAAAAATTTCCGAGCATTCTATTTCAATTAACATGTCTCATACATGTAGCTCATACGTGGCTATTGACCTATGGTTCAGATGTTTACATGCTTTTGAACCAACCTAAAAAATAGCTGGCCTTTATCAAGATTTGCTGTATCTTGGATGCTGTGTACACTCATTCAGATGGATTGGTTTCTGCTAATACACCTCAAAATGCCATGAACTTCTCACTTCCCCTACTGAGTGTGTGATCAAATTAGGGTTAGTGAGCTGGAGTCACTTGCTCACTGAGGTGCCCCAGCTAGTAGCTACAGAGCGCTATGATCCAAACCCAGAAATATTGCCTTTAGAGGATGCTACTGCAGGATTCTCTTATTCAGTGTAATAATTGAGACCACACCGTGTTTAACTTATTATAAACACAATGTACTGGTTTCACCCTGATTAAAATTCCTACTTAAGGCCTTTTCTGTGCTTCCTCAACAGTATAATCACTTGTTCCAGACATGAGCTACAGAGATGAGCCATCGTCATGCTCAGAAGGAAATGAACCTGTGCTTGCTCATCTCTCTTCTCTCAGTTCTTTGTGCCAGCATCAGGGATGCAGAAGAGAGGAAAGCAGGTGTAGCTTGGGGATTTATGCTCCACTTACGCCTATTATGGTTTCACTTCCTTCACTGATGTCTGTCAGAGGTTTAAGGGTAAATTTCCATTAGAGTCATTGGGGGGACTTTTACAACCCACTGGCATATAATCCCTGGCCCGGGGGATTCTTTGTTTACTGTGCTGGAAGACAATTGGGAGTTTCCAAAGCATTGGTGGGGGTTAGGGGTGGATTCTAACATGTATACAGGCCATGGAACCAGAATTTTAAGGAATATAACTACAAGGTAAGGTGCAGCTAAATCATTTGCATATGCTCTGAATGCCCTCTTGCCACGTGAGATCAGTTTTCTGTCTGTGATCATAACCTATAGAGAACAATTGAGGGAACCACGATGTGAGACCCTGAGAAAACCTTGAACCTACTTGAAACCTACAGGATCCATTCATCCTGATCCATATTAGCATAAGATACTCTCCGTTTGCAAAGCCACACTTAGCTTATTTGGATGTTAGAGATTCAGAAAGTCTTGTCCCACTGCAGACCCAGTGAATGTGCATTTCTGCAGATAATTCTCCTCCTCCTCCTCCTCCTCCTCCTCCTCCTCCTCCTCCTCTTCCTTCTTAATGCTGGGGATCAGACTCATGGCCTCATTCATGCATGGCAAATGCTCAGCCACTGAGCTCTCCAGATAATTCTCAGGTATGTGTAGGAAGGGTTGGAGAAGCATTGAATGTTAACAGCTTCAAATTGTGTTCCTTTTTCTGAAGGTGCACAGACATGAGCACTGCAAGGTTCTGTTAGGTTCACTAGTTTAAAACAATGTTTTACCCTAGATTTTCCCAAATATATTTTACTATACAACTCTTAGTTGGGGCTGGAGAGATGGCTCAGTGGAGAAAGCAGTTGCCACCATAGCAGGAGGACCAGAGTTTAAGTCCTCAGTAGGCATAACAATGGCAGATGGGCATGGTAGACCATCTGTAATCCTAGAATTCAGGAGGCTGAGCTGGGGGAATATCCAGAGCAAGTTGGCTTGCTAGATGAGCCAAACTGGCAAGCTCGGGGACAAATGGGAGACCCTGCCTCAATTGTGTAAGGTATAGAGTGACTCCCAAGCCCTTAATGTAGCACTGTCAATCAGCTTTTTATTGGAGTACAAGAACACGATTATAATGCCTTACTTGTTGAGCAACCATTATTCTCCACATATGTCTTCCCGACTGGCTTCTTAATGATGTTTGTATAGTGGACAGCTTTAGAAGGGATAGGAGATCTTTTTTCCAGAGCAAAGATTAGCCCAGTCTACCAAACCTGGCCCACCACTGTAAAGGCAATAATTCTCCCTAAGAAGAGGGTCAGGCTTATTGACTACTTAAAAAAAAAATTGGCTTCCCTACATTTTGGCTTCCTCATCTAGGATACAAATCTACTGAAGTTGATGTTGCTGTCTTCCTTCATCACTCTCCATTTTATGCATTGAGGCAGAGTCTCTCACTTGAACACAGAGCTTGGCAATTTGGTTCATTTCACAGTCCAGCTTGCTCCAGTGACCCCCTATCTTTACCTCCTGAGTTCTGGGATTATAGGTGGGCTACCATGCCCATCTGCCATCTGTATGTCTGCTGGGGATCTAAACTCTGGCCCTCCTACTTTGGGTGCATTTGCTTTATCCATTGAACCATGCCTCTAGCCCCAACTAAGATCTCTTCCACTGACATTTACCAGCATTTGGTGTGAGTCAGGAGCTCTCCTAATAACTGCATATCTAGTAAATAATTTAATTCCCACAGCTACCTTCTGAGAGAAGACTTGTTATAGTCATGATGCGTGTATTAAATTGAAGCACAGGGTAGCTAAGAGACTTGAGAAAGGTCACATGGCCAAAATTTGAATTTAGGTCATTTGACCTCAGAGACTCATTTCAATCCTAGAAGCTACTATGGGATATTTATAATAGGAATAAGTTCATGATGTCTAGGTATGAGTGTTTGACAAACACAAGCAGACCCCGAACATATGCCATGCTTTAGAGATTTGTTTATTAGCCAACTATTTTTGTTCAATAGTAAAGAAAGAACTGGGTATGGTATTATATGCCTATGCTGCCAGCACTTGGAATGTTGAGACAGGAGGATGAGGAGTTCAAGGTTATCATTGGCTACATATATAGTTTGAAAGCAGCCTAGGTGACATGAGACCCTTTAGAAAAAAAACCAGAGAGTTGAAAAAAAGACAGTACTAAATCTACCATCTCAAACATCTAGATTCCAGTGCCAGCAGATATGTGACCTTGGAGAAAGAAGTCACCTAACCCATTCAAGCTTTAGTTTCTTTGTTGGTTGGGATCCTATAGAAGCACTCACTTCTAACTTTAAAATTCTGTATTTTTCTATTCAGTACATATTCTCTATAGAATTAATGTTACTGACTTGCAAGTGATTACAATAATATTATTTTCAAGTTAAACAAAGCTGAAAATAAGAAAGAGCATCTACAGTAGCATCCCCATGCCCTAATGCTTGATCACTTGTGACATGGGCAAGGCATCTACAGGATATGCTAATGGATATCTAGGGAAATGAACATAAAGAATATTGGTTCTTTTTTGTTATGGTTTGGTTTTGGTTTTTGAAAGAGGGTTTCTCTGTGTAGCCCTGGCTGCCCTGGAATTCTCTTTGTAGAGAGATCTGACTGCTTCTGCCTCCCAAGGGCTGGCATTAAAGGTGTGCACCACCATGCCTGGCAGGGCATAATATTGGTTCGTTGGAGAACCATGAAACTAATTGATTTTATCTATACACCACCGAAAGCATTTTTCTGTTTATAGCCAAATTTAATCCATTTATCCACCTACCCATTATTTATAACCTCCCCAAATTTATTGAACCCCTGACCATTCCTTACCATTATGACATTACAATGCAATGTGATATCAGAGGGAGAGGGAAGAAGATCAGGAGTTCAAGGCCATCCTCAACTATTTAGTGAATTTGAGGCTAGCCTAGAGTACACAAGACGTTGTCTCAAACAATGAAAAAGAATACAGTATGACAGAGGTGCCAAGAAAAGCAAGCATAGGGTGCTCATAATGGGCACCAATGTAGATGGGGGGTTTTAGATGGAGGGAGGGGAATGGGGGAAAATCTTTCTGTGAGAAGTTGATGGAAAAGCTAAAATTTTCAGGCAGCTTTGACCAAACTGCTGGAAGAGGATAAAGGATAAAGAGGATAAAGGATAAAAGGCTGAGATAAAGGGGAGCTGAACTCAATCTCTCTGCTCTCTCTCTCTCTCTCTCTCTCTCTCTCTCTCTCTCTCTCCTCCTCCTCTCTCTCTCTCTCTCCTCCTCCTCTCCCTCTCTCCTCTCCTCCCATCTCCCCTCTCCTCTCTCTCTCGTCTCTCTCTCTCTCTCCTCTCTCTCTCTCTCTCTCTCTCCTCTCACTCCTCTCTTTTTTTTCAGACAGGGTTTCTCTTGTAGTCCTGGCTGTCCTGGACTCACTTTGTAGACCAGGCTGGCCTTGAGTTCACAGAGATCTGCCTGCCTCTGCCTCCTGAGTGCTGGAATTAAGAGCTGAAGTCTCTTAAACCTCCATTTCACCAAATGTAGTGTGTATGTGTATGTGTGTCTGTGTCTGTGTGTGTGTGTGTTTTCCACAGTTAAAGAATGATGCAGACAGCTATATTTTACCAAATTTTCAGCCAACTTGGCCTCAGAATAGAATTTCTTCTTGGGGAGAGAACCTCTGGAGCAAGTGCTGGTTTATTTCTAATTTTTCCAAGCGTCCCTTCTTCATCAAAGTATATACAGAAGTAATGGTTAGTAAGTCTGTGATAACCTATGAGCTGCACATCAGCCTATGGCTCCACTCTTTACCCCCAGCCCCTCACCTGTCCTTCATGCAGCCAGCCAAGAAGGTATTGAGGAGGAGATGGATGCCATGTTTGAATGGAGGAGGCTGATTTTACTGTACAGATGTTGTGAGCCACCCTCTCTTTCTTCTTTCTCCTCCTTGCAGCCTGCTACTGTCATCTGGCCCATATTCTGTCATGTTCCAGAAACCACCATGGTAACTAATTCTGCTTCCCTGGAGCTGATGGAGAGGTGGGGAAAAGGACACGGCAGGACCAGTCATCCCCAGATCTTTTCCACCTGCAGCCTCTGGTTTCTTTAAAGCGATGGCCAGGGAGTTGCAAAAGCAAATTTGTTGCGCTAGCCTGAATTGAGAGTTCAGTAGGGCCTCCTCCGCCTTTCCAACCGGAACAGGTGCCTGCAGAGTTGAGAGACAGAAACAGGAACACCTCTCATTTTCCTTATCTGAGTAATTTCCATCACACAGAGCTCCTTTGGTTGCACAGCCAGCAGGATGGAAATTCTTTTCAAAAGCAAGGAGAAAATTTGGTGCACAGGAATTGCCTTCTCTGGGCCCATTTTCCCTTTTTAGGATGTAATCTAGCACCATACATTCCAGCCAGTTCACCTGTGTTTTCTTTCAGTTTCATTCTTTTTGTTTGCTTATTTGTTTTTTGTTGTTGTTGTTGGTTTTTTTTTTTTTTTTTTTTTTTTTTTTGAGTCTGGGTTTCTCTGTGTATCATTGGCTGTTCTGGAATTCACTCTGTAGACCAGGCTGGCCTTGAACTCATAGAGATCCACCTGCCTCTGCCTCCCAAATGCTGGGATTAAAGACATGCACATTCTTAAAATATCATGGTCCATCTTTCACAGGGATCCTTATGTAAATTGTAAGAAATATTCATTCGTCACCACATACCAAAACACATATAAAATGGTTGGTTGGCCTTTATAAGCCAATAGAATAGAAACACTTGAGAATTAAAAAAAAAATTGAGCCAATACATGAGGCAATCCATCAGGTAGAGGCACTCGTTACAGTTCCCATGATTTTGCTGCCCAAAACCTACATGGCAGAAGGAACTGACTCCTGTAAGCTGGTGTGTGTGTGTGTGTGTGTGTGTGTGTGTGTGTGTGTGTGTACATTCACAATAAATAAAATGTAGTAAGAATTAAAGAAATGGTTCTCTTGTGAACAGGTGATATCCTAAACATCCAAATAGGCAATGGCATGTGGTGGAATGTCAAGTCCAGTGCAGCAGGCAGGAAAAGCAGCTAATATGTATTGGGTAAAACAGAATTGAGGTTATCTCTCTTTGCTACTTAAAAACCCATAATTATAACAGTTCAACTCGGAACAGAGACATGATAGAAACAATGTTAACTTGTGAATGGATGAACAGATTGTGGTATATCCATAGAGTGGAAAATCATCAGCCACAAAAAGGAATGAGGTACTGCTATATACTGCAATATGGATGGGCAGACAGCATAGTGTTGAGTCAGAATAGGTCATATACTGTATGACCTCATTTGTATGAAATGTCTTAGAAAATCAAAACCATAAAGACAGAAGGAAGATTGCTGGTTGTTATGAATTTGTAAAATAGGAAGGTGGAGAATGACAGTTGATGGGTATGGGGTTTCCCAAGAGCGGATGAAAATGTTCTGGAATTAAATAGAGATGGAATTGAGCAATATTGTGAATGTAGTAAGAGCCACTGAATTGTTCACTGTGGAATGGTTCATTTTAGCCAGGCATCATGGTGTACTTGGGAGGCAGAATTGAGGCCGGGTAGAAACACAGGAGAATATGAAGAGAAAAAACTCTTCACTCCAGAGGGTGGTTGAAGCCTCTCACCAACTAAACTCAAGAATTCCAGCACCACTCACATCTGCTGTGAAGGTTGCCTAGATAGAGATAATACTCCTTTTAGATAGAGATTTTTTAAATTTATTTTTAATTTTTATAAAAGTACAGCTCTGTGTGAGGGTATATGCACACGTGCACAAACACACTCGGTGGCTACAAGAAGGCATCACATTCCCTAGAACTGGAGTTCCGGGTAGTTGTGAGCTGCCTGGTGGGTGCTGGGAACAGAAAGAGCAGTATTCCCCCTCCTGCCATCTCTCCAGAAATTAAGGATGTTAAAGTAACACTGAGCTGTGCTTAAGGCCTGAATCTATGTGACCTTTGAATAGAGTGCTCCCTCCCTCCTAACTGGATAGTTGTAGCTTTCAGGCAACCTCACAGACAAAACTATAAATTGTTGTTTACAGTAAAAACATCCTATCTTACGCTGCTATTTCTGTGATCTAGGGTGTTACCTCCCAGTCTGTAAACTTTTTTTTTTATTAATTTATTCTTGTTACATCTCAATGTTTATCCCATCCCTTGTATCCTCCCATTCCTCCCCCCCCCCCCCCCCCCCCCCCCCCCCCCCCCCCCGTCTGTAAACTTAACCAACGCAGCTCAGGAACCATTCTGATGGTCTTTAAATTCCTTAGCAAGCCTTTGAAGAGCATAGCTTCAGAATGCTCTAAAATAGTTATATAGTGTGAATCAAGACAATGAGCTGGGACCAGCCTCTAAGAAACCCACACCCATGCTCGTGGGTGTGTCTGATTCTTTCCCCTAGTGTCTCACTTTCTATTAGCTCCCACGCTTCAGCATATGTTAAAAACCACCTTTCAAGGACTAGTGAGATAACTCAGAGGAGAAAGAGGTCTGTCATTAAGCCTAATGGTCTGAGTTTAATCCCAGGAACCTACATGGTGAAAGGAGAGAATTGATACCTTCAAGCTGTCCCCTGTCCTGCTCTTGCACACAGTGATGTGCCTGTGCCCCTCTTGCATATACACACAAATAAATAATAAAAGGAAAAACATTTCTTCAACTTCCTCTAATCCTTTACTGGGCACACTGGGAACTCTGAGCTCTATGAGATGCCCCTCTCATGCCACACACTGTCATCTCCCACTGCCCTTTGCACTGGCTATCTTCTAACTGATGACCTCAGGCTTGCTAGATAAATTTTCTACCACTGAGTTGTGTGCCCAAACTGGAAGAGATTTCCTCCAATACCTATATGGCTGCCTCTCTCTCTCTCTCTCCTTAAGTCTTGGATCAAATTTCATTTTTAAAAATAACATTTATATTTTTTATTAATTGATGTTTAGGCTGCATGTGTGTTTGTGTGATGATGTTGCAAAGTCTGGAACTGTAGTTACAGCCAGTTGTGGGCTGCCCTACAGATGCTAGGAATTGAACCCTGCTCCTCTGGAAGAGTAGTCAGTGCTTTTAACCACTGAGCCATCTCTCCAGCTCCCTCACATTTCATTGTTGAAGAAACCTGTCTTCCCTTCCCTATCTCCACCCTATGTCCAATCACACCAACTTTTATCCACCATTATTTCTTATTTTTGTTGTTGTTTCTTTGGTTTTTCAAGAGAGAGTTTCTCTGTGTAACAGCCCTGACTGTCCTGGAACTGGATCTGTAGACCAGGCTGGCCTCAAACTCATAGAGATCTGTCTGCCTCTGCACCCCGAGTGCTGGGATTAAAGGCGTGTACCACTATGCCAGGCCTACCATTCTTTTTATTCTACTCTACTTGATTTCTTTCCTTCTTAATAAACTGTGTATTTTAACTTCTTTATTCTTTCTGTGTATTCCCTTTCTTCCTCTCTTTCCTAATAACTAGAATGTAGCTAGATCAAGGAAGGATTTTAATAAGTTTCTGCATTCTGAGCTTGATTCATGTTAATGTTTTTAAAAGTCCTACAAAATCAAATAACAAAGACTTATACATTCCAACAGAATCAATCATGGGAAATAGCCAGAGAAAATGAAGTCTCAAATCTAGTAGAGAAGAAACTTTATGGTTTTTTATCCTCTGCTGATGTTTATAATATTCCATGGAGGCCTCAGATCATTTACACTTAAATTAAAACTAGTCCTTATCGATTTTCCAAGATGGCGCTGACCAATAAACCACGTATCTGATCTACTCCGAGGAGACCAGAGACATAAGAGGAGCATCAGATTGCTGGACTTTGAGAACTGTAGATGACTGGGGCCCCAAAGGCCGCAGACCAAACAGGGGGCCTACCCCCCTGGGACAAGCAACATCCCGGAGGTACTAAATGCACTCCCCAAACTCTGGAATGGAATCCACATGCAAACTGCAGCCTGTATATAAAGCAGTCTCGCTGTTTGGGGAGGGGACTTTCCGGAGTCCCCAGCCAGAGGAGTCTCAGTGAAGAGGGTGAATCTGCCCTAGGTCCTCCTTCCACACCACCTCAAACTGCGGAGGATACCTGCCTAGGCGGAGTAGAAACATGGGCGGTGGGACCCAACAGAGACAGCTAAAGCGGGACTGCAGCTCACTGGCCTTCCGGGGCCCAACCTAACACCGATCATAGCAGACTGAGCCTGCAAACAGAGGCAGTAAGAAACCAGCTTGGACTGCTTCCACAGACCTATTGGGAGACGTGGGTTGTGCCTACAGCAATAGCTGAACATCATAGCCCTGCGGGAAAACCGGGTTCCGCTGGCTTTCACTAGAGCTCCGCAACCCTATTGTTCCTACCCAGCCGCAAGGCACTGGCCCTGCACTCCCCGAACAAAGGAGCCTAACCAGGGCTCCTGGCCCTGAGCAAGGCAGGCACTCCCACATTATGGGGAGACGAGACGTGGGTGGGTAGTGTTTGCAGTGTCTAATTGCTGACCTTGAGCATTAGAGG
Source organism: Acomys russatus (assembly GCF_903995435.1). Taxonomy (NCBI): domain Eukaryota; kingdom Metazoa; phylum Chordata; class Mammalia; order Rodentia; family Muridae; genus Acomys; species Acomys russatus. The sequence goes on from NC_067169.1 coordinate 27,890,536, forward strand.
AGTGCCATAGCCCGGCGGGAAGATCTGGTTCCGCAGGCGACCACCAGAGCTCTGCAACCCTAAGCTCCCTAAACTCCCAGCTACAAGGTTCTTGCCCTGCACTTTCTGAATGAGAGAGCCTAGCTGAGGCTCCTGGCCCCAACAAGGCAGGTACTCTCACATTATCGGGAGACGAACCATGGGTCTTGCTCGCAGTGTCTAATTGCTGACCAAGAGCGACCTTGGTCCCTCCAGGCATATAGTTCTGGGAGAGGTTGGACACTGCTACAGGGTATAGAGACAGAGCTAAAAGACAGCTACACCTCCAGATGATCTGAACTACCTGGGGTGTGGACTACAAAGCCACAGGAAGGACAGGCAGCTGGAATCAACTTACACAACCAGAACGTCTGTGTGCGGACCTTATTCTAGGTCCCAAAACTGCTGTTCTGAATTACAGCAGTAAAGTCCAAACAGATATCTACTCTGGCTGACTCAGCCTGGAGCCAAAGGTGCAGAGGAAAACCACCAGGAGTGAAACCAGATCACCTACCTGTTCCACGGAAATACTCCCTGATCCCCATAGGCAAGAGCACCTGACCTATAATCAGTCATCAATTAACCACTCTCAACCAGCGAAGGTCACTACAAAATACCTTCCAACATCAGAGCCATCAAAATGACAAGAGGACAGCGAAAGAACACTAACAAAACCCAAAACAATTTGGCATCTCCGGATCCCAACAATCCCAATGAAAACAACCTAGAGAACCTAACAGCAATTGATAGGCAAGAAAATGACCTCAAGTCCTCAGTAAAGAAGATGATAATGGAGGAAACAAATAAAATCTGTAAACAAATGCAGGAGGAGGCAAACAAGAGGGCTGAAGAGTTAAAAGAGGCACTTGAAGAATTTCAGAAAAATATAAATAACCAGATGATGGAAATCATTAAAACAGTACAAGACATGAAGATAAAAATGGAAGCTATGATGCAGGAACACACAGAAGAAAAACGTGATCAAGAGGCATCAAAGTAGAAAGCAAATATCTCAGAGGTGGCCTTATCTAGCAGATTGCAAGAAATGGAAGAACGAATATCGGGACTTGAAGATACAATCGCAGAACTGGAAACAACCATCCAGGGAAATGCTAAATCTGAAAAGTTCCTAACACAGACCATTCAAGAACTAAAAGACAACATGAAAAGACGAAACGAGAATAATAGGGATAGAAGAAAGAGTAGATAGCCGGCTCCACAGCCCAGAACACATCTTTAATCAAATAATGGAGGAAAATTTTCCCAATTTGAAGAAAGAGATGCATATGAGCATACAAGAGGCCTACAGAACACCAAATAGAATAGACCTGAAAAGAAAATCTTCCCGCCACATAGTAATAACAACACAAAATATACAGAACAAGGAAAAAATATTGAAAGCGGCAAGAGAAAAAGGCCGAGTAACATATGAAGGCAAACCTATCAGAATTACTCCTGACTTCTCAGCAGAGACCATGAAAGCCAGAAGGGCCTGGACAGAGGTGCTGCAAACCCTAAGAGAACACAGATACCAGGCAAGACTACTATATCCAGCAAAATTATCAATAACCATCGACGGAGAAGACAAGTTATTTCATGACAAAAACAAATTCAAACAGTACCTAGCCACAAATCCGGCTTTACAGAAGCTATTAGAAGGAAAACTCCACCCCAACTGGTCAAACTACAACCAAAACTACATAGGAAATAGGTAAATATACCATTGCAAAATCCGAACCTCACAAAATCTCGACTGTTTACAAATACCAAAAATGAAGGGACTTACCAATCACTGGTCATTAATATCTCTCAATGTCAATGGTCTCAATTCTCCAATAAAAAGACACAGACTAACGGAGTGGATGCATAAACATGACCCAACATTCTTCTGCATTCAAGAAACACACCTCAACCACAAGGACAGACATTGCCTCAGAGTAAAAGGTTGGGGAAAAATATTCCAAGCAAATGGTCACAAGAAGCAAGCTGGGGTAGCCATTCTAATATCAATAAAATAGACTTTTAACCAAAATTAATCAAACGAGATGAGGATGGACACTTCGTACTCGTCAAAGGTAAAGTCAACCAAAAAGACATCACAATTTTGAACATCTATGGTCCGAATACAAGGGCTCCCACATTTGTAAAAGAGTTATTAACAAAGCTTGCCCCACTCATCGATACCCACACATTAATAGTGGGAGACTTCAACACCCCTCTTTCACTCAAGGATAGGTCTTTGATTAAAAAACTAAGCCAGGAAATAACTTCATTAACTAATGTCATGAATCAAATGGATCTAACAGATATCTACAGAACTTTCCACCCAAATGCAAAGGATTATACCTTTTTCTCGGTACCCCATGGAACGTTCTCTAAAATTGATCACATGAAGCAAACCTCAATAGATACAAGAAGATTGAAATAATACCTTACATCTTATCAAATCACCATGGTCTAAGGCTGGACTTCAACAACAACAGAAATAACAAAAAGCATACTAACACGTGGAAACTAAACAACTTTCTACTTAATGACACATGGGTCACAGAAGAAATAAGGGAAGAAATAAAAGACTTTCTGAAATTCAATGAAAATGATGGAACAACATACCCAAATTTGTGGGACACATTGAAAGCAGTGCTAAGAGGAAAATTCATAGCACTAAGCTCCTTCAAAAAGAAAAGGAATCATCCCACATAAACAACCTAACAACACAGCTGGAAGCTCTAGAAAAAAAAAGAAGCAGAAATACCCAAGAGGAGTAGATGCCTAGAAATAATCAAACTCAGGGCTGAAATCAATAAATTTGAAACAAAGAGAACAATCCAAAGAATCAACAAAACCAAGAGCTGGTTCTTTGAGAAAATTAACAAGATAGACAAACCGTTAGCCAATCTAACTAAAAGACAGAGAAACACTATCCAAATTAACAAAATCAGAAATGAAAAGGGAGACATAACAACAGAACCGAAGAAATACAAAGAATCGTAAGAACCTACTTTAAAGGCCACAAAATTCAAAAATTTAAGGGAAATGGACAAATTTCTCGACCGATTCCATTTGCCAAAATTGAACCAAGACCAGATAAACAAATTAAATAGCCCTATTTCGCCTATAGAAATAGAAGCAACCATTGATAGTCTCCCAACCAAAAAAAGCCCAGGGCCAGATGGTTTCAGCGCAGAATTCTACCAGTCCTTCAAAGAGGAGCTAATACCGATACTATTCAAGCTATTCTGAAAAATAGAAATGGACAGAATACTAACAAATTCCTTCTATGAGACCACAGTCACATTGATACCTAAACCTCACAAAGACCCACCAAAAAAAAAAGAGAATTTCAGACCAATTTCTCTTATGAACATTGATGCAAAAATACTCAACAAAATACTCGCAGAGCGAATACAACAGCATATCAAAGACATCATTCACCATGACCAGGTAGGATTCATTCCAGGCATGCAGGGATGGTTTAACATATGGAAATCCATCAATGTAATCCATCATATAAACAAACTGAAAGAGAAAAACCACATGATCATCTCTTTAGGTGCAGAAAAAGTATTTGACAAAATCCAACACCCATTTATGTTTAAAGTTCTGGAGAGATAGGGAATACAAGGCACTTATCTAAACATAATAAAGGCTATATACAGCAAACCAACAGCCAACATTAAATTAAATGGAGAGATACTCAAGGAAATCCCTTTAAAATCGGGAAACAGACAAGGCTGCCCTCTGTCCCCATATCTCTTCAATATAGTTCTTGAAGTTCTAGCCAGAGCAATAAGGCACCAAAAGGAGATCAAGGGGATCCAAATGGGAAAGGAAGAAGTCAAATTATCCCTATTTGCAGATGATATGATAGTGTATATAAGTGACCCGCAAAATTCCACCAGAGAACTCCTACAGCTGATAAACACCTTCAGCAAGTTGGCAGGACACAAAATAAACTCCAAAAAGTCAGTAGCTTTCCTATATACAAATGACAAACAGGCAGAGGAAGAAATTAGAAAAACTACTCCCTTCAGAATAGCCACAAACAATATGAAATATCTAGGAGTAACTCTAACCAAGCAAGTGAAGGACTTATTCGAAAAAAACTTCAAACCTCTGAAGAAAGAGATTGAAGATGACATCAGAAGATGGAGGGATTTACCTTGTTTGTGGTTCGCGAGAATCAACATAGTAAACATGGCCATCTTACCAAAAGCAATTTACAGATTCAACGCAATCCCTATCAAAATACCCACAAAATATTTTGAAGATATTGAAAGATCAATTCTCAAATTCATATGGAGAAATAAAAAACCCAGAATAGCAAAAACAATCCTATACAATAAAAGATCCTCTGGAGGAATCTCCATACCTGATCTCAAGCTGTACTACAGAGCAACAGTAATAAAAACAGCATGGTACTGGCAAAGCAATAGGCTGGTGGATCAATGGAATTGAATTGAAGACCCAGAGATGAATCCACACACATTTGCTCACTTGATTTTTGACAAAGAAGCCAAATCTATTCAATGGAAAAATAATAGCATCTTCAACAAATGGTGCTGGTCTAACTGGATGTCTACATGTAGAAAAATGCAATTAGATCCTTATTTGTCACCATGCACAAAACTCAAGTCCAAGTGGATTAAAGACCTCAACTTAAAACCAGAGACATTAATTCAGTTAGAGGAAAAAGTGGGGAAGAGCCTGGGACACATAGGCACAGGAAACAACTTCCTGAACAGTACACCAACAGCCCAGGCTTTAATGTCAACAACTAATAAATGGGACCTCATGAGGCTGAGAAGCTTCTGTAAGGCAGGAGACACTGTCAGTAGAACTAAGTGACAGCCTACAGACTGGGAAAAGATCTTCATCAATCTTTCATCTGACAAAGTTTTAATATCCAAAATATATAAAGAACTCAAGAAATTAAACACCACAAAACCAAACAACCCAATTGCGAAATGGGGCTTGGAACTTAACAGAGAATTCTCAACAGAGGAATATCAAATGGCCGAGAAACACTTAAAGAAATGCTCGTCCTCGTTAGTCATCAGAGAAATGCAAATCAAAACAACACTGAGATTCCATCTTACACCCATCAGAATGGCTAAGATAAAAAACTCAAATGACACCACATGTTGGCAAGGATGTGGAGAGAGAGGAACACTCCTTCATTGCTGGTGGGAATGCAAACTAGTACAGCCACTTTGGAAAGCTATCTGGTGCTTTCTCAGAAAAATGGGAATAGGGCTTCCTCAAGACCCAGCTATTCCACTCCTTGGAATATACCCAGAAAATGCCCTATCACACAACAGGGACATATGCTCAACCATGTTCATAGTTGCTTTATACATAATAGCCAGAACATGGAAACAGCCTAAGTGTCCCTCAGTAGAAGAATGGACTAAGAAACTGTGGTACATTTACATGATGGAATACTACTCAGCTATTAAAAACAAGGAATTCCCGAAATTTGTGGACAAATGGATTGATCTAGAAATTATTATAATGAGTGAGTTCACCCAGAAGCAAAAAGAGACAAACAGTATATACTCACTTATATCAAAACACTAGTCCAAGGGATATGTACCACGAAAAACTTTACTTACCAAGAAAGTGGGTCAGAGGAGAGGACATCCTATTGAGACTTTAGGCGAGAGTAACATGGAAGAATAAGGAAATAGTACGACCCACAGGGTCCTGGAAACCTACAAGAAGAACTTTATGACAGGCAGATCTGGGTCCTGGGGTCCTCCTCAAACTAAGGCACCAGCCAAGGAGAATATAGGCATTAAACCCGAACCCCTACCAAGACCTAGCCGACGATCATGATATTCTCCACTGTTGAGTGGAGAGTGAGATCTGACTCTCACATGAACTCTGGTGCCCCTTTTCTGACCATGTCCCCTGGATGGGGAGGCCTGGTGGCACTCAGAGGAAGGGTAGCAAGTTATCAAGAAGAGACTCGATATTCTAAGAGCATATATAGGGGGAGGAGGTCTCCCTCAATCACAGACCTAGGGGAGGGGAGAAGGGGGGAAGTGGGAGGGAGGGAGGAATGGGGGGAAACAGGGGAAGGGCTAACAATCGAGATGTAATATGAATAAAATAATAAAATGGAAAAAAAACTAGTCCTTATCTCAAGTCACACGCGCTTTGAGCCTGCAGGAAGGAATCTGGATGGGAAGCTATTAATCACACACACACACACACACACACACACACACAAAGATGCTATGATGAGATAAATTACTTGGTGTGCTACTGTAAAAAATTAATAATAAAAATAAAGTTATAAAAATGGTGATAGACACACCATTTTTTGAAACACTTTCTATTAGTAGAAATACTCTTATGAAAAATGTTGTAGCTGGGTGTGGTAGAACAGGCCTTTAATCCCATCACTAGGGAGGCAGAGACAGACAGATTGCT